>NW_022111366.1:4983430-5008389 GCF_000313985.2 Echinops telfairi
TAGTGGAATGTTTTCCCCAGTTACTAGCCCATCTATAGAAAATGAGTAAGTCCCATTTCAATAAAAATAATGGAAGTTTCTGGAGAAAATGCAGATTTTAATCGGTGAAACAAGGAAAATGGTAGTTGGTATTTTAATTTCAGGAAATTTAGTAGTCTACTTTTTTTTTTTTCAGGACCTAGAGGACTTTTTCATCTAACATTGGCTATTATGTTTTAGAAGATTCCTGAATTTATTCAGGTATGTCTTACTTACAGGCAATAGAGTATATTTTTATTGTGGCAAAAAGGTTTTTGTTGCTGTTGTTTCTTATATTTTGCTTTTAGACTTAGATTTCAAAATACAATTATTCACATAAATAATATTATAACTTATTCAGAAAAGAATGCCACTTTGATAACCACTAAAAAAATGAGAAGAGACTATCTTGTAGAAGATGTGCTACACACAAATATACATATATATATGAAGCTAGCATGAAGTAAATACAATAGATCATCACAATTTTTTAGCTTGTGAAGATTTAATATAAATAGTCTTGTCCTGAGAGGGAAAAAGTGATAAAGCTTCACATTTATGATATTAATAAATCAACAGAAGGGAACTCCTTGACAGGATGGTGCATAACCCTCATTTGGTTCCCTATACCAGTAAATAGAATGCATGTAAAATGTGCGTTATTCTAGCTGCATGTGACCTTAACACAAGAAAGACAACGAATGCCATGTTACAAATTATCATTCATTTTCTGGCTTACAAGAGATGCAGTTTGTTGCCCATCCAGTACCAGAATAATAGCATATTCAAATGATTTTCTTATGTTTTATTTCTTTTTAGATGGTTCTAGGATTCGTTGTTTTCCCAAATGTAAATGGATGAAAACTTCTGATATAAAATGAGCATGCAGAAAAGGAACGTGGTCACTCAAATTCTAAGACATGAACAAGTCAGAAAAGAGAAAAAGATGACCTATTTTACGTTTTAGTGGAATGCTCTATATCCTACAGTAGTCGTCTATGCTATCTATTTGATTACAGTCAAGAAAACCTATGGAGCAGTTCTACTCTGTGACATATGGGGCCTCCATGGTTATGTTGTTGTTGGGTACCACCGTGTTGGTTCTGACTCAGTGGCTCTATGGACAACAGAACAAAGCATGGCTGGATGCTTCAACACCCTCACAATTATTATGTCTCAGTCTACTGTTGTAGCCACTGTGTCAATCTATCTTGTTGGGAGCTGTGTTAGACAGGGTTCTCTAGAGAGATAGAACCAAATTGCTGATAATTTAATATATTTATTTATAAAGAAAATTAGATATATAACAAGAAATGAACTGTTGAATCATATACAGATAAATACATAATACAAGAAAGAAACAGTTAAATTAAAAGCACTGCAAAGGCTCAATACAACTCACTCCCGTGAGAGAGAGTTGTGAGAGACTGGCAGTCAGTCCTTCAAGTCTAGTCTGCTGCCAGATCTTCCTCTATTTATAGAGAGAGCTAGGCTATGTCGGCACAGCAGCCAATCAGAAGGCAGGTCACCAACTGCCAGCCAGGTCACCAACTGCCAGTCCCCAGCTCCAGAGATGTCTTAAAGGGACCTCAACTTACAGCGACACAGTCCACAGGCTAGGAGTCCCACAGGTAGTGTAGCTTTTAAATTGAGGCACAGAACAAGCAAGGCAGCCGCACATTGGTCCGATGATCAAAGAGCGAGAGACAAGAAAGACGAGGCTCACCAAGCCATTTATCTCTCTGCCTTTCAGTTAATCCCACTTGTGTTTATTGGCCAGGCTGGCACAATAAACTATCTCAGGGGCCTTCCTCCTTTTTGCTGCCACCCCACTTTACCAAGCATGATGTCCTTTTTCAGAGACTGGTGTCTCTCCTGATAACATGTCCAAAGTATGTGAGACAATGGGTCACCATCCTGCCTCTAAGGTTCATTCAGACTGTACTCTCCTAAAATAGATCTGTTTGTTCTTTTGCCAGTTCATGGTACATTAAATATCCTTGGCCAACACCATAGTTCAAACACATTGATTTTTCTTTAGTTGTCCTTATGCAATATACAACTTTCACATGCATAGGAGGCAAATGAAAACACCATGGCTTGGGTCAGGCACACCTTACTCCTTGTTTCAAAACACTGTAGAGAAGTCTTGTGCAGTAGATACAGAGATAAAAACAACAAACAAAAGTCACTGCCACCAAATTGACGCCGACTTATACAGATCTATGGAACAGGGCTACACAGCCCCCATGAGATTCCAAGACTATAACTCTTTATGAGAGTAGAGAGCCCCGTCTTTCTCCAAGATATAGAGACAGAAGTATAAAAATATAGATATAAAAGCACAGGAATGACAAGTTAACAATAATCCAAGACTAGGGCGGGAAAAGGCATAGAGATCCTCTCCAAAGTGTAGGCATACAGGATATACCTAAAGTAGAAGACCAAGCAAAGTCATTAAGAAAATCTGCCTTTTAAGACTCAAATCAAGCTCAATGCCATGTAGTCAAGTTGACTCATAATGACCACCGGTAGTTTTGCAAGATTGTAGCTGTTTATGTTAGTAGAAAGTCCGGTAGTTCTCCCAGAGAGCTGCTGGTGGTTTTGAACTGCTGACCATGCATATCCCAGCCCAACGTGTGACCACTACACCACCTCCCTTAATTAAAAGGTAATACTAAAATAATGTGAAGCCAGAGGAACACTGAAGGCAAT
This sequence comes from Echinops telfairi, assembly GCF_000313985.2. Taxonomy (NCBI): domain Eukaryota; kingdom Metazoa; phylum Chordata; class Mammalia; order Afrosoricida; family Tenrecidae; genus Echinops; species Echinops telfairi. The sequence goes on from NW_022111366.1 coordinate 4,986,164, forward strand.
CCTAGCATAAAAAGAAACTCAACTCAACTACTATCATGGCATCCCAGGCATAAACATTAGGAACCAATCTTTACTGCCCTATACATACTATCCAGAATATATAAAAAATTATAAACTATTTAAGAAAGCAACAATAACAAAACACACTGTCGAGAGACAAAGCAATGAACAAAATCAGATTCAGCCTCTAAAACAATCATACAGAATATAAAATGCCTACAATTAACATAAGGTCCCCAGGTGGCAGTTATGCTTAACTGCTGCTAACCTAAAGATTGGCAATCAGAACATGCCCAGTGGTACCATAGAAAAAAGGTCTAGCGATGTACTTCTGCAAAAATTACAGTGTAAACAAAACCCCATGGAACAATTCTACTCTGCAGCACAAAGGATTGCTATGTGTTAAAACTGGCTCATTAAGAAAAAACCAAAAATGATCATTGACACTAGATTAGGGACACAGGGGGTGGGGGGGTGTCTTCCTTAACACCTGCACTAAACGAAAATTAGCTGTCTATGCCACAAGAATGGGGCTGGAAAGACATCAGGCACCCACTAGACACCTATGGGAAAATCCAGAACTGAGCATGGTCAGACCCATGGCCAAGGTAGGAGGTCCACCTAGGTGCTCAGACTAGGCAGCAACAATATCCTATCACACAAGCGTACCTAAACTCAGCCAATAAGGTCGACCAGTACCTCAACCACGCCTCCCCAGCCAGTGGGGGTAAAAAGCAGTCTACAGGCAGGCCGCCCCTTTCAGGCATGCTTGGCAGGCAGAGGATGGGAATCTCTCCCGCATGTGGGGGCTCATGCACGTGCTCATGGCCTCGGGCCCAAGCTCCCTTAGGCCTCTTTTGGCCCCTGGGATTTCCTGGTTCCGCAGGCATGGGTTTTGTGCTCCTGTTCCTGGATTCTTTCCACGTGATTTTTGGAGTTCAGTCGCAAACTCCTGTTTAGTTTCAGTGCAGTCTTGTACGTTTTCCTGAAATGGCGTGTGCTTTTTGAGACTATAATACCTGAAACTTCTCTTTTCCTCATAAAAGTCATCTGGATCACAAATACGCATCTGCTGCTTGAATTCTTTCAGCCTTTCAGCATTGCAAAGCAAGAAGCAAGGTATACCACCCTAGAAACCTAATACTAAAAGACCGAATGGAAAATATCCATCAACAAAGAGAGAATTTTATTTGAGAAATGGAACCTATAAAAGTCTAATGAAGATGTCTATCAGCTAAAAAAGTAAATTTTCAATCAAAATCTTTCTCATAGCTTAAGTATATTCTATTTAGATATTAGAAAGCTAAAAACGAAGATTTTGTTAATACTTAGGTTTTCAATCATCCCCTAGCTTTGGCACAATTAAATAATTGGTGGATGGGGTGGGGGAGCTTAACCCCCAAGTCTGAATTCAAAGTATTTCCCATAGCTTAAGCTCTGGTCTGGTTGTATCTCTTATTGGCATTAATTTCATCTTGGGAGAAGACCTTGACTTATAGAAAGTGACCTTGTCGCCTCAGTGGCCTTTTACATAAACAAAAGGGGGAAATGTGAGAAACAGAACTGGGAAGAGAATGTATATGGGCAAATTCTCTATGCTCATACATTAGTCTGGGAGGCCGCAGCTCCCATGGAGGGAGACCTTCACGTTCATAGGTTGCAGATGCATTTCAGTCACATTCTCCTAACTAAAAGTTATTCCCCATGATGTCCCCCCATAATAATGCCAATCTTTTTAATGTGCTTGCAAACTCACAGTTGCTACTATATACACTTGAAGGTCAACTGCTTGAAGGCTACTTGCATGAAAGTTGTCTGCCATTAGAGCAATCAGACCCTATTGTCTGTCCCACCCTAAGCAGGGTCCTTCTGATAAGGATCATAGACTGTTACCCTGAAGAAGAGCTAAGCTCAGAGAAGACCAAGGTTAGGCTCTCAACTTAACTCTACAGCCCACCCATCTTGTTATTTATGTACCTGCCTGTCGCATGTATGCCTCTAGTACCCCCACTTTCTGTTGTGTGTATGTATACCCCTAGCTCGTCCACCTCCTGTTACATGTATGCCTCCAATACAACCCCCTCCTGTTACTTATGTGCTTGCTGCTGTGGCTTGCATGCCCAAGACTATGTAAGTCGGTGTAAGAATACATTTTCTCTTTCTGTGCTCAGACCTGGTTCCTGATGTCATGAAAGAAGTGAGCAACACCCCCACCCGGCAAAAAAACATAAAAATAATAAAAATAAAAGTCTGATGAAATACTGAGGCAGTGTGGGGGTGCGGATATAAAGAAATTGAAGAATGCCTTAAATAGGCTCAAAAGCACTGAAAGAAAATTAAGTGACTCTGAAGATAGGTCTACAAAAATTATCCAATATGAAATGCAAGAAGAAACGAGTGAGGGTACTGGGAGAAAGAACAGTGAAACTAAGAGGTATGTGACAATATTAAAACATTCTAATATAATGTAATTGGAACCCCAGAAAGGGAAGAGAGACAAAAGAACAGAAAAGAAATTTTAAAACACGGTGACCAAGATTTTTAAAAATTAAAAACATTAAATCACAGATACAAGAATTTTAAGCCTTACCCCATTCCCAAAAGGAAACTAAAATAACTTATGATTCTTCATCCAAAACAAAATAAAGAGAGATAATTTGACAAGCAAAAAAGAAAAGCAATAGATATAAAATACATAGGAAAAAATAGTTAAAGCAGACTTGTCACCAATTATGCAAATAAGTCAACACAGGACATATTTTAAAAGTTTAAAGAAAATCTGTCAATCTAGATTTTTATACCCAAAGAAAGTATGTTTCAAAAGTGAAGTACTTTCAAACAGAAGCTGAGAAAATACATTACCAATAGCCCACCATTATTTTAAATACATAAAAGAAACTCTTCAAACAAAAGTGATATACTACGCACAAACTTGGGGCTACATAAAGAAATAAAGACAAATAAAATAGGCTAAGTTAAAGGTAAGTTAAAAGACACGATGTTTGTTATTTCAAATAGCTCTAAATGATAACTGAACATTTAAAGTAACTAGGGTGCACCTGACCCAATCAAGGTATTTTTCAATCACCTCACATGTACGTGAAAGTTGGAACTTGAACAAAGACTGAAGAAGAATGGGTGCATCTGAACTGTGGTGCTGGTGAAGAGTACTGACGTGTCCCAGACTGCCAAAAGGATAAACAAATATGTCTTCGAACAAGTAAAACCAAAATGCTCCTTAGAAGCAAGGATGGTGAGACATCATCTCATATACTTTGGACATGTTGTCAGGAGAGACTAGTCCAGGCGTCCTCAAACTACAGCCCGTGGGCCACATGCGGCCCGCAGAGGACATTTATCCGGCCTGCCAGGTGTTTTAGCCCCGTTTGTTTATTTACTTCAAAATAAGATATGTGCAGTGTGCATAGGAATTTGTTCATAGTTTTTTTTTTAAACTATAGTCCAGCCCTCCAACAGGTCTGAGGGACAGTGAACTGGCCCCCTGTTTAAAAAGTTTGAGGACCCCTGGACTAGTCCCTAGAGAAGGACATCATGCTTAGGAAAGTGGTGGGGCAGCAGAAAAGAGGAAGGCCTTCAACAAAATGGACTGACCCTGTGGCTGCAACACCGGATCCCAACATAAGAACAATTATGAAGCTGGTGCAAGACCAGGTGGTGTATCTACCATTCTGTTGCACACAGGGCTGCTACTAGTCAGCGCCAACTTGATGGCACCTCACAACAAAGACAAAGCAAAAACAGTAGTAATGCATTATGGGTTTGTAGCATTACAAAAAATCTATCTAAAAATTAGCCCAAAAGAAGTGAAAAAATAATTGAGAGTATACTGCTTCTGTTGTTGTAATATCCTGACTGCACATGAAGTGGTACATGCAGTCCCCATATTACAAATTAGTTCTATTTCCAGGTGTGACTTTATGTGAAATTTGTGCATAAGTCATAATAGTTGGTATAGTTTATGCCTAACATCAGTTAGTCAAATGTTTTAGTATATAGTACAGAAGAGGATTTCAAAAAGTTCATGGAAAACTTGAATCAAAAGAGAATGGAATTTTCCCACAAACTTTAAAAGGCCTGTTATATAGTGTGCCTAAGCATAAAAATTATTAAAGAAACACTTCAAGCTATACTAAAACATCTTTAGCACAATAATACAGTAACAGTAAATGTTTTCATGCATGTCATAAGGTAGTGTCCATTTGTTTTAGTATCATAGTATGTACTTCATTATTTTTAATATAATAGGCTTTCAGGGAATTGGTTCATAACTATTGAATTGTATATAAGTTGGACCTTAAAAAGCCAAAATGTGCCTAGCTGCTATGAGTACAGTACTGAAGATATGCTTATATTAAAGATTACAGCCTAGAAAACCCTATGGGACAGTTCTACTCTCTCACTTATTATGTGTCAAAAATCACCTTGATGGAACCTAACAACAACTACAACAGTATAAAACTGACTGAAGGTAGGCAGAGATTAAGTGAAAATATGCATTCTAAACAAAGGGCAATCACTAAAAATAGTTTACATTATTTTTTAAATTTAAGTCAGTAACCATTTGTCATCAAAACGATTTTGACTTGGTGGTTCTATATGTGTCAGAACAGAACTGGGCTCCATAGGGCTTACAACAGCTGATTTTTCACAAGTTGACCATCTCTTTTCCTAGATGCATCTGGATGGGCTTAAACCTTCAAACTTTCAGTTAGTGGCTGAGCATATATAAGCCTTTCATAGCACCCCAGGGCTCCAAATACATCAACACTAGATAAAATATAGAATTACAGGGGGATAATATGAACAGAAAGGGCAAATAAAAAAGACCAACATAGTAGATTATAATATAATTATATCAATAATTACTTTGATTATACATCATCTACATGTGCACAATAAAAATATAAATAACCTAACGAGTTTGCTATCAAATAAGCTGAATTGTTTTTAAAAACTCCCAATTAAAAAACAAATGTACAAATGTGCTTCACACAATGGATGTATGGATTGTGATAAGCGTAGTATAAGCCCCCGATAAAATAATTTTTTAAAGAAAATAAATAAATAAAATGAAATATAATTAATCTTGAAAAATGTTAACATCACAAACAAAAACAAAAACAAACAAACCTCCCTAGACTTCATTTAGTGGGATGCTACGTAAGGAAGAAAGAAAACCTAAATTATACAACTGTATGGGGTGGGCCAGGGAGATATTTTCTAACTCATTTTAAAATGCCAGCATTACCCTTTACAAAATATACATTCATAACCATATAAAGAGCATTTTTTAGGTCATGAACATAGATACAAATATTTTTCAATAAAATATTAGCAAATCAAATGCAGCAGTATATAAACAGGGAACATACCCCAACTAAGTGAGACTTCATTCTGTTACTTGTAAGCTCACCATAAATTAAAGCCAACCTGGTGACTAACAATAAGAAGTGGCGTTTACTCTGGAAAATACAAGGTTGGTTTGATGAAAACCAACCTATTAATTTTATCCTATCAACAGATTAAATATTGGATTACAACTTAGTAAATACCATAAAAACATTTGATATTCATTATCCATTCATAAAAATACTAAGCAAAATAGGAATAAAAGGGAATTTGTTCAAAATACAGAGGGTTTACAGTGGTGCGCTGTTGGCTAAATGTTATATTGCTGACCGGAAGATTGTTAGTACAATCCCATCAGCTACTCTGCAGGAGAAAAATTATGCTATTTGTTCCTGTAAAGTTTTACAAAGTCTTAAAGCCCTATAGAAAGTCACTATGAGTCTAACTTGCCTTGATGGCAGTAGGTTTTTTTGCTGTTGTTGTTTTGTGCTTTTAAGATTATATTTAAATTTATAAAGAGCTCTTACAAATAATTTAGACCAGCAAATCATTTAATCTATATATATACATATATATATATATACAAATATATGCAAAGAACATAAACAAGCTATTAATCAGTTAACAAAAGAGAAATAATTTGTAACTTCTTCCTTTAGTTGCTCTTTCCCACTCTACAACTCTAACCCTTTATTCATACGAGGAATGAAAAGGAATATATCACACCCGCTTCCCATGACACATAGAACATACAAGTGTATTTACTGCAATAAATTAGAGTAGTAGTTCTCAACCTTCCTAATGCCGCGACTGTTTAATACAGTTCCTCGTGTTGTGGTGACGCCCCCCAACCATAAAATTATTTTCGTTGTTACTTCATAACTGTAATTGTGTTATTGTTATGAATCGGGTGATCCCTGTGAATCGGGTGACACAGGTTGAGAACCGCTGATTTATGGAGGTTGTTAGGTGGTTGTTTTTTTTTAATTTATAGCAAAATAAATTACATTTAATTTCTAGAGGATCAGTTATAATAATTATTTTTGGTCTTATAGAATTATATTAATAACTATTTCAGACTAATCCCTTAACTTTGTCTTACAAGTTTCTAGTTCCCTTTTGTTTGAACCACACAATTAATTGCAACAATAAATTATAACTTTTTCATAGTCTAAGACAGACGTGTCTAATAAAGCTTCTGGAAGATAAACAAAAATTGTTTTGTGAAATATAAAGGAAACTACTGGTGAAATAGTGGGTTATGTACTGGACTGCTAACTACAAGGTCAGAGGTTCAAATCCATCAGCCTCTCTGCAGGAGAAAGATGGCTTTCTACAACAGTTACAGTCTTAGAAACCCACAGGGGGAGTTCTAAACTGTCCTATAGGGTAGCTGAGTCGGAATTGATGTTCTAGTACTTCAAAGCGGAATTCGGCTCACAAATGTGTATTACAGAAACTCAAATTATATCCCTAACGCAGTGCTGGAGATGGAGTCCCAGAACAAAGGAGACATGGTGTAAATAAAGATAAGTTGGGAGATAGAAAAGTTTATGTTTATTGAAATTCTCAAAATGAAAACAATCACCATTCTTACCTGAAATATCAAGTTCTTTCAGCAATACTTTAGATCAGTTGAGAATGAATCAATTTAGAAAAAACAATATTCTACTATGAAAATTTGTCATTTTGTTAAATTTCTTTCTTTATCCTCCCCTCCTCAAAATGTTAGTTGATTTTGCTCACCTCCTCTTCTGAAAGGTAATACGCTGCAAGCAGGCCTCCAATAAATCGAATGTTGACTTCAAACACGGATACTTCAGAATTCTGTGAAAACAGATACATAGTACTTTATATTTCCCATCTTTCATTTGTTTCTTCTAAAATCCTTATAGAAAAGGGTTTTTTTGCTTTTTCTCACCACTTTCTGCACCTTTTTACTTCATCAAGTGCAATCTCACCAACTACTTGTCAGCAATCCTGCAATTCCTCTACTACTGTCACCAAAATGTCTTAGTTGTCAAAAATTAATGGATCATTCTCAAATACCTAGCAATATACTATGATTTTATCTAGATAGTTTACCCTGTTGACTATTTCTGGAAGTCTGAAATGCCACTATCTCCACGGGTTCCTTTCCTTCTCTTCTAATAACTACATAAGTTTCCATTTTTACTTCTCTCTCCCTCCTGAGTTAAATTTTCTCACGTATATATAAATAAATAACCTAATAAATATTAAAGAGGTTCCACAAAGCCTTACTGGGGGAGGGGGGGGGGCGGGGAGGAGGAGGGGACGACATAAAATTATCTAAAAAGCAACACAAAAAGAATGAAGTGAATCAAAATGGTTTCCATTAAAGTTGACAGTATTAGAAATGAGAAACAAAGACTTAAGACACATGTAAACAAGTAACAAAAAAGCTGCAGTAATTGCCGTTAATGAAAATGGATGAAATGCTTTAACCAAAAAGCAGAAAGTGATAAACTGGAGTAATAAAGCATAATCTAACCATGTCAAAGACATATAGAGGTGTGATGGCAAATTTTGTTTGTGTCTACTTGGCTAGGTTATGATACCTAGTGGCTTGGCAAAACACTAAACTAGTTGATGTTCCATAATACTACCTAATGCGATCACCTTCCATAATGTAATCAACAGAAACAAAATCCATCAGTAAGTTGAAATGGGTGCTTCCTAAAGGTGCTTTCTACCTCTAGACCAGGGCTGCCACACTGGCTTGAGTGCTATACACAGTTCTTTCAGTAAGTACATGTGGCTCTGAAGTAAAATTGAAAAATTTTAAATGATATTGGTCACATAGTGGTGATTCCATCTGTCTGTAAAAATATTTTATGGATGTCAAATAATTTTTTAATTGCTGTAAAGAACTGGATTGGCTCCTCTGTCTCAAAAATTTGCTGAACCCTGCTCTTGACTATAGCTAACTTATATTAAGTAGCAGAATTCACTTTCTCCACTCTGCACTCTATCACCTGCCTGATTTCTGTTGAGATACAAGATACAAGTCTGTAGAAGGCTCTAGCTGTTACCTGCCAGCTTCCTCAATTGTGTGAGCCAATTCCATGAAGTAAGCTCTTTCTCACTCCTCAACCCTCTATGTATGATGATATAATAAGTGATAGCATAGTGGGGCTTGAGTTACATAGATACACAGTAGTCTTATCTGTGGGGATACATTCTAAGACCCCTAGTGGACGCCTGGAACTGTGGATAGTACCCAATCTTACACATTCTACATTTTTTTCCTATACATGCACATGGCTCCCATGTGTCTCAGGTGGGCAGCATTAACCGGCCAAACTTCAGCAGGGTTTGGTGCATCTGCTCATCTACATGTCTTTGGCAGGTTTGTACCCAGCACAGGAAAAGGAAACCAGCTCCAAGATGAAACGAGATGGCACAAGACTGCATCACACTGGTCAAAACGGTGCCCAAATTAAATATTTTGGGACTACAGTTATTTCTCCACAGAACCCTAAGAAAGGTTGATAATGGAAAGTATTCTATGCAAAATAACAGTCAAAAAAGAGATGTGATGATGTTTTTAATATCAGGAAAAATAAGCATTAAGTCAAAATCTTAATAGAGATAAAGAAGGTCATTATACAGAGAACTCCTGTCCCATCTCCATATAATGATAAAAGGGCTAACTCATTAAAGTTTGTGGGAAAATTTCATTCTCTTCTCATAATTTTTTCCAAACTACCTCATTTTGTTGATATCAATACTACCCAAAACTAACTACAGACGCTGTACAATCCCAACCAAAATCCCAAGAGCTTTTCATAGAAATAAAAAAGTTAAGCCTAAACCAGTATGGAACTGCAAAGGATCTCAAATAGCCAAAGTAGTCTGAAAGAGTTAAAAAAAAAAAGGCAGGGGGGAGAGGGGGGAAGAACGACAGGCAATGAATACACGTACTTCCTCATCTTAAGACATACTATAAAGTTACAGTAACCAAATATGGTATATCATGCTATACACCCAAACCATTAAACAGAATTGAAAGTCCAAAAATAAATCTATGGTCTATTTGTGTCTTACAAAGAGGATAACCCCATTCCATGGGGAAAGAAGAGTTTCTTTAATAAATGCAGGAGGGAAAATTGGATTTTTCACATGAACCTTGAGCCATTCCTCACACCGCATAGAAGAATGAACTCAAAGGGACTACATGTCAGAACTAAAACTGTAAAATTCTTAGAAGAAACATTCTGGTTGTGATTTAAGATCTTATTTATAACAAAGTATTCTTACACCTGATTCTGAAAACATGAGCAACAGCAACAACACCAAAAAGTAGATAAATATGCCCCTATCACAATAATAACCTTCTGTTCATCAAAGCACTCTCAACAAAGTTCAGACAGTGAGTTAGTTAATTGTGCCAACCTGGCCGATAATCACATGTGGGGCTAATTGAAAGGCGGAGGGATAATCACATGTGGGGCCGATAATCACATGTGGGGCTAATTGAAAGGCGGAGGGATAAATGGGTGGTGAGCCTCGCTTTCTAGTTCTAGTTCTCGGGTCTCTTGTTTTGTGATGGTTGCACTGGGTGCAGCTGCCTTAGCAGTTCCCTGCTCCAGCTTGCAAGACTGACTTCCTACAAGACATCCCCAAGGAGAAGCTACATGGACCTAACCCGATGCAGCCCTGGGTGCTGGAGCAGCCGTGTGGAGACCTCTGCTAGTGCTGAGATGCTTGTTCGTTCATTGACTCAGCTTTCCTCCTGCAGTCGGCATCATTGCCTCTGTTTTGTGAGGTGGAGGACTTTGTGGACTGGTGTTGGGTTAATGGGTTAATGTTGGACTTGTGGGCTTGGGCAGCATTGGGTTGGGATGTTTTCGTGATGCACATTTTCTTTACATAAAACTCTCTCTTTAAAAAAAACAAAACAACTCTCTCATACATGAGTTGCTGTGGATCTGTTTCTCCAAAGTACCCAGACTAATGCAGACAGGATCCTATTTAAAAAAAAAAAAAAAAAGGAATTCTGTTCATCAAAACACTTTCAACAAAGTGAAGGGGCATCCCTGCAAAGTGGAAAAAGCAGTATTTAGGACACATGTATCTGTCAAGGACTTACTATCTAGAAAATATGAAAACTAAAAAAATCACAAGGTACAACGAAATCAAAAAATAGGAAAAGGACTTGAATAGACATTTCAACACAGAATAAGTACAAATGGCCATAAAGCACATGACAAAGTGTTTGACACCATTAGTCATTAGAAAAATTAAAATCACAATGGGGTAGCATTTCATCCCCACTAAGATGGCCATGATACAAAAAATAGGAAACAACAAGTGTTAGCAATGATGTAGGGAAATGAAATCCTTATGTATAAATGATAATATTGTAAATGGTACAGCCACTGTGGAAATGTTTGTGGTTGCTCAAAAAATTAAGCATAAAATTACCATACGATCCAGAAATTCCACTTCCAGGTATTTATACAAAAGAAAGCAGAAACAGAAACTTCTACTTCAGTGTCCATGGCAAAACTGTTCACGACAGCGCAAAGGCACGCTAATTATCCATACACAAATGAATGGATGAATACATAGACTGCAGCACATGCCAAATCACTGTCTTGGAGTCCGTTCTGACCCATAGGAACACTATGAGACAGAGGAGTACTACTCTATGGGTTTCTAAGCCTATATGTATTTATCAACGCAGACTGCCTCATCTTTCTCCTACAGAGTTGCTCATGAGTTTGAACTGCTGACATTTTGGCTAATAAGCCAAGCGCCAACTTTTTTGTTGGTAGGTCAATGGTAGTAGTACATACACACATTAAAAAAAGAGAAAGACATGACATTCTGATACAGCCTATATTATAGATGAACCTTGAAAGCCTTATGCTGAGTGAAATAAGTCAAACCCAAAAGGTCCAATATTGTATGATCCCTCTTACATGAATTATCTAAAAGAGGCAAAAGTAAAAGAGCAAGAGTCATTATCAGTGGCCGCGGTGGGAAAGGAGGGTGAAGGGGAGCCTTTGCTGAGGAGACACTGAGCTGAGTTAAGAGTTGTTGGAAAAATTTGGGACTAGATTGCAGTGATGACTGAAAAACACATAAATGTACATAAAAACGCTTATATGGCAAATACTGTTATATATGATGAGAGGTCAAAAGGTACTGCTACAACAATCATAGAAACCATTATTAAATAAAAATTTCAAAATTTGAAGCTATTGTTTCTCAACATATCCTGCATCTAGGTATATGTGATACTGACGGTAGCGTTTTTCTACCTAAACCTGATCATAAAAGTTCTGTGCTATTCAGTTCCAATCATGTCAGTTTGGGCATCCTTGAGGGGCTCAAATCATGCCTCTTGGAAATATACTTTGAACTATAGGTAAAAAAAAAAAAATCTGAGGGGGCAAGATCAGATTATGATCATACAGAATATGGGGTAAGGTTTATCAGCAAAAATTCTCCTAGAACAGCCCTGGTTTCCCTCAAATAATGATCAGGGACATAGTCATGCTGCCAGAAAGTTCTATGGTACAACGTTCTGGCCTTTTTCCAACTAAGCCAGTTTTCCATTTTCTTAAAACTTTGTCACCAAGGCTGCTTCTCTTGGCTTAATAGTGCCATTAGAAAAATATGTTACTGACACAAAAGGTACTCAAACCAAAACTTTGGTGATCTCTGATCTAAAAAGGAAAAAAAAAATGTAAGCAAATTAGCATAAGTATTTTTCAAGCTGATAATACAGAGTAACACAAATCTGTACAACATAGCAAAATTTTTGGTTATCACCATTGCTATTTCAATTATTTTAACATTGTCTGATGACAAACTGTGTAGCAAAGGGGAAAATGAGAAATGGAAAAGAAGACATTTTTTTAATGTCATTTCCATATAGAATGATTACATAGTTGTCAAAACTTGAAATAACAAAGAGGTGGGTACTACCAAGAGAATTTCCTTATAAAATAGTTCAAATATCAAACTTCGGGTACAGATATCAGGTTTCTTATAAACATAATTTACATAGTTTAGTATTTAAATAAGATTTGAAGTGAACTGAAAAGACTGTAAACCTGATCTATTAGGGAAATATATCACTAATGTGGCATTTATAGATAAAGGGGAAATATATGATAATAGGATTGACTGATCATTTCATACTGCATACAAAAATCATTTTCTTTCCTTTTTTTTTTTTTTTAAACATTAGGGGCTCATACAACTGTTATCCCAATCCATACACACATCAATTGTGTAAAGCGCATTTGTACATCATTTCTCAAAACATTTTCTCTCCATTTAACCCCCCGACATTAGGTCCTCATTTTTCCCCTCCCTCCCCGCTCCCCCCTCCCACATGAGCCCTTGATAGTTTATAAATGGGTATTTTGTCATATCTTGCCCTGTCCGACTTCTCCCTTCATCCACTTTTCGGTTGTCTGTCCCCCAGGGAGGAGGTCACACACAGTTCCATGTAATCGGTTCCCTCTTTCCTACCCATTCTCCCTTTACCCTCCCTGTTTTGCCACTCACACCACTGGTCCTATAGGGCTCATCCATCCTGGATTCCCTGTATTTTCAGTTCCTATCTGTACCAGTGTACCTCCTCTGGTCCAGCCAGTCTTGCAAGATCGAATTCGAGTCATGGTAGTGGGAGCGGGGAGGAAACCTTTAGGAACTAGAGGAAGGTTGTATTTCTCATCATTGTTACATCGCACCCTGACTGGCTCATCTCCTCCCCGAGACCCCACTGCAAGGGGATCTCCAGTGGCCTACTAATGGGCTTTGGATCTCCACTCCGCACTCCCCCCATCATTCACTATGGTAAGATTACAAAAATCATTTTCAAATGGGTTAAAGGACTAAATGTAAAAGCAAAACTTTGAAATGTTTAAATGTTTTTCAAATGTTTAAAAAACACAGAAAGATAATGTCATGACCTTGAAGTAGTTATTTCATTAAAATATTTTTTTAAATCACAATCTATAAAGGCTACATAGCTAAATAAAAGAAAAAGAAAGAAAAAAGAAAGCTAGGATACTACATTTCTCAGCCTCCCTTTAAATTTAAATGGGTCCAAATGAGTAATGTCTACCCAACTCTAAAAGCACAAAAATGAGGTGAGCAATTTCCAAAAAATATTTTTAAGGAAGTGTGACATATCCTTCCTCTGTCCTTTCTTTTTTTCTACCACTCAGAAGCTGGATAAAATCCTTGGATCTTAAGGAAGCACCTATACATGAGAGCAAAGCTACACTGCGAGGCTGGAAGAGCAACACGACAAATGTTCCGAGGGCCTTGGCAGTCAAGGAGCAGCCCTAACGGTTCATCTCTGTACACTAGTTACATAAAAAATATATAAGCAAGCTATTTCATATTTGCTGGGAGAATGATTTGTGAAAGCTTGTGCCTCCCACTCAAGGCACCTATCACAACAAGCCTTGCACAGCGAACGGTGGAAACTGAGTTCTCTCTCAGTTTCTTCTCCACAACAGGGAGCCTCTCTCCCCACACTGGTACACAGTCACTCTCTCTAGTCTATTCATGAATAGGGAAATTTGGCATTTGGTCAATCCTGTTTCTGTATCTGTTCCCAACAGGGAAGAATCGATCTTCTCACCTGCAGACTGAGAGGGATGCTCACAGAACCCCAGCTCTGTGTTGTTGCAGAGAAAGATTCACGGGGGATGGGTTCAGCGCTCACTATTGAAGCTGACCTTTGTAATACTGCTTAAATTCTAAGCACTAGGTTTGTGGAAATCTTCTGTTTTACACATTACATTGGGTAAATCTGCTGCACAACATCTCTTCAAAGACAGAAATCTACTTTAATGCCTAAGGTAGCTCTAACCCCAAGCCATGGTATTTTCAATTGCTTCATATGCATGTGAAAGATGGACAATGAATAAGGAAGACCCAAGGAGAATTGTTGCATTGGAACTGTGGTGCTAGCAAAGAATATTGAAAGTACCATGTACTGCCAAAAGAACAAACAAATCTGTCTTGGAAGAAATACAGACTGAATCTTCCGTAGACTCAAGGATGGCGAGACTTCATCTCACATACATACTTTGGACATGTTATCAGAAGTCCCTAGAAAAGGACATCATGCTTGGGAAAGTGAAGAAAAAAAGGAAGAGACCTGATGAGATGGATTGGCACCGTGGCTTCAACAATGGACCCAAGCACAACAATTGTGAGGATGGCGCAGGACTGGGGAGTGTTTGATTCTGTTGTACATAGGGTTGCTATGAGTCAGAACCAACCTAACAACAAAATCAACCTAACAACAGTTGATGATGAGGGGCCTATATCTATTTTGGGGTCTTTACATAGATTCAGTCTCCACTGAATTCTTTCAGACCATTAATGTGAAACAGTTTGCTCTTAGGGAGAATTGTGTTTGAAAGTGGTTAACTACCTCTCACTTAGCCAGCACAGAGAAGGGCAGCCTAGCACTTATGAACTTGTCTGGGTGGGTCCTTGACAGAATTTCGGGTACTAAGGTGAGAACAGGGACCCTGGTGGTGCCATGGGTTAAACCTTGGGCAGCTGACAGACAGGACAGCAGTTTTAGCTCATCAGCCAATCAGAGGGAGGAAGATGAGATTTTCTGCTGCCATAAAGATTGACAACCTTGAAAACACACAAGGGCAGTTCCCCTCTGTCCTCTAAGGTCACTATGAACAGGAATCGAGTCCGTGGCAGTTAGCCTGGTTTGTGGAGTTTAAGAGTCCATGTAGTCATGAGTCATACAACTGACTGCCTTGGTTGGAGGGCTCTGATTCAATATTAGAAGTTTTTCCATCTGCAAGAGTGCATGAATCCTCATCATGGTCCCTTCTCCACTTCTATAAACCCACCAACAACTGTGATTAATTGATCTGTGGCCAGTTATTATTTTGTTCTTCATATATTATTTACCTGGCTGCATTTCTGTGAACCTTTGGACATCACTGTGGCTTTGTACTAATGGTCCCCTTCACCCAGATAAACAAATTGTCTTTGTCTTGTTTAAGAATGAGTCAATGTCTATAAATTATATTTGAATTTGGGGTCTCTTCCCCCACTCCCCACCCCGCCAGAATAACTTGCCCTATCTCTTTACTATGTAGGTGAAGTGTTATTCCTACACAGGATTCATGACTTTGCAAGTGATCTTGAACCTTGGATGACATCAGTGGTTGAGTTCCTGGGTGCTAACCAAAAAGGTCAGCAGTTCAGATTCACAAGTTTTTCTGCAGAAGAATGATGTGCAAGTCTGCTTCCCTAAATATTTCAGCCTTGGAAACCCTACTGGGCGGTTCTAACTTCCTATGGAGTTGCTCTAGGACAGTATTTCAAAGTGGATGCTATCACCCCATGGTGGATGCTAGCCCCATCCAAGGGGTCTGCAAAGGTTAAAAGTTAAAGGTGCAAAAGTTAAAACAAAAGTTTTAACTGTCCAGGAGACAGTAAATAAACCCCCCCCCCCCATTCACACAAAAGGGGAGAGCAGACTGAATAATTTTGGGAATCTATGTTCTAGTCTTTAATGATCAGAATCCCTTAGGAAATAAGAATAGGGTTCAGGTATATTACAAGTGAGTATTCCAGAAATCCTGCTGTTTACTCCTTTGCTTGCACAACTGGTTCTCAGAGGGAATGCCTATGTCAGGCCCCCTGCAAAACTGATATTATAAAATGCTTATCTATGCCAAGCCCAAGATAATTGCAGATTAGAAAAAATACGTATTTTAAAATGTTAGCTTTTCTCAAGTGCAGTGCTTAGAGTCTCATAACAATCATGTGACTTATTACACAAAGCTTTGAAATATCATTCAGAAAAATTATCTATTAATTCCTTTCTGTTATTTCTCCTCCTCCTCCAGCACATCAAAAGATGTTCCTCCAGTACATGGCCCCATTGAAACTGTTCCTCAATAAGCTTCTCCATTTATGATTTTACAGAGTGCCAGAGCTTTTATTCTATGACAATTTAAAATGAATACAGAACTTTATAAAACTGCATGTAGAATGTAGCTGTTCCTGGGCTTCAAATCTAAAGAGTCCCACTTAAGAACTACCAGTATTCCAAAATGCTAGATTGATGTTGTGCAGGACAAAGCACTCAGTTTGACCTTTGTCTCTGCTTCTGGAATATAATTTGGAATTTCTCAAGCATTCAAAATGTCTTTGTTTTTCTAAAACAGCCAGGTAACACTTATACATATGCAAATCTGAATTTATTTAGGGGCTCTGAATTTATCTCTTGACAACAAACCTCAGGAAGGGGCAGAGGTGTAACATAATCAATCACACATATTCATTGGGTCATGTATATGCATTAAGGCCCCAGTGATTACAAGAAACTGGTAAGTTTCCTTTTGGAGCTTTCTGGATTGCTGAAAACATCCATACGAGAGAGAAACAGCTCATTCCTGATCTCTTCATGAGGACAAGTAATGAGTAGGGTTACATCAGTTGTTCTTAAATTAGGGTTACATGTAACTGCCAACTCAAACTCCATTCATATTCCTATAGTTTATATATGCCCCTGGTCCACTTTAGAGATATCATTATCATTTTATTGGTAAAGACTATAAATCTAAGTGAAGTGTCAGCTAAGACCACACAGAAGAAACTCAATAAAAGTTTAACTAAGTATAGGCAATAATCTCCATGAATTTTGTGAGCTGTCACAGAGAATTAATAAACCTTACAGGGGACAATGAGCCAGCAGGCGCTGGCAGAACAGAATTGTAACTTGTATAGACCCAGCTATTAGTGGCTGATGGTCAAGGAAAGGCAATACAGGTAGTCAATGAAGAAAGAAAGCACCCTTCTACCTGTGACCTAACCCTTACAGAATAGAGAAAGAGGCCAGTTGTTCTGAAGTACAGAGTTATGCAAGCATCCTGAATCTATATCTCTAACAAGTACCAGGTAGCCCAGAATGTTTCTACCTGTCTCAGGGTGACCAGGAATAGGCTGACCTAACTCTAAGTGATTAGGTTAAGAAAGGAAGTGACACAGACAAGACTGAAAATATGAATCATGAAGATGCAGGACAGGTGAAGCTTTTGGTTCCAGTTATAAGTGGGAATTGGATTCATGACGATCTTTACCATGCAGTTAGTAATAAAGTTGGGATGTGCTTACCTTGCCCATTGAGAAGTACAGTTGGAATAGATGGGCATAAGCCTAATTACAAAGGGTTCACCAAAACTGCATCAAACGATTACAAAAAATTTTTGCCCTTATTATTAATTAAACATTTTATGGTTTGGTAATATTTCTAGATAATTTACATACCACATTGCCTCAAATGTTCATGGTAAATGGAGGATAGTAAAAAAAACAATTTTAAGTAAAAATTAAATAATGGATCATCCTTAAAGAAGAAAAGGATCTTAGTATCAGGGGTTCCTTAATTTGAAAGTATAATGTTCTAAAACAACTATGATCAGACAGTCTTTTCATAGTCACTCTAGAGATTATCAATTCTATACTCACCACACTGAAATCAAGGTTGTCTTCAATCCATTTTTTCCCATCTCGGAATTCATCATAAAGGCCCATGATATAAAGAGTGTCCAAAGCATCTACTATAGTAGCACCCATTTGTGAACTTCCTATATTTGCAAGAGGAAAAAATGTTATTACAAAGATGCCTTTTAAATAAGGTTTATTTTAATTACATATATATATAAATATAAATAAGGACCAAAAATATCTAATATAATCTCTAATACAGTTCACTGTAATAGATAATATGCATCATTTAACATGTTTTCCTAAACAAATCATATTGAGAACTAATGGAAGGTGAAAAGATCCTTGTGCTATTCTTTCTGATACCTAGCGTTCATCTGCTTTCTTCACCACAGTTTGCTGCAGCACTCATATCTGCAGTGATCTCTTCATGAGGGCGAATATTAAATAGAGCCATGTCATAAGAACTATTTTTATATTAGGGCTAAAATTAAGTACAAGCTCAAAATCCATTCATATACCTATGTTTTATATATGTCCTTGGTCCACTTTAGCAACATCATTATCACTTTATTGGGAAAGATTAGAAATCTAAGTGAGGTGTCAACTAAGTCCAAATGCAAGAAGCATACCAGCCTTTGTGATCCAAGGATTGTAAATAATAAAATCTAAGACCAGAAGACAAAACAGTATTAGACCTTAAATTCTGAACACCCAACTTAAAGAAGGCTATGGATGACAGTGAAAGCCTAAAATCCATCTACGGGTCCCCACATGGATTAAGCCTTCAGTGAATCCCCTCATGATCACTGACCAGAGCTGTGAGCAGCCTTGCTATCACACAGAGTGCACTGAAAAACTGGACGAATGTAGACGTAATTAGTTTAAAATTCAATACCTGATCATTTGTTTTCCCTTTCATTTTAAATTGGTTCCACTTTTTATCATTTTATTCCTTTGAATGAGGCTTTTCTGGTTTGTTGCTGCTTTCGGTTTTGTATTTGTTTGTTTTTTTTTGTTTTTTTGTATGTTTTTCTTTTATGAAATCCAGGATAGGTATATTTATAGGGACAGTAATTGCATTGATAGTTTCTTGGGGCTATGGCAGGGGAGGTTGGGGAGAAACAAGGAGCTAATAATAATGAGTATAACAAAGAAGAAAATAAATTGTGGTGGTGAGTACACAACTGTTTTAAGTATTTAAACCATTGAACTGCTTGATATACAAATTACATGTCAATAAAACTTAAAAAAAAACTTTTTTAAAGATTCAAGAAACAATGTTGATATTTCAAAGTCTGAGTATAGGTATTTCATGTTTTATATGTTACAATATGTCATTTTGTGGTGCTCTTTTCTTTATTGTTGTCTTTCCTAAGGAGAATAAAACAAAGTTTACAAAGGCAAAACAGTAATAATAAAAGAAAGTGAAAGGAAAGTAAGAAGGGCATAAACTGTCAACTGATCCTTTCTTTTGAAGAGTTGATAAGCCAGGGCGTTCCTGAAATGAACAAGAGTGACCAAGATCAGAACATTCACGTCGGCTAAGACGATAACATAGTAATGTCATGGTCATGTGATCAGTAAGTCAGGTGGATGATTTACGTTTTCAAAGAGAAAATTAATAATTTCATTGCTAGGGAGAAAAAGGGTCATGGATAATACGGAATACTGCTTAATGGTTATTTTCTGCATACTGTTACAAGCATATGATTATTTACTTATTTATTTAAAATCAACCACATATTCATAAGATAAGCTGCACTTGGTCACAATGTATTATTCTTTTAATATACTGCTGTTAGAGTTAGCAAACTTTACTGAATTCCTGGGTGGTACAAATGGTTAAGGCAAGTGCTTTCAAAGAAAGATCTTATGATTTGCTTCTGAAACCAGGGGCCAATAGAAGCTCTATGAAGCACTGTTCTACTCAGAACCACATGGGCTTGTCATGTGTTGGAACTGGCATGATGGCAAATGAAAATGGAAAGATTGGGTTATGAATTTTTATATCTCTGTTCATGAAAGACAATATAAGGTTTTTATGTTATCTTTGACTGGTTTCGAAGAAGACAACAATTCTATCTAAATATGCAAACATTTAATAAGAGTATTGCAAAAATGAAGAAAAAACTGATAGAACTAAAAGGAGAAACAAATTCAAAATTTGTTTGGGGTTTTTAAGAGCCCTTACTCACTAAGTGATAGAACCATTAAATTAAAAATCAGTAAAATTAGAGAAAGCCTGAACAGCCTCTTTAACTCCTGTTTGATAAAACATTCAACCCTAATTCAAGTAGAATACACATTCTTTTCAAGCACAAATATAACAAGCACCAAAACAGACAATAGGATGGGTCACAAAACAAACCTCTTAACCAATTTAATAGAACTAGGGTACATTTTTTAAATGAAGCTCATTCTTCATATAGAGTGCATGCTCTGTTCATAAAACAATCAAATTAGAAATCACCAACAGAAAGATAAAGAGAAAATCTCAAAAAGATTTGGAAACCAAGCGAGACACACATTACAAATTAGATAACATACTGAAATTAAGGCAAAGGGAAATATAACATATTGAAATCTTTGGGCTATAGCTAAAACAACATTTAGAAATACATAGTGCTAAACGTTTAGATGGAGAGAGGTTCTAAAATTAATAACCTAGAGTACCACTTCAAAAAACTATAAAATGTCAAGAAAATCAGCTCACTCATACAAAAGGAAAAATAATTAGAGTAAATTTTGTTTAACTGGAAATAGAGAAATAAAAGAGCAATTAAATCAAAAGTTGTTTCTAGGGGTGGGAGAAGCAAAAAAAAAATAAGTTGATAAACTTATAGCAGGACAAAGAAAAGAAAAATGCAAATCCCCAATATTAAGACTAAACCCAAACCACTCACTGCCATAGAGGCAATTCCAACTGCAGTGACCCGACAGCCGAGGACAGAAATGGCCCTCTTTACCAGAGTCGAAAGCCTCCTCCTCCTTCTCCCTCGGAACTGGTGGTTTCCAACGCCTTCCCTGTGGTTAGCAGCCCTGTGTAACCTCTATGCATAGGCTCCCAGGGTTTCTCAGAGTGAGGCTGAGAGGAGTTTATGGCAGATGCCACATATATTTTAAAAGATATCAAGACAATACTACAAACTCTGTGCACATAAGAACAATAATTTGTATAAAATGGTCTAATTCTTCAAAAACTACAAATTATCAAAACTCATCCAAAATTATATGGGCAGTTCTACTCTGTCCTATAGGGTCACTATGAATCAAAACTGACTTGGTGGCAGTGGGTTATTATAATAGAGAAACTGATTTTGAAGTTTTAAAACCTCTTGAGAGTGGGGAAGTATCACTTCCAGATGGCTTTATTTTGTATTTTGCCACACTTGGCATTATTTACCACACCTTGAAAGGAAAAAGATAATAAAACCAGTCTATGCAATATCTTTCCAAAAAGCAGGAAACCCCTCTCAGCTCATTTAATGAGGTCTGCATTAGCCTAATACCAAAATATTGAGTCAAATTAGAAAAGAGAATGGATGCTTGCACCTCCATTTTTCAGGTTCAGTTGATTTTGAGGAAGTTCTCCATGCTAATACACAAAGGCTCAATCACACCCACATATAGTTAATATTTTAACTTGTGGCATATTATAATAGTCTGCATTACTTTCAATGTTCTTCCTCCCACCCCAAAAGAATAATGTGTTCTTCTCCCATGTAAGTTCTACACCCTTGCTTTGAAACATTAACGTATTTGACCAACTTAAACTATTCCTAGGAGCAAGAGCAATCCAGACACCTGTGACCTGGACTTGAAACCCAGAACACCAGAACAGATGATTCAAATCAGCACCATCCCATAAGAAGTGATGACAGCCGACCCAGAAGTGGACTCCATATTTAAACACATGTTGCTCATGCACCCAATTACTATAATCCTACCCATGGAGCCCAATTCCTAGAATTCTTCACATCTGTGCATGAATACAGGACAAACAAAGCTTTCTCCTCCCATAAAGATTTACAGTCTCAGAAACCCTCGTGGGTTATAATTGACTTGAAGGCTGTTAGTTTGGCTATGGAGTTTGGGTTCATAAATAAATATAATGTCCTTCTCACCTAAACACTGTTTCGAAAAGTTCTAAGAAGCAAAGCTATGGATAGAGGTATAAACCTAGGTGTGTACATATGTAAATAAATTACTTCATAAAAATAGAGGTATTGGCCTATGTACATCTATTTATATGGCAATATATTGAGGAACTGGATGGACTTTGGGCCTCTACTCAAGTCCTCCCTCAACACAAGAACACTTTGTTCTAACAACCTGACATTCTGTGATGCTCATCATCCTGACAC
>NW_022111366.1:5008624-5009902 GCF_000313985.2 Echinops telfairi
GGGGGTTGGAGCAAGACCCAAAACCCGTGTATAGACAATAGGGCATCCCCTCACAGAAGGGTCACAAGAAAAGGATGAATCAACCAGGGCACAGTACAGCACCGATGAACCAACACAATATTCCTCTGGAGCATGTACACTGGTGTAGGTAAGAGCTAATGACACACAGAATCCAGGTCAGATAAACCCCTCAGGAACAGAAATGAGAGGAGCGATATCAGGGGGATTGGAGGAAGGGGGAACTGATCACAATGAGCGACACATGACCCCCTCCACCTTCCCCACTCCAGCCCCTGCCCTCGAAAGGGCTCCAAAAAAAGGAGCTGATACCAAGGGCTCAAATGGAAAGTAAATGTTTAGAAAAAGATGAAGGCAACATATGTATAAATCTCCTTGATACAATTGCTGTATGGATTGTTATAAGAGCCCCAAATAAAAGGATCTTTTTTTTTTTTAAGTTAAAATAATCAGAACAAAAAATCTCTCCTTTTCCCTTGTTCGGAGAGACCTTGGCCTGAGTTGCCCTAGGGCCCCAGCCATATCTCTCTAGCAAGGTAATTTTGTTGTCTGTGCAGTAAGCTTTGCTCATTATTCTTAACTGAGCAAGGGAAAGAATCCAATCTGTGGGTTGGTAGTTACATATCTAGTGTCAACTTGAGACTATTTAGAGTGAAGGGGTGGGGTCTAGCCTATCAATCAGGTCGCAGCTCGATGACCTCATTTGGAGGCACAATGGAGATAAAATAGCTCACTGGACACTCACTCCCTATAAGACATTCCTGTTGAAAACCACATGGAGCTATACTGGTAAGAGGCAAAGCCCTGGAGCTGGAGGAGCCACGTGGAGACCCACACCAGCGCTGTGATGCTTCCACCACCACAGGATCCACAAGATTTTCCACCCAGTGGCCTGTGATCTTCCTGTATTTGGCGTCATTGCATGGCCTCATGATTCTAAAGAAGAATTTACGGACTAGTATCGGACATATGGGGTAATATCAGACTTACGGACTTGATCTGGACTGAGCTGGGATGTTTTCTTAATGTACAACTGATTTTTGATATAAAGTTCTCTCTTTTTTTGTAAATCATTTTATTGGGGGCTCATACAAGTCTTATCACAATCCATACATACATCCATTGTGTCAAGTGCATTTGTACATTTGTTGCTATTATCATTCTTTAAACATTTGCTTTCTACTTGAGCCCTTGATATCAGCTCCACATTTTCCCCTCCCTCCCATCTTCCTCATGAACCCTTGATAATTTATATATTAT
>NW_022111366.1:5010911-5046295 GCF_000313985.2 Echinops telfairi
CTACAGATAGGCATTGGGGCCCCATCCCGCACTCCCCCTCATTCACAATGATATGATTTTTTGTTCTTTGGTGCTTGATACCTGGTCCCTTTGACCCCTCGTGATCACACAGGCTGGTGTGCTTCTTCCATGTGGGCTTTGTTCCTTCTGAGCTAGATGGCTAAAGTTCTTTCTTATACACAGATGAGTGTCTATTAATTTGTTTCTCTAGTCAACCCAGACTAACACAGTGGGCACTCCTGTAATAACACAACACAGATAGTACAACTACAGAACAATACGATGTAGAAGTTCTTACAAAATATTAGCAACAAAAATTCAACAATATATAAAAAGAACAGTATGTCACAATCAAGTACAGTCCATTCCACCAGGAATGAAAAGCTGATCCCATATTCAAAACTCTGCTAAAATACAATAACATTACTAGTTTAAGTAAGAATATCATATGGTTATTATCAATTGATGCAACATAAAAAACAAACTTGACAACACTCAACATCCATTCTGGACACACAAAAACTGTAAACAAACAGGAAAAAAGAGAAGAACTTTCCCAAAGTAAAACCAAAAATAAATAAATATATAAACTTCATATCACACTTGATCCTGAAAGGCAGATAGATGCTTTCCCCCTAAACTCTGGAACAAGGTAAGAAGGTCAATTCTTACCAATGGATGTATTCTTGACCGTCCTAGCTAGTGCAGGAGGACAAAACAAAAAAAGCATGAGGCATTCCCTATTGCAAAAGGCATGATTTAATTCCCAAGGTACTTGAAACAAAAACATTTTCCCTTGAATAAGCTGAATTTAGAATACTGCAAGATTTGAGCAAACACACACATACACACAAACCCCACAATCAATACTTTTGTCAGATACTACTCAATGACAGTGAGGTTAAACACATGGAAATAGAAATTAAACTCAAATTTTTATTTACAAAAGCTGCAAAGACAATGAAATATTATAAGTCTAACATAGCATGTGCAGGAGCTGCATGCTCTCCTGTTCACACTGCTGCTGAAAGAAATCAAAGCATACCTGTAAGTTTGCAAAGCAGACCCTGACTATGAGAATGAGAACCACAAGCATTGTTGGTTTCTCACTGCCATCAAGTTGGTTCCGACTCCGTGAGTGACCCTGCAGGACAGGGTAGAACTGGCCGCTGTGGGTTTCAGAGACTGTAGTTCTTTATGGGAATAGAAAAGGTCTCCTTTCATCCATGGAGGGCTGGTGGTGGTTTGGAACTGTTGACCTTGAAACTGGTCTACCTAACATAACAAATCTGCTGGATACTTGACCACATTTGCTAATTAATGCCTTGTCTTTCAGCCTTTGAGGTGTGGATGGTGGGAGATAGACCCTTCCAACTTCAGCCTTTTGACATGTGGGTGAGAGGAAGGAGACAGCCAGTGACTAACACACTGGTCAGACTGATGAGAAAATGTAGATTCCTCCAATAACGTTTTTATTAGCCCCACAGTCTGCTATGTGACCTATCATACATTTCCAGAATTACTGCCCACCTGCATATAATCTGTACTTAGTTATTTATAAGACAAAAATCTAGTATAAAAACCTTATGGAAAGCTATGATGGAGTAGCACTATCTTAACAGCTCTGCTGCTGAAAGGACTGGCTTCCAGGGATAGCCTCTAAACATTCCGTTTATTTGTTCCTTTTCAGCTTTGGGGTGATTATTGACCTCGCTCAACTGCTCCAGGGCAAGGACCCAATATTTACAGGTTAAGAAATGTGGTGCTCTGGGTCTTTCCCCTCAGTGCCCAGCTCTGGGGAGAACAGAGACTGAGAAGGTACACACTTCCTCGGCTTCTGGAGGTCTCCTGGTCTCTGTTCCTCACCAGGACGACAAGGAAGGAGGATTCAAGGCTGCTGAGTGAAGAGAAAACATACACTGACCGGTTAAGTGTACAAATCAGCTTCCATTGTGTAAAAACAAAACCTTTCAACCATCAAGTCTATTTCAACTCATAGCAACCTTTTTAGGACAAGGCAGAACTGCCAATATGAGTTTCTGACACTGTTAACTCTAGAGAAGGTAGAAAACCTCATTTTCCTCCCATGGAGTGGGTTTGTAATTTCAAATTGCCACCCTTGTGGTTAGCAGCCCAACTTGTAATCCATTGCGCCACCAAACCAAACCCAAACTCAATGTTATGGAGTCCATGCTGACTCACAGCCATCCCCTATGGATTTCTGAGACTGTAACTGCTTACTGGAGTGGACAACCCAGTCGTTCTCCCTCGTTGCTGTTGGTGGTTTCAAACTGCTTACCATGTGGATCACAGCACAACATGAACCCACTATGCCACCAGGACTCTGTGAAAAGCCATTGGAGCATCAGGGATATCTTAAGAGGAGGCCTAGAACCCGTAGTTAAAGACTTATAAGAAAGCTGGGGGAAGCTTGACTGAGGTACACGGTCAAGATTAGTCAAAAATCAGAATTGGCATAGTACGTTTCTGTTTAAGCATTTTTGAGAGCCATGATCCCCTCCAAGTAGCTCTTCAATTTTATAGCCAGAGGAAGAAAAAATCATTTTTTAAACCATAGATCCTTTTCATTAAGTCAAAGAAGTATCAAAATGAAAAGCAAACAACTGCAAGGTAAGACTTAATGTAACTACTAGTAGTGTCAAAGGAAGCAAAAATGGGACAAGCCACAAGGTAATATGAATTAATGAACATCAGAAGGACAAGGATAGGGGAGAACAGTGAAAAAATAATTTTTTTACATAAAGTAGAATACAGTCAGGTTAATACTGCATCTTTTAGTCAGGTTTAATACTGTAATCTTAACAAAACTCAAGTGCACATCTTCTCAAATCATCAAAGCTATACAACAACCTTATGAGAATACTGCCCCACATTAAGTTTTTAAATCAAACATTTCAAAGGCAGTCAGGATGGCCTTAGAGATGAGTCAAGAGACTATCAACAAATGAAAACTGGAGCTAATATGCAGAAACTGGTGGAAGAAGACGGTGTGATAGCTCCTCAAGTTGGGATCTTACAAGGTTTGGCATTTACAAATTTGAGGAAGCTTTCAGCTCAATTGTGGACTTGAAGGCTTTAGGCCTAAAGTTTTGCCTAAGGATCAATAGCAAGTCCCATCAGTTTTTTAAAGCAAGATCAAAGCTAAGAAAAAAAATTCTATAGAGGAAAAAAAACACAGTAACTGGGAATGAGTCTTGGATTGAACAATGCAATACAGACAGCAGGGTTAAAACAAAATAGTGTCTTCTGAGAGTCCAAACATAGCAAGAAGACAGACATCACACAACTCATAAATCAGAGACACCTAGAGTGTGCCCCTCTCTGTGGAAACCAGGGAAAGGGGGCCACAAAGAAACAGCAGGGCTGCTGCACTATGCTGGCTTTCACCCTACATGAGTAAGACAGAAAGCCTCAGCTCCCACTCCCCCACCTGAGAAAGTAAGAGGGAAGGAAGGAGAAGGAGAAAAGTAGACGGATTTACGTAGGAAAAATCAAGGTGTGAATGACAAAGTAAATATATACTGGCTGCACAAAATAATAATGTTTAATGTCTGAGATTTGGGGAGGAAGTACAATCAAGATAGACAAAAGTAAAATTCTGAATAACAGCATCTAATATTCTAAGATCATTATTCATTAATAGGTTAAATTGATTGATTGATTAATTTCAAGCCTGCATGTCTCTAGTACAACGTAGATGAAATCATATTGACAAAAAAGAATGCTTAATGTACCGTTATCGTGAGAAACTTTAACAGCTTTCTCACAGCAATTGATAAATTAAATAGCTGGAGGGTAAAAAATAAAAATCACTGAGGATATAAAAAATCATTTAATAGAAATACATAAATTCCACTCAACCATATTTGAGCATATACCTGGGAAACTTGAGAAATCTAAAAAAGTGCTATCTTATACATCCTATTCTCTCATAATTCACCTAAATTAGAAGTAACCAAAGAACTTGTTGACACTCACACACACCTGCATTCTCTTTCTCTCCCTTTGCTTTCTCTCTCTGAAAATGAAAGGTGAAATTCAAAAGTGAAAGAAGCCTTTCCTAAATCAGTTTCTTTCAAATGCAAAAGAAACTATCCCTAACAGAAATGTTCAATTCTCCAGAATATGTAAGGAGAAGAAATTGTTATTAATATCACTACTGAAAGAATTCATATCAGTGCTAACTTTTTCCCAGCATTTCCCTCTTCCTAGTCAACGATTTCCCAGTTCAGAGGTAAGCACCAACTGGGAAAAAGCAAAACCAATATATTTCATCCTCTGGGAAAAGCATCTGGCTAAGGTATAGGCACACTCCAATTAATATATTGAGAAATGTTTAATAATCAAGCTATGAAAAATGAAAAATAAAATGTTTTTAGCTAAGGTTTTCTATATAATCTGGGATATAATAAATAAAAGTTCAATGTCCACCTATGTTTTGGAATGTCAAATGGGCCACGGATAGCTACTAACCTTCTCTTAGACGCTTTCTGTCAAAAAAAAATAGTAATAATACATTTAACTCTTTAATAAACTAACTTCATATCTAAAACATAAGAGGAAACATAATAAAGGATCCATTCCTACTGAGCTTATTTAGTTGAAAACAATTGTAATCACTCAGAACATTAATGAAAAATGTAAACAAATCTAAACTATTGAAAAATTTTTCAGATTACACTTTCACTTTTTTTGCGAGTCGCTCCCATTTTACTCAGATGGTAGATTTTTCTCGTGTGTTAGCATGAATATTTTTCTACCTAAAAGATTTCATTATTAAAGTGTAGAATAGCAGTTAGACACTTGGACCTTGGCACCAGACTTACACAGATTCAAATTTTGGCTCTCTTATTATTATTATTATTCACTGTGTGATGATCTTGGGTAAGTTATTTAATCCTCTCTGTACTTTAGTTTCCTCCTCTATAAAAGTGAGAGTAATAACCTTCCCAACACAATCGCTGAAGACAAAGAGGATTGCGTAAGCAAATGTGGCAAAGAAAGCTGTTGGTGCCCCGCTATCAAAAGTTATAGCGTCTGGCTTCTTAAAGGCTTGAAGGTAAACAAGTGGCCATCTAGCTCAGAAGCAACAAAGCCCACATGGAAGACGCATACAGGCCTGTGTGATCACAAGGTGTCAAAGGGTTCAGGTATCAGACATCAAACAACAAAAAATCATATCATTGTGAATGAGGGGGAGTGCGGAGTGGAGACCCAAAGCCCATCTGTAGGCAACTGGACATCCCCTTACGGAAGGGTCGCAGGGAGGAGACAAGCCAGTCAGGGTACAGTGTAGAATGACGAAACACACAACTTTCCTCTAGTTCCTAAATGCTTCCTCCTCCGCCCCCACCCACCCACTATCATGGTCCCAATTCTACCTTACAAATCTGGCTAGACCAGAGGATGTACACTGGTACAGACAGGAACTGGAAACACAGGGGATCCAGGGCAGATGATCCCTTCAGGACCAGTGGTGAGAGTGGCGATACGGGGATGGTAGAAGGAAGGTGGAGTGGAAAGGGGGAACCAAGTACAAGGATCTACATATAACTCCTCCCTGGGGGACACAACAGAAAAGCGGGCGGAGGGCGACGCCGGGCAGTGTCTGATAAAACAAAATAATAATTTATAAATTATCAAGGGTTCAAGAGGGAGGGGAGAGGGAGGGAGAGAAAAAACGAGAAGCTGATGCCAGGGGCTTAAGTGGAGAGCAAATGTTTTGAGAATGATGAGGGCAATGAATGTACAAATGTGCTTTACACAACTGATGTGATAAGAGTTGTATGAGCCCCAATAAAAAGATCTTTTAAAAAAATGAGAGCAATAATAATAATACTTGCCTCAAAGGGTCACTTTAAGAACTTAATCAACCTGTCCTCATTCATCATTTATATCAATGTTGGTTATTATCAATATGCTTACAAATATTGTTGTAAAATAATAATCTTTTTTCACACATCCAACTTATAACACAATCTCTAAATGGCTGATTTCATGTCAGAATAACTGCAAAGAAACTAAAACTTTTATTCTTATAGTCTCTCTAAAATAAAGGATCACTGGTAAAAGCTTACTACTGAGCATACTTAATAATAATGAGGTTGTAAAAAATCCCATTTCCAACTTTTAAAAAAAGTTGCTGCTGAGTGCAATGTGACTCATGACAACCCCATACAAAGGTTTTCAATGGCTGGGATCTTTCAGAAATATATCACCAGGCCTTTGTCTGAGGAGCCTCTGGGAGGATTAAACCGTCCAACATTCACTCAGTTGTCATGGACTAAATCATGTGTGTCACTCAAGGATTCCCTCCAACTCTCTCAAAACCAAACGCACAGCCATCGAGGGGATTCCCGTCTCATAACAACCCTACAGGACACAGGAGAACTGCCTTTTTGAGTTTCTGAGACTGCAAATCTTTGGGGAATATCCAAGGATCTGAACCACAGAGATTGTAAGGTAAGCAGCTCTAAATTAGCCCAGTACACCACCAGGTTTCTTTCCTTCTAATTCTAGCCTCCTCTAACTCCTCTGAATTTACAAAATGACAGCATATCTAGGGAATCAAGTTAAATGATCCTAACCAGCTGACCAGAACTCACTCCACAGTGACCTCAAGCTGCCCTGCTGTAGTCGTCACAATGCATCCTGGTAAAACAATACATATGCTCCCCTACTCATGACAAGTGTCCAGTCCAGAGGACATCATAAGTCTGTGCTCACGTGAGTTAGATACCTTGTGGTTTTCTGCTTTTTGGTTTGGTTTTGGGGTGTGTGTGTGTGTGTGTATGTGTGTGTCAGTGAGTGTGCAAGCTTGAGGGCAAGAGAGTTATTGCAAATTACAAGGAGGGTTTACATTTCAGATTACCACATCTGCATTCAACAGTTCAAACCACTAGTGCACCCTGCCACCTCATCTCCCCAGCAGTCTACCCCATTCCCTCTCCTGACTGTTCTCCCTCATCTGGACCCCCACCCTGCCTTTCTGGATATCTTGGTTTTGTTTTCCTGTTTTAGTTCTTAAGATTTTTAGGTTTTCCTTTTATTATCACTGTCTTTATAAATTGTAACATGGAACATCTGTGAATGAACACCTGAAAATTCTAAGAGCAAGAGATTATCAATATTGTATGTAGTGCATATTACTAGCCACTACAGTTGTAAGTGCAGTTCACCATACTTCAAATACATCATAAATCAGGAACTACCTATATAAAGTTCACGTTTTAAAGCAATCTCATGGAGTTACCACAAAATTAAACTACCAAACATTAAAAAGCCATTATTTTTTTAAAAAGAAAGATAACTACATCAAAATTTCTCCATAGGATTATTTTGATACAAGAAAGATGTTTGCGCTTGACTATGCAAAATCATTCAACTGTTTAGATTATAATTATGGATAACACTGAGAAGATTGGGAATTCCAAAACACTTCACTGTGCTCATGTGGAACCTGTACATAGATCAAGTGGCTGTCATTCTAACAGAATAAAGGTATACTGCATGATTTGAAATCAGGAAAAAGGGCAGGAGGGAGAAGGAGGGACAGGAAATAAGAGAAGCTGATACCAAGGGCTCAAGTTGAATGAAAATGTTTTGGAAATGATGATGGCAACATATGTCCAAACGTGCTTGATACAACTGATGTATGGATTGTTATAAGAGCAGTAAGAGCCCCTAATAAAATTATTTATTAAAATAAAATTAATTAATTAAAATAAATAAAATAAAATCAGGAAAAATGTACACTGAGGTTGTTTCCTTTCACCATACTTACTCAATATGTATGCTAAGCAAATAAACCAACACACTGAAGTATATGAAGAAACCTGGCATAAGGATTAGAAAAACGTCTATTAACAACCCAAAATATGCAGGTGACACAACCTTTTTTGCTGAAAGCAAGAAATTTTAAAGTATTTAATGATGAATTGCAACTCAATACAAAGAAACTCTTCACAACTGGACCAACAGACAGCATTATAATAAATGGAGAAAAGATTAAAGTTGTGAAGAATTTCGCTTTACTTGGATCCACAATTAATTCATGGAAGCAGTAGTCAAGATATCAACGACATATTCCACTGGTTTAAACACCTGCCTAAAAGCCTAAAAGCACACCAGCCTGTGTGATCACGAGGTGTCAAAGGGATGAGGTATCCGGCATCAAAGAACAAAAAGTCTTATTATTGTGAATGAGGGGGAGTGCGGGGTGGGGACCCAAAGCCCATCTGTAGGCAACTGGACATCAGGAGATGGGCCAGTCAGGGTGTAGTGTAGCAACGATGAAACATACAGCTTTCCTCCAGTTCCTAAATGCTTCCTCCCCACCCACTATCATGATCCCAATTCTACCTTACAAGTCTGGCTAGACCAGAGGATGTACACTGGTACAGATAGGAACTGGAAACACAGGGAATGCAGGACCAGTGGTGAGAGGTGATACCCAAACAGTGGAGGGAGGGTGGAGTGGAAAGGGGGAACCAGTTAAAAGGATCTACATGTGACCTCCTCCCTGTGGGACAAACAGAAAAGTGGGTAAAGGGAGACGTCGGGCAGTATAAGATATGACAAAACAATAATTTATAAATTATCAAGGGTTCATGAGGAAGGGGAGAGCGGGGAGGGAGGGGGGAAAATAAGGAGTCGATGCCAGGGGCTTATGTGGAGCGCAAATGTTTTGAGAATCATGAGGGTAACGAATGTACAAATGTGCTTTATACCAATGATGTATGTCTGGATTGTGATAAGGGTTGTATGAACCCTCAATAAAATGATTTAAAAACAATTGTTAAAGGGAAAGGATATCACCTTGCGAACTAAGAGGCCCTGGAATTTTCAATGATCTCATAAGCAGATGCATGATCACTGGACAATGCATAAGGAGGACCTCAGAGCCTTGGTTTCTTTGAATTAGGGTGTTGGTGAAGAGTATTGGAAGAACCATGGAATGTCAGAGGAACAAAGAAATCTCTGCTGGAAGCACAGCCAGAATATGCCTTAGAAGCGAGGATGGTAATACTTCATCTCATGTACTTTAAGCATGTTATCAGGAGCGATCTGAGCCCAGAAAAAGATATCGTTTGCCGAAGTAGAGGGTCAGCAAAATAGAGGAAGCCAGTCAAGGAGATAGCCCTGAACAGTGGCTGCAACGTGGGATCAAACATTACCAGACAGTGCTTCATCATAAGGTCGTTATGAGTCAAAACCAAGTCAGCTGCACTGACCTACAATAACAACAATGGAGTAGATGTTCTCAGAAATATGCTTTGACAAGACAAGTGAAAAATAACATCTAATTCTCACTTTGACATGTTTATACTGCAATATTTTGTAAGGGTGCATTGTTTACCAATAAGCATAATACAAAAGGATAGCTACCTGAAGAGGATGTAGCTTTAATTAACTACTTAATACAATACCTTTTAATGAACTGAAGTTTCATATTGTGCCATGCACAAAGCAGTGGAAATTTTTCAATTTGCAACCTCTGTTAAGGAATAGTACTTTATTTAATTAAATGATCATTAGTAAAGTAAATGTCATATTAGCGATATCTGGTGTCACTGACTGCCAACGGAAAAGAAAAAATCTCTCACATCTCTAAAGTACAAGAGAAATAATTTTTTAAGCAATTTCCTTTTTTGACAGAGAACAGCCAAGCACCAGCAAACAAATTATAAGGGAAATGACAGAATCAGGAGTATTCTTTCACAGTGTTGCAATCAAAGAAAAATGCTGTTACTTGGATTACTGTGATGATGCATTATAATTGGTAAAAATAAACTACCAGTAGATTGCACATAACGTTTGGTATAGGTGTTCTTTTTACCCTAGTATCATCTTGCCTTCAACCATCATTATTTAAAAGATGTCTATCACATCAAAAAGTCTTTAAAAGGGAGAACAAGAAGTGAAGACCACAAAGAACATTCTGACAATTCTCAAGGCTTACTCTAGGATGTGTCAGTTGAACAAGGAGACTGAATTCCAGAGGGGTAGAAATTTAGCATGAACTCAGCAAACATAGCACTCTTCCAATGCGTACATCTCCACAAACACATATAATATTTTCCTAGGAACCATGAATCCATGTGTGGTAGTTACATAATCTGTTGTCCATTTGAGACTTAAGAGTGAAGGGGTGGAGTTTAACCTGTCAATCGGTTGCAGCTTGATGACCTTCATTTGGAGGCGCTAAGGAAATAAATAGCTTGCTGGAGGTAGGACACTTGCTCACTCCTTGCAAGACATTCCTGTGGATAAGACACATGGAGCTAGGCTAGAGCCCTGAAGCTGAAAGAGCCACATGGATGCCAGCGCTGCGATGCTTCCACTACCCCTGGATCCACAAGACTTTCTACCCACTGGCCTGTGATCTTCTTGCATTGGGCATTATTGCATGGCTGCATGAGTCTAAAGAGGAATTTATAGATTATTATTGGACATATGGGCTAATACTGGACTTATGGACTTGATCTGGACTGGGCTGGAATGCTTTCATAATGTACAATTACTCTTTTATAGAAAGCTCTTTCCTACACATGAATGCCTATGAATTTGTTTCTCTTGTCAACCCAGACTAACACACCATGCAATAGCCCACTGAATTTATCAACCAAATCACCCCTAATGTGCTTCGTTTTTTCTTTTTTAAATGGGGGCGGGGGAAGCAGGAAGGGACAAAGTACAAAGGTGCTCAAAAAGTTTGTGGAAAATTTCCATTTCCTCTGAATTCCATTCTCCATGAGCTTTTTTAAGCCTCGTACATAGCAATCCAAAAACTTCTTATTCTTCCCTTTCCCCCCTATAATGTGTGACTATTAGAACTAGCCCTGTGTTTGGGGGAGGGGTCCTACCTTCTCTAACATGAGAGCAAACAATGAAGGGGTAAAAAATCTTTTAAAAGTTCAGAATAAAAAAAAATATATTAAAAAAAAAAAAGTTCAGAATAAATGACTAAAGCAGGTATAACCTATTCCCTGTTTTTCCCACAACAACTGTAAGCAAATTGATTGTAAATGAAGCATGTTACTTTTAAATCATTACTAGCATAGGATTCTTCAAGTTTAGATGGTAGTTTTAAAATATAGTCTATTTTTTTAAATAGAGGAAGAAAATGAAAATAGTAATGAGGAAAAGAAAACTTACCAAATATGTTAGTAGAGTGTCCTTTCCTTGCAATAGGCTTGAGTTCATTATGTCCCCATCCATAAGTCCTATAACTATCCCAGGCATGTTTCATCATCTGAGAAAAGAAAATTTATCATCCATCAGTAAAGATTATTCAAAGGTGGGTTAGTTAGTTATTTTGTTTGGTTTTTTTGTTTGTTTGTTTGTTTGTTTGTTTGTCTGTCTGTTTTTAGGAAGGGAAAGTATCTACATGCCATTCTTTCCTTTATTAATGACTCTCCCCTTCATAACAGCGGTCCTTACTTCATTGTGATTAGGAGAGTTCTTAATAGAGGAGCTCGGCCTCCACTAACAATCACCTCAGGCTGGTTAGACAGCCCCTTGCCCTTAGACAGGATCAGGTTACCCACTAAAACCATTTTTCACCTCACCACAAATTCTGCTTCTAGGGATGGAAGACATTTGTCTCTCTTCAACCCCCACACCTTTCTACAGAATCAAAGTGCTTCTCAAATGTACATGCCCTAGCAAGATCTGAGTACCAGTAAGCAAGGGAAGCAGGGGCTTACTTATGCTTACTTACTAATAATATAGTGAATAGTTTCACACCTTTTTACCACATGAACCATGTGAAATTGTTCAATGGTGAAAAACATGTAAAACTGCTCAGTATGAAGTGTTACGCGAGCAGGCAAACCTAAGCTTACCTTGCTCATTGGGTAATCCATCACTGCTCTTACACCAGAAGTCAGCGTATTTTTCCCTTAAAAAAACTATTTTGGGATTCACAGACCATTATTTTGGGCTTCAGAGACCACATTGTCTCTGTCAAAAGTAGCCCTGGATAAGAAGTAAACATGGATATATTCCAATTAAATCTATAATAAAACAGGCAGTGGGCAGGTTGGCAGATATATACAAAAAGCAGAGTGTTAACAATCTTGGGAAGCTTTAGAGAGGAAGGCAGCATCAGTACTGGTGGAAGTTGCAATATGTAGGTGGCACACACTTGCTTGCTGAAAATTAAGAGGCTTGAAGCATTTACTGATAAATATCAACTGATAAACTAAAGTTGGGTTCCATCTCAACATAAAAGAAAAAGCATCACAACTGGACAAATAAGCAACAGTATGATAAACAAAGAAAAGACTGAAATTGTCAAGGAATTTATTTTACTTGGGTCTACTATCAATATCCATTGATGCCACAGTCAGAAAATAAACAGCATATTTCACTGGGAAAATATGCTTCACAAGACCTCTTTAAAGTGCTGAAACACAAAGATGTCACACTGATGATGAAGCTTTGTGCCAGACTCAAATCATGATAGTATTTCCAATTGCCTCATAGGCATGCAAAAACCTGGACACCAAAAAAGAAAACTGAAGACGTAATGTCCTTGAATTATGTGCTGCTGAAGATTTCAAAAGACACCATGGCCTGCCAGAGAATGAACAAATCTGCAGTGAAATCAGTACAGCCAGAAAGCTCCTGGCTTTCAGGATGGCAAGACTTCATCTCATGTAGTTTGGATGTGTAATCAGGAGAAACCAGTCCCTGAAAAAGAACACCATGCTTTGTAAAGTAGAGGAACCCCACTGTGACTGCAATGATGGTACCGTACCAGATCAGGCAGTGCTGTACTGAAGGTTGCTATGAGACCAACTTGACGGGACTAAACAACACCAACACGGGCCAGGGGAATACGTATGGGAAAATGTGTGTGGGCGTGGGTTGATAGTGGCTCTTGGGTTAAGTTCCTCTCTCTGTTCTGGGAGAAAACCCTTGTCTCAACTTATCCAGCATTCTCAGCCTTGCTTGGAAATCTCCACAGCATCTATCTACCCTCCCCTTGTGTTTTCTTGCTTGTCTATTCTTCTCTGTTTGTGTCTCAAGAATCTTTAAATTTAAGAAACACCTACACTCCTCATAAGACAGCATTTACCTTCAGAAAAGAAACTCTACTCCCAAATAAGGTCACATTTGCAGGTACAGGGGTTAGGATTCCAACGCATACCGCTGTGGGACACAATTCAATTCACAACACAGGTCATTCTCTAAGAAATGGTGTAGGATTTCTTTCCTCTTGGTTCAGTCTTCCCAGAGAGAAGTGCTTCATCCTCCTGCCTATTGAATAGAAGTAAATCTGACCACCAGAACTGAACTGAATAGTGAGTGCTCTCACTATTCCAAATACAGATCTTCACTTAGCTCCCCCTCCCTGACTAGCCTCTCCTTTTGAAAGAAGAAAAGGATGTCCCTTGTCCTGCACTCTCAGCCATTCCTCACTATTCCAGAAACCCAGATCATCTCTCATCTACCTTTTCCAAAGGTCTTCTGTTGAGGAAGGGAGAACTGTAGCTGTATGCTGGCTACAAATGAGGATCTGAGAGCTTAAAAGCTCCTTTCATCAACTTTCAAATAATCCTTGTCAAGCTCCATCGTACACCCCTGCCTTAAGTACACATGGTATCTAATCTTACTTTGATGAATAGTGACTGGGATCTTAAAAGTTTGTGGATGTTGAGGCAGAATGTGTATGAACTGTTGAATGTAAAATTGATGACCTGCTCTGTAAATCTTGGCCTAATTCACAATAACAAGCTAAGAAAAACAAACAAAACTTGTGAATGACCATGTTATTCCACTGCTGATCTCTCTTCATCCAGAGCAAAGATAATCAGATACATAAAAACAATTAGCTTAAAGGGTTAATGAACTACATGAACCCCATTCTTAACAACCCCGAGACCAGAAGAATTGGACGTTGCCGACTTCCCACTGCTGACCACTATGACAGGATGTGGGGGAAAGGCCAGCCCCCCACAACTAATCGGACGTTCGACAGGCTCAATTGTACGGTATATATCTATAGATCTATAGATATAGATATATATACACATACATATATATATATATAAAGTCATAGAGAGCAGGAGAGATAGAAGAGAGATCGAAATAATGGAGTCAGACACATTTCACGGTAGCATGTTTACCTCAGCCTCACTTGGTGATCCACATGAAGGGAGACCAGAGGGCAGGAGAGAGGGGGAGGGGAAGGAGGACAAGGGGAAAGGGAAGTGAGGACGGGGGAATGTATGGAGAAGAGCCAAGAGAGGCCAAAGGGAATCTTTATTGCTAACCAAGGCTTATATATCTTTGGTGGAGGGCGTACAAGCCCACCAATTACAGGTAAAAACATACATCACAGGAAGGGGTTGCACTGTAAGTTATACAGCAATGAGAGGGGGACGACCTAGGGGTATCCAAGCAATAGGAAGGAGAGGCATTGGGGATACACATGTGACAAGATGGGCGGACCCTAGATTCAGGATGGCAGCCTAACTTTGGATGTCACTGAGCAGGTTTGACCTGTTCTCTGGATCTTCATAGAAACCATTATCAGTAGGGTGTAAACTCCATCTACAGGGACAAAACTGACAGTCCAAAACCTTTAGGGAGAAGTAACCCATTGTCCCTAACAGCAGGGAGTGGGCCCTACCTGTGGTGGGCCCAGACAGTTGTTTGGCAACTGACTGTCTTCAGGGAGGATGTCTCTAAGCATCTGACCTCCCACCTATGCTGGCAAATAGCCTCTAATGTTTGGCATGTCTTTGGGGGAGACCAAGCTGGGGGAAAGTCTCTTCATAATCCCACAACAGGGATTACAGTAAGAGGTCCTAGAAAAACTGAGAGAAAAATGTGGGATACAACTCAAAATCATAAAGAAGACCAGAGTTGCAGGTCTGGTGAGAGACGAGTGGATCCACCCAAGTGATGGCCCTTTGGTATCTTTCAATCCTTGAATGAACTCTCCGCTGAGGCTCACTTCCGAACAAACAGTGGAATACCGATGGGAAAAGACATTAACACCAGGTATATATGCATTCCTTAGAGCAGTGCACCATAAGCAATCAAAAAGCGGTTGCAGAGGCAGGGAAGAACAAGCGGAAACGGCACAGCCAGGCAGGTGGGAAGAGCGGTTACACTGTGGGGATGACAACTAATGGTCACCATGCAAAATGTGTATGAATAGAAAACCCATTTGATTTGCTCTGCATTTTATAAAGCTGCTCTGTGACATTTCTATAGAACGTCAACTTTAAACATAAAACTTAATGATCCCACCACCCAACCTCAATGGTTACTTTTTCACTCATGCCATCCAAACACAACAAAAAAATTAATAATTTTCTTTTTAAAAAAGAGAAAGAAAAGAGTGTCTTGGTTTACCTGAGGCTTTGGGCCACATCAGAAAGCCTATACTAATAATGTAATTTATATGTTGATAACTTTGGGTCATGCAGTATCAGTTTAACCTCTACAGGGGATGCAGATAAGTCTTGTATTTGATCAGCCATACCTATATACTCAACCCCTCTACTCATTCACCTTGCT
The DNA here is from genome assembly GCF_000313985.2 of Echinops telfairi. NCBI lineage: Eukaryota > Metazoa > Chordata > Mammalia > Afrosoricida > Tenrecidae > Echinops > Echinops telfairi. The sequence continues at coordinate 5,026,470 of NW_022111366.1, forward strand.
GAAGTCATGAAGATTATTGAACATAATCATGATTGGAGGGTCCCTGAACATACATGGTCATCTATCTGAATTTTGTACATAAGAGAGTACTTGAATAAATTCTAATGATGTTGTGAGGGGGAGGCGCGAGGGGCGGGGACATCAGTATCTCTCCAACAATATCCAAAGAAACTACCTAAACAACTTGTACATAAAACAAAGAAACCAGAGGTTATATAAAATGAGTGTAGCTAAAAAAATTAAAAATAAAATCAGCTTTGTTTTGACTCCATCAAGGCCAAAGACTTGTAGCAATTCATAAGACCAGACTCAAATTATCTGTTAACCATCTACTATATCCATTACTAGAATATATCCCAATTAGATATCTGACAATCTTATGATAAGTAATTTTATACTAAACGACTATTTCCCATTATTGTTGAAGCTATTATAAACTCTTTTTGTCTTGACTGGATCCACAATCAATGCTCATGGAACCAGAAGTCAAGAGATCAAAAGATGTATTGCATTTAAATAAATCTGATGCACAAGACCTCTATAGAGTACTGAAGAGCAAATATGTTACTTTGAGGACGAAGGTGCACCTGACCCAAGTGAAAGCTGGATATTGAACAGGGAAGACCAAAGAAGAATCACATTTGAATGATGGTGCTGGAGAATACTGAAAGGATAAACCAATCTGTGTAGGAAGAAGTAAGGCCAGAGTGATCCTTACAGGCAAGGATGGCAAGACTTTGGACGTGATGTCAGGAGAGACCAGTCCCTGGGAGGAAGGGCAGTGAAAAAGAGGAAGGCCCTCCATGAGATGGAATGACCCAGTGGTTACAACAATGGGCTCAGGCAAAGGAGCAATTATGATGACAGCACGGGACGGTGCAGTGTCTTGCTCTGTTATGCATGGGGTCGCTATGACTCTAGGGCACCTAACCAACAACATTAGACTCTTTGACAAAATCGTTTTCTCCACAGATAGTACAATTGTAAATTCCATCCCGTTTTCACCCCAAAACAGTAAGACCTGGCAGGATTTCTAATTAGCAGAGTGGAATTGAAATAGAATTGTGGAGAAACAGAATTAAAAGAAAATGGAATTTTTGCAATTACCTTTTGAAGCCCCAAATACTTACAGATGACCTCTCACCCACCCCTGCATAATCTCTTTATTTCCACATAAATTCCTAGGTCAGCTAACTGAAAATTTTCTGTGACTACATCAATTTAAAAACTTTTGAGATCATGTCTTTTCCCATTTCATGACCATGGGGGCTCACTGGAAAGACTATGTTCTGAACCCTCACTATGATAAAGGGATTAACATGACATGTTCATTAAAAGATGGCAGAGACAATGGTAGCTCTTTAGCACGTTCATAAAAAGATTGGAAACGTATCTAGCAGAGCTTCCTATAACTGGACACTTAAGAACAAACAAGGTCCAAATGGTACAAAGCCAAAATGGTTGAAGTAGACATTTAAATCAAGTAAAAGACAAATCCATAACCACTCTATATAACACAGGTCAGCCTATTACCTCTTTAATTTTTTCCCTTTTCTTTCTTATGTCATCATCTTCTGGGTCTCCACCATTTATTCCTACAAGGTTGGGTATAGGGACTGGTGGCAGTGGCTTATTCTCTTTCGTCTTCATTTCTTGGGCTACCTTATTTTTCTCTGTCTGAATTTCTGCTCGGATTTCTTCCCTTGACTTTTTCAGTTTTTCTTTTGCTTCTTCCAGGGCTTTCTCATGATCGGCTCGGATCTTGTTTCTCAGACGTTCTTCTTCTTCCCTGGGAAGGAGAAAAAAAAAAGAACGTCGACCTTTAATCATAGAATTTAAAGATTCCTCCGCCCAACCTCAGTGGTTACTTTTTACTCCTATTAAATATTTAAAAGTGTCAGTGCCAAAGAAGCAGCTATACCAAAGAACAGGATAAACATAACTTATTATGAGGCAGAACATGAACCACAGATGCTAACGAGCATACACGTCCCACTGGGCGGAAAAATAAACTAGAAAGTAAGTTACAATTTCAAGGCTGAGTAAGAACAAAGAAATCAAGTGCCTTATCGAGTAGGAACATTAAAAAATTACAGGCCAGTGATAAACTACATGGAGAAGTGAAGAAAATAAATTATAATTAAGTTATTAGAGAAACTAAGAAATCGGAGTAGATCTCACGCATAGTGACCATATAAAGACAGTAAAACAGCCCCGTAGGACTGCCACATCTTTCTCCTATAAAGATGGGTAGGTTTGAATTATAGACCTTTTAGTTAGCATCTAAGCCCTAAACCACCTTTAAGCCCTTGTCAAAAATACAGATTCCTAAAAGAGGATAAGTCAAAACCTATTGCTATAAAATCATATAAATTTTTATTTAACCAAAGTATCAAAATCTAAAGCAATTGTTTCTCCATAGAATCTCCATCAAGGTCTATGTATTTCTGAAGGTGGTGTTTCTCTCCCTCTAACCCTTCCCTGAAGAACTCCCACCCTCTTGACTTACACCAGGCCAAAATGGCAGTTCTGGCATTGAGAGACTCAAATCATGTTCCCTTTGGGAATGTTGAGTTTGGGGAACAAGAAGAAGTCTGAAGGGGCAAGATCTGGACTATAGAGTAGATAGGATACGGTTTCTCAATGAAATTCTAGGACCACCCTTGCTACCCTGAAAGATACAATAAAAATCCTCAGGGCAAGTTTCTTAGCCTTTTTCTCATCAATGCTGTTTTCCTAAGACATCCCCGTGGTCTTCCTGTGTATTTTGAGGAAATACATCAGAATTAACACACAAAATCTTAAATGAATCTCAAAGGTATTATTATGCTAAGGAAATAGCCAGTCTCAAAAGGTTACATTTAAATTATTCTATTCATATTACATTCTCAAAAAGACAAAAATTGGTGATGGTAAATGGATTGGTGGTTGTCAGGAGTTAGGTTGGGTGGCAGAGCTAGCTATAAAGGAATCCACTCAAAACTCACTACTATCGAGTCGATGCCCCTGTGGGCTTGAGAGTGTTACTCTTGACTAATGGAATTTTTATGTATCTTGCTAATAGTTGTAGTGATGTCAACGTGGTTGGGCCGGGATTCTCAGTGATCTGGCTCTCCTCAGAGCTGTGACCTGCAACCAATCTAAGTGGACAATGGAAAAGCTTGCTTGCTTTTTGCTGGGTCTGCATCCTGCAACTGGTTCATCATTTGACCACTGGTCCTTTAAACTTGAGTCAGTGAGCCATCAAGCAGTCTGCCATCTTATCTACCAACCTGAGAGTCATTAACTTCTGCAGCCATAAACCTGCTGTCTGATTCGTTGATAATGGGTTCTTCGGCCCCTACAGATATGCAAAGCCTCCTCCTGCCTGGCATCTGACCCATAGACTTAGAACTTTCCCATCTCCACATAAATCTGTGTCTATATGCATATATCAGCTTCACTAGTTTTACTTTTATAAAGAACATAGCCAAAGACAACAGTGGTTATAAAAATGTGCACATATGTTAAAAACCATAGAACTGTATGCCCAAAAAGGGGTGAAATCTATTTTATAGTATATATTAAAAATAAAATTAATCTCCCAATAAAGCATTTTAAATCAATAAAATTAATGTTTGGAGAAAAAGAACAGTGGCTTGCTAACAGCGCAAGGGCACTCGTGAGCAAAATAGCAAAGAGGGCTGCGGGGAAGGAATAGTCCTTGGAGCCTGCATACAGACTGGACACAGAACCCATGGGAGGACAGGGAGGGGCCCAGGATGGCCCCTGGGTGTAGCCAAGAAAAATTCAACAGCCAGTCTACTTCAGGAAACTCAGGTAGATGGGGACATCAAAGTACACAGTGTAAGTGAAATATCAGAAAAATAAAGTCATAGGCAAGTATTATTACTCAGTAGACTTGCACCAAACCCTTTATCAACAGAAATACCTTGTGCCTAGCCCGAGAGAAAGATCATATTCAGCTATGCTAATCAAGTTTTCCAGCTGCCCTTGCCACTAGGAGTATCCACAGAACCCCATGCTAGCCAGAGACAAACAAGGTACTGAGAATCATTGCCCTTTAGAGATTAAATATTGGATCGTGACCTTGGCAAAAAGGCTATTTTAGATGCTATGACCACCCGACCCGCTATTTACCCAGCCACCTATTCTTGCCTTCAAATGTAGTTGCTGTGCCTCATGTTGTGGCAGCCATTTTGCAGGCAAGAGGCACCAGGCCTCAAGTCAAATGGCCAATATGGCCAAGGAGAGGAGAGGAGGGAAAGGTCTGCTGAGTGCTGCCAGGGCCCTCAACTGATCTCAGATTCTATGGAATGCCTGTCATGGGATGTCCTGTCCCTTTCAGCTAAGAATTTTCCCAAGTCACCTATTCACCAAGCAAACATGCACATGAAGTCGGAGAAGCAGAGAGGTGAGGACTACACCTCAAGCAAGGGCAACAGCACAGGAGAGCCTGGACTGGCTCCATCAAGGGCAGTTTCTATCTAGTTTCAAACCCCATCTTACCCCTCATTACGGATGAAGAGCATTTAAGCCCCTACCTTTTTTGCAATGGTTAATCTTCAACTGCCTTCAAGTTAAAGCCAACTTGTAGTGACCTTACAGAACAGTGTCCCATGGGGTTCTTAGGCTGGAATCTTTACAGAAGTATACTATCACACAGATGGGCTAGTGGATTTGAACTGCTGACACTTTGCTTGCGGCCAATCACTTTAATCACTGTGTTACGAGGGCTCCTACTTCCATAAATAGTCCAGTATTAACACACCACTCTCTGGTGAGGACTAAGAATCCAGGCCATAACACATCCCACACACGTCTCAAAAACTTCACAAAGCGCATGAACATTATCCGTGTCTAACAAGCCCCCTTTTCTACACAGAACTCCATTTAACGTGCCATGAACACCAAACAAGCAAACTCACTGCCATCGAGTCAATGTTAACACTATAGGACAGGGCAGTACTGCCCCCACTGAGTTTCTGAGTCTGTAACTGATTACAGAAGTGGAAAGCCCTGTCCTTCTCCCTCAGAGCTGCTGGTGGTCTCAGGCTACCGATCCTGTGGATCTCAGCCCAATGCATAACCACTGTGCCACCAAAAGAAAAACCAATCAATGGACTCATCGGACCGATAGGGTAGAGAAGAATCGCCTTGCCCCCAAAAAGCTTCGGAGGCTGTTCTCTTTACAGAAGCAGACAGCCCTTTCTCCCACAGAGTGGCTGCTGGGTCCAAATGACTGACATTTGGGTTAGCAGCTGAGCCCTTAACTGTTTGTGTCACCAAGCCACTGTTTGGCTGTATACTAGGTCTATGTGACCTCTCTTGAGCCTCCTTTTCATCTGTGAAGAGGGTCCCCACCATCTTCAAAAGATTGCTCTGAAAATTGAAACAGACAAAACATGGGTTTCAAAATACATGAGAATCTAAAGATCTCATCACTTCAAACATTTCCTTCCTCCGCTTACTGATTATGCTCCTCTTCCAACCCAATGCTTCTCCCTGCCACACCGTGTGCCCTGTAGTATGTGAACACACACACACACACACACACACACCTTGCCATTTATGCATCTGGGTGAACATCAGGTTCCTGAGGAAACAGTAATCTAGTGATGTCTTGCAATGGCTGGGTTTCTCTGGGCTTGGTGACAGGAATAGCTTCTGAACACACCTACAAAGAGTCAGAGGACAGCAAAACCTCTTCAGATGAGGGCTGCCTCTTGTTGAAATGGAAGGCAGCTGTGCCCTCTCTCCACCTTCCTGTTCCTTTGCCAGCACTGATCTCTGCTCACCCATCTAGGTCAGCGCTCCAGCTCACTGCACTTGTAACTTCTGAGACAAACCTGGAGGACAGTCTATTCCCAAACTGCATGATCTCCAACCCTGTAGTCTTGAAAACTGCCCAGATAGTAGCTGTCAGCCCTGGTCTTTAGGGAAATGAATGTAAGGAGAGACTGTCTGTTCAGGGCCTCCCCATATATGTTTCAGGATGGCTTGAAAACTGCTCAGCACCGGAGTCCCCAGTTGCAGGCTGACAAATGCCAAACTGAGGGACACCCCCCCCCCACCCTCAAGCCTGCCCCAGTTCTCATCAGGACTCTCTGCCCAGACCCCATGTGCTCCCTCAGCGTAGGAACTGGGTAGGTCTTTCTGTGCAAGTCTCCTTGAGGACCTGACAAAGAATAAAACCCTAGAATCAAAGCCTCCCTTGAAAAACAGCAGCTTTTAAAAAAAGCTATAGAAAAAAATTAAAATATGTACTTCAGAAGTTGTAACGCACTATGATCACAGCTTATATTATACATAAAATGCATGTGAACAAGAAGGCAAAGGTAATATGCAAGAATAAAAGTAGCTTTAAATTACTTTGAAAAAGTAAAAAATATGACTTCTTTCCAAAACTCCAAAATGGTCTAAATGTCCATTTAACATTTCTACTTAATAAATCCAAAATAGAAGGAAGGGTTGGTTCCAGTCCCTACAAGACTATTCCTCGTCATCCCAGTAATGGCAGCTTTTCATATTATTTACACAGGTTCGCAAATCAAAACCTACCGTATATACTCGAATATAAGCCAACCCGAAAATCAGCCAAAGCACCTAATTTTACCACAAAAACTGCATTAAAAATGTGCTGAAAAACTCGGCTTATACACAAGTATATACAGTAATCTACTTTAATAACCTTCCAGGAGTGTCCACATAGCCACAAGTAGGGCCCCTCCGAGCCATTCTCCATATACATTGTAGATCTTAATGGGTTTTTTGTTTTTTGTTTTGTTTTCAAAAAAATCCTAGTATGGCCTACCAAGAGATCCTCTATGTGTTCCCTATCTTATCTCTCCAGCTTCATCTCATATTTGTGTGCCACACACCTTTCAGTTCTTTTATATTCCTTGGTGTTGGCTCGGTTTAAAACAGTAGTAAAATTGCTCCACTTTCAAACCACTGTCAATCATAACTTCTTTAGCTTTCCCCTAGATTAAATTCCTCTAACATGAGTACAGTCTCATGGACATTGTAACTTTTTCTCACAATACTCTAACATACTGGCTGTTTTACATATGTATCCTTTGATCATTATCTTTCTCCCCTGGGAAGATCACAGGCTCCCTAAATTCAGAGATCTAGTCTAATTTTACTTTAATGTATCCCTATGCCTACCACAGTAAAAAGAAACTATTTATTTTGGCCAGCCCTGGTGGTGTAATGGGTTACACGTTGGGCTCCTAACTTAACTTCAAGGTCAGCAGTTAGAATCCACCAGTTGCTCAGTGGGGTGGGGGAAGGTGTGGCTTTCTGCTTCCCCAAAGATTTACAGATTCACAATGCAAAGGGCAGTTCTACCCTGTGCTTTAGGGTCATTTATGAGTTAGAATCAACTGGATGGCAGTGGTTTAGTCTGTTTCAAAGTGCAGGTGAATGTAGCAGTCTCCACAAATGATAAAGCCCAGAGAATGTACTTGATTCATGTTTTCTTTTTCTTCCTTGTTTATAATCACAATATTCATTCAGTAGCACCTTAAAATTTTAATCTACTGGTTCATCTCTTTGTAGTTCAATGTTTTATTTCCATTCTGATCTCCTTTCAAAATCTTATTTTGGGAGGCAAATTTCTAAGTTACATAAGTTTGTCATCCCGTTTGGACTTTTATTTTCACTCAGATAATCTTTCTTTTACTCAATATATTTTTAAGACATGCTAAACTCTGATATATTCAACAGGTAATCATATTAGCTTTCTATCTACAAATCTCTCTTCATCAATGTCATGTCCTTCCAAGGCTTCAAATAAAATTTAATTCAATTTTTTTAAAAATCTACAGGATCTCATGAGATTTAAAAATCACACTTCTAATTATATCTTGATGTGTACTATTTAACTCACTTTTTAATATCCTGTATCATTATGTTTTATTGCTATTTTGTTATCTTGCTTCTATCCTTCAACACATTCTTGGTCTTCAAAAATCAAAGTTAAATAAGAACAAAACAGATACCAGTACACACTGTGGCTCAGCTGGGCCAAGCACTGGCTTACTTAGTTAAGATTATTTTATTTGATTTACACACTCATCTCTCCATCTTATTATAAAGCACCTATTAAACAACACCCCTTTCCATCTTATTATGAAGAAACTGAGGCACAAAAGGAAAAAAATAAGTCAAATCTTGTAGCTAGTCAGTAGAGAACTTAAATTCAAATATGTACATTCTGCCTTCCTAAACAGTGCAAATACTGTCTTCACAGATGAGAGATGAATTGTATGTAACAGCTACTCATAACTGTCTCCTAATGCCTTTTATCACTTCTTTAGTTCCAGAATCCTCAGTTTTTAGCTAAACAAATGCTCTTGCTAAATAAAAACTCGTATTTTTTAGCTTCCACTATTGAACATTTCCTACAGAATTTTGTATGTAATCAGAAAGAAAGTCCTATCTTGCTTTAACCACTGTAATTTTGTATGCCTGCTTTTGGAGGGTTTCTTTTTTTTTTTTTTGGCTTTGCATCTTTGTAGGGTTTTGTTTTGTTTTGCTTTGGGGGAATTGTAAATAACCTTTAATTTTAACCGATTCCCTTTCCATCCTAGACAATCTCATTCTGAGACTCGTTCCAGTATCTGAGAACTAATTAGCCAGCAATAAAATAACTGATAGATTTCAATCTCCAATTAGAATGTTTAAATAAATCATGTTTGAAAGCACTCCAGGAGGGCAAATACAGTCCTCAAGTACACAGAGATAAACAAAACTGCATGGAAATTTTGTTTGGGAAAGATTAAGGTGACTACAGAAATAGTTCCTTTACATAGTCACTTTTTCCCTGAGCTTTACAGAAAGTCTCACTTACACTTAATAATGAATAATGAATTAAATACGTCTCTCAAAACTTCCCCCACCGCCACCCTCACTCATTCCCTCCCTTGCTCCTTTCTCCACGGCAGTTTTACAGGTGCTACCCGTGCTGCCGTCTCTACTTCCGTAACCTCATGCATCCCTCCTTCCAGCCACACACACATTAAAAACTGCTGGTTAAGTTTATCCCTCCTTTGAAATTGTCTCTTCCTCATCCTTGCCTTTCCAGCAAGCCTCAGATAAATGGCTTCACCATCCTCAATGCATTCTCAAATCTGCATTCCATTCTCCAGATCACTTTTACTGTACACTGTACTCTTTCTATTTAATAGTATCCAATTGCATTTTCTCAACAATTACATCAAAATGTAGTCTTTACCATGTTACTGAATACTCTAGTTCCACATTCCTAACTAACATTTTGTAAGGCAACAGTCTTTCTGTTCAGTATTTGTTCAAAATGTATCAACTACATTATCTTGATACTATCAAAATACATACAACCAGGCTCTACCAGGTTAGTGAATATTCCAGATTCACATTTCTATCCCTGGGTAAGATATTATCATAGAATATTTGCCAAGCACTTTCAATGGATCCAAAAGGGAAAAAAATGGGTCCAAAAGAGAATGAAAAATTACAAGCTAAGCTCATTCATGAACACAGATGCAAAAATCTCAAAATAGTAACACAATGAATTAGCAGTATTAAGTAGGAGGGTGTTTCATCATAACTAATTGGATTTGTCCCAGAAATATGATAACAGTTTAACAACAGAGAAATCTACCAATGCAATCGAAAGGTTTAAAGTAAAAAAACTACAAAAGCACTCAACAGAAACCAAAAAATAAAGTGGTAAAATTCAATATTCTTTTCATTCCAGATTTTAAAACTTCATTGCAAGGGAGGAAAAAAAGGACTTCTTCAGCCTGATGAAAAGTATCTTCTAATAACTACAGCAAACATCATTCTACTAGTGAAACAAGAGAAGTATTCCCTTCAAAACAAGGGAAACAAAGATGCTCACTTATCCCAGCTTCCATTTCACTATGTTAGAAGTCCTAGCCAGCAAAGAAAATAACAATAGCATACAGGGCTGAAAAGAACAATGAAAACAAAACACTTGTGTCACAAATAATATGATTTCTACATAGAAAACCCAAAGGAAGCTACACATTTTTAGAAAAGTACAGCAACGTAACGGCTAAAAAAAAAAAACCAATATAAAAGCATTTCTATACACCTGCAACGCAAAACAAATTTTTCTTAAGGACACTATATATTCACAACACACATAAGCACACATTTAAAACAACAGATGTTTGTGACCTATATGAAGAACACCATAAAACTTTACTGTAAGATATTCAGTAATACCTTTAACATGTGGAGGGAAAGACCAGAGTAATAAATTAAAAGACTAAATATTGTCAAGATGTCAACCCTTCCCTAATTCATCCAAGATGCAATGTGATTTCAATCAAAATGCCAGAGAGCATTTTAAAGACCTAGACAAATGGAGGAATATAGCACTTTCACAGATTGGAAGACTGAATAGCTTTAAGATCTGAATTTATCCAAATTAATGTACATATTCATCATAATTCCAAAAGGTTTTTTTACCCAAAAAAGGGTTTTAAAATCTACATGGTAATTCAAAGGAACTAAAACAGCCAAAGCCTAAGAAGAAGAGTTTGTTAGGAATATCAAGAAAACAAGGGAGAAAAGAAAGGAAAGGAAGGAAAGAAAGACAATGATGAAACAGACAATTTTCCTCTAGTTCCTAAATGCTTCTCCCACCACCCCCCCACTATCATGATCCGAACTCTACCTTGCAAGTCTGGCTAGACCAGAGGACGTACACTGGTACAGATAGGAACTGGAAACACAGGGAATCCAGGGCAGATAATCCCTTCAGGACCAGTGGTGAGAGTGGCGATACCGGGAGGGTGGAGGGAAGGTGGGGTAGAAAGGGGGAGCCGATTACAGGGATCTACATATCACCTCCTCCCTTGGGGACAGACAACAAAAGTGGGTGAAGGGAGACTTCAGACAGTGTAAGATATGACAAAATAATAATGTATATATTATCAAGGATTCATGAGGAAGCGGGGAGTGGGAAGGGAGGGGGGAAATGAGGACTGATGCCAGGGGCTTAAGTGGAGAGCAAATGTTTTGAGAATGATGAGGGCAACGAATGTACAAATGTGTTTTACACAATTGATATATGTATGGATTGTGATAAGAGTTGTATGAGCCCCCAATACAATGATTTAAAAGAAAAAGGTTCTCCACCCCTGATCAAGAAAACAGTGCATCCTATGATGAATGACCTCTTAAAATGTGTATGAATGCTATTTTTAAAAAAAGGGAAAAAAGAAAGAAAGGAGAGAGAATAAGAAAAAAAGGGCATGCTAAGCAGAGTGTGAGGTGGCATGCAGTTGGTGCCTCACTAAAAACTAGCAATTCAAACTCACCCTGAAGCAACTCAGAAGAAAGACCCAGTGATCTGCTTCCCTAAAAATTACAGACTCCTTCCCTTCCCACTCCAAACACCAAAGCAAAAACAAACAAAATGCATAACATACCAGTTAACGAACAGTCTGATATTGGCTGCTATGGAGGTATGGTAGAGACAGTACAGTAGGAAAGATAAAGCAGAACAAGGAAGTCCCGGAACAAAAATGGATAGGAGCAGAGGTACCTTCAACCCAGTCTCAATCCTCTATGAGGTTTTTCATATTTCAAAAAACATTATCAATCCATTTTTCCTAGAGCATCAAAAATTTTTCAATGTAAATTCAGATGACAAATCTAAAAAAATAAGGGCGATTAATTGAAAATATTTTTCAATTTGTGAAATGCATGCGGTGTTCACCTATATGACACTTTCTAGAAAAAGAAATGTATAAAGTGAACTCTTTCCCATGAGGTGTAATACCAGGACTACTGGATAGAACTGTTCACACAGAGAAAAAGCTTATAGAAACTATCTTTTTAAACTCAGGAGTTTCCCTAGCTCCTGCAGTGTAGCATTTTACCTAAAGTATGTCTATTTGCAGGTCACAAAGAACTCATCAAGCAGCAATTACTATCCAACTTCTCTTTCTGAATGTCCCAGTATCTGAACTCTCACACTATCCCTTTCAACAATAACTTAGGTTTAGCTTTGAAGTAGGGAGATGGAGACAAAGGATATGTACAAACAATAAACTCCTTTTTTCCCTCTGATGGATTCAAAGTATTTATTTTGGTTATCTTTTTATCCTTATGATTTGCACCTTACATGATTCAATTCCAGCTGAGTGCCCATTCTTTTCAAGTTCAAGGTAGAGAGAAAAGGATAAACGCACAAACACAAGATCTAGTGAAGACCTTCTTTGCCTCCAGCCCTAAACATCAGGCACTAGCTTTTACTTGCTATATTGGGCATTTGCTTGCTGTTCCCCCTTCCCTGGCAACCTACACACATTTCTCATGCCCAGCTTCTATGGATTATGTCTAACTCCATTTTCCTCTGGGTGTCTGGGTTCCCATCCTGATCAGCTGCAATACCTTCTCCAAACCTGCTTTTCCTATCTTCCACCTACTGGAAAAGTTCCTTGAACTAGAGATAATGTAGCAAGCATGCCTTACATAACTCTGTTCCATCAAAGATCTTTTTCCATTTACCCAAAGCAAAAAACATATAGAGCAAATAACCTGCACCTACTTAAAGATGCTGGCCAAACTGGCAGTAGAGGGCAGGACAAAGTTTCCTTTAGACTTGAAGAGGTTCTTCATCAATACCACGCGTTCTTTCTCTGTCTCAGACCCTAGACCTATCAACGAGGGCAGAAATACTAGCCTAATTCTAGTAAGCCATGTTAACAGAAAAGAGCTTACCAGGCTTGCTGAAGCCCACCTCAGGGCAACCCATCTAGAGGTTGGGGAACAAGGATGAGTAAAATTGCAAGTGGCAACAGGGATTAAACAAAAGCCTTCTAAATGGGAATAAGAAATCAGTTCAAGGTTCCAAAGTCCTAATTTTCTGATTAGGATGAAACCTTCTTGACTAGGTTATTTAAGTAAGTAAAAACTTAAATAAAATACTCGCTAGAACATTTTATAAATCATTTTATTGGGGATCCTACAATTCTTAACACTATCCATACATACATACATTGTGTCGAGCACATTGTACATTTGTTGCCATCATCACTCTCAAAACATTTGCTTTCTACTTGAGCCCTTAATATCAGCTCCTCATTTTCCCCCTCCCTCCTCCTGCTGCTCCTGCTCCTCCCTCCATCATGAACCCTTGATAATTTATAAATTATTATTTTGTCATACCTTACACTGTCTGAAGTCTCCCTTCACCCACTTTTCTGTTGTCTGTCCCCCAGGGAGGAGGTTGTAACAGTAGATCCCTGTAATCGGTTCCCCCTTTCTACCCCACCTTCCTTCCACCCTCCAGGTATAGCCATTCTCACCACTGGTCCTGAAGGGGTCATCTGTCCTGGATTCCTTGTGTTTCCAGTTCCTATCTGTACCAGTGTACATCCTCTGGTCTAGCCGGATTTGTAAGGTAGAATTGGGATCATGATAGTGGGGTGAGGAAGCATTTAAGTAGAGGTAAGTTGTTTGTTTCATCTTTGCTACCCTGCACCCTGACTGGCTCATCTCCTCCCCACGACCCTTCAGTAAGGGGGTGTCCAGTTGCCGATAGATGGGCTTTGGGTCTCCACTCTGCACTCACCCTTATTTACAATGATAAGATTTTTTGTTCTTTGATGCTTGATACCTGATCCCTTCGACACCTTGTGGTCACACAGGCCTGGTATGCTTCTTCCATGTGGGCTTTGTTGCTTCTGAGCTAGATGGCTGCTTGTTTATCTTCAAGCCTTTAAGACCCCAGATGCTATATCTTTTGATAGCCGGGCACCATCTGCTTTCTTCACCACATTTGCTTATGCATACATTTGTCTTCCTTGCTAGAATATTCTAATAACAATTTCCTTCTCTACCTTGCCCACACATTGTTACTCTAAATATGACCCTGAACAATATGAACGTAATCTTGTTGAGCCTCAATTTTCACATCTGTAGATTGATAGTGAGACTAACTTATTGCAAATATTCCTTCTATGAGCCTTTAACACAGAATATTCTTGGTAGGTCACAAAAGTTATAGATAGGTTAAAGATACCGTTAACAAGCAGAAATCATGCTGTAAGATTGATCTGCTATCTGATCTGATAGTTTCTAACTTACAAAGCAAACGTTCCTCACAGAAAACACATTATAAAAGTATCTGTTTTAAATAAGCTCTACCCAAAAATAAGACAGTGTCTCTTATATTAATTTTTGCTCCCAAAGATGCGCTAGGTCTTATTTTCAGGGGATGTCTTATTTTTTCCATGAAGAATACTGTACACATTTATTGTTGATATCCTTATTATCGGGGAGGTCTTATTTTCGGGGGGATGCCTTATGTTTCAGTGAGAGGCAAAAGTGTAAGTAGGTCTTATTTTGGGGGGATGTCTTTCTTTTGGGGAAACATGGTATTTTAAAATTTTTAGTATGTATCTTTTAAGCTAAAAAGCAAATACTGTGTGAAATTCACAAAACAAACTGCCTTCTTAAAGACTAATTCTGACCTCAAATATCCAAACATAAACAATGTAAAAGGTTACACTTAAAAAATGAACACAGTTCCAATCTGGCATCACAAAATGCTGACTTCCAGATGAAACAATGACAGTCCCTGAGATATGTTCAATATCCAAAAGACTAATGAAAACTTACATTTACTTAGCATATCCTCTACAAAGCGACTTAAAAGTACTGAGGTCTGTGTGGTGTAGTGGTTTTGACACTGGACTGCTAACAGCAAAGTTAACAGTTCAAAACCACCAGCCTCACCACAGGAGGGAATGAGGCTTTCTGCTCCCACAAAGATTTACAGCCTTAGAAGCACACAGAGGGCAGTTCTACCCTAATAGGGTTGAGAAGTGACTCCATGGCACTGAGAGAGTGAGATGTTTATTTGGGCTGTATGGTTAAAAAAAAAAAAGTAAGCTACATGATCTGAGGCAAGTTAAATTCTGTGCCCCACGTTCTCCAGCTACAAAACTTAAATAAGTAACATCTACTACACAGAGTGGCTGAATGTCAAGTGCCTTAACTTCTAAAGAGTGTCTATTTTGCACTTAATAAGATGTCTATGTCTTAGGGCAGGGGGTCACACTCTTATTTATCTTTAAGCCTCTAGCAAGTACCAATGGATATTTACTGAGATGATCAGCATTCTTTACTCCTGAAACTAAAAATGTACACTTCAAATTGGTAATATACTGCTTCTTTAAGGCTTTTTTGACTCTCTGATATGCACCTTTTACTTATTAAAATGGCAAAATCAAATTTTTCCCTTCTCCCTAAAAGATGAAGTGATAACTTCTAGCATTGCAAAAGCCAAACCAAACGCAATCCCATCATGTCAATTCTGACTCACGCTCACTCTACAGGGCACCTTACCAAAACTGCTATCAGCACAAATATCTTTACCAAGTGCCTCCTGTGTATTATCTAGTAATGTACAAACCAATGTATGAATTACAAGTCAATATGAAGAAAACAAAAATCCTCAAAACTGGACTAACAGACAAACGCAGGATAAACAGAGAAGCGATTAACACTGGCATAGATTCCATTTTACTTGGATCTATAATCAACACTCCCGAAAACAAAATCAATGTATTACACTGAGTAAATCTGCTGCACACGTGCTGAGGCGCAAAGATGCTGCTCTGTGAACTAAGGTGGATCTGACCCCAACCATGGCATTTTCAATTGCCTCACATGCATGTGAAAGCTGGACAACGACTGAGGAAGACCACAGAAGACTAGATGCATTTGAATTACGATGTTGATGAGCACACTGAAAGTGCCATGAAAGAACAAGTCTATCTTGGAGGAAGTACTGCCAGAATTCTCCTCAGAAGTGAAGATGGAGAGACTTTGACTCACTGATTTTGTATAAGTTTGTCAAGAGAGACTGTCCCTGGAAAAAGATATCATGCTTGGTAGAGAACCAGAGACAGAAAGGAAGACCCTCAACGAGATGAACCGACACAACAGCTGAAACAATAGCTCAAACACAGCATGTGAGGATGCACAGGACGGAACCGGATTTCATTCTGCTGTACTTAGGGTCGCTATGAGCCCAGCCTGACTCAATGGTACCTAACCACGAGCAAGGCCCAACAACACAACTGTTATAGACATCTCTCTAGGTAATTTCCCTAAAATTTCCCTTCTCATTTTAACTTTGAACCTTCTCTTTTTTTTTTTTTTGCTTTCTCTAATTTCTGCCTATTGACTCACACCCTACCTCTCTCTAGCCCTTTCAAAATGACAGCTTACTTGATTTATTTGGTTTCTCTGTAGGATGCAATCTCTCTGACTGGCCCCTCCCCTTACCTTTGACCTCTGCAGCTCACAAGCTAATGGCATACCTCCACCCTGCATCTCAACATTTTATACACAAGTAGTCCTGGTAGTGCTAAAGTTCAAACCCACCAGAAGCTACACACACACAAAAAACAAAAAAACCTACTATGTGTACCTTTAATGAACACAGCCTAAAAAAACTTTATGGGAAGTCACCATGAGTAAGAATCGGCTCAGAAGCAGACAATGTTACAAACCAAAAAAAGAGTTCCTGCATGGCACAAATGGTTAAGCACTGGTTGGGACTACCCAGATGCACTGCTAAAGGAAGGCCTGGCAATCTGCTCCCAAAAGATCATAGGCTTGGAGCGCATGGGATCACCACTGAGTAGGAATCAGCTCGACAACGGGGAGTTAGGTTTGGTTTTTATGACACTATTTACAATTCATTCCATTATGATATCTTGAACCTAGTGATGGGGGACGATTCACACTACTCACATGAGACAGAGTCATTACTCATAGTATCTTCATGGGACTGAGTGCAACTGCCCTATAGGGTTTCCCAGACAATAATCTTTATAGGAGGAGCAGGTTATTCGGTCTAGCCCCTCCAGAGGTCATTAGGGAATTCGAACTGTTGACCTTTTAATTACTAGAACATTTAACCATTGCTTCAAAATCGACTCGATGTCACACATTAAAACAGAGATCATACAGCTATAGGGTTTGTCCCCACAGACATCAAGAGCCACACACTACTAGCACTACTAGATCCAAAGTAACAGTCAGTCTCTTGCTACTTGGATTAGAATCACAACTACTCAGTAGACAAAAGTGCTAATAAAAACCAACACAGTGATGTGATTTAGACTTCAACTCTACACAAAGCAAAAAAGTGAAAAGTAACTTTAAATCAGAGTGCGCAGTGAAGGCAAGGAAGCCAGTAATAACTTCTAGGTGCTCATTTAGATAATTCATAAAACCTAGTGGTTCTAAATGCACTATTGGCATTTTGGGCAGAATAATTCAATTATTTGTTCTGCAGAAATACCAAGGCACTGTGGGATGTTCAGCATTCCTAGTCCCCATTCACTAAATGCCAGCAGTTCCTTCCTTCCTACCCCAATTCCCTCACATTTTCAAAACCAAAAAATGTTCCCACCACTCCAAGTATCCTGAAGCTTAAGGGGTAGTACTGACCTTTCTTTTAAACCAATAAACAGAAAATGCTGCAGAGGTACAGTATAAAAAAGCTATTTAACACTGACTTATATTTTTAAATAGCATACTCCCAGCATAAACTTTATCGCCAGCTGTAGTACAAGTAACTGTAACTAAATGTTGAGTTCTTTTAGGTCTGTTTTTTAAACGTCCAATTTATAATCCCTTTCCTAAATTCAAGAACGTTCCAGTATTACTGATGGTAGAATCCCTTCCTCACTATAGAAGGTTCAGGATGTGTGCACTGGCTTCCTCTGAGATCTATTTTCAAAATCTAGTGCTTCAGACTTCATGTTCATTCTAAAAATTGTCCAACCACTTTCTAATAAATATCTTACTAAAATCATTACAGTGTGTTTCAACTATTTGTATTTTAAGTACGTAAGTGTATCATACAATTCTTTTGACAACAAATGGTAAAGGTACTCTGAAAATATGACTTAAGTATTTGCAAGAGAGCTTCAAAAAGGTTTGTGGGAAAATTAAATTAAAAGATAATGAAAACTTTTTGAAACCCCTTTGTCACTGACTCTTCTGTTGATTCTTATACAGCAATTCAATGTAGAATGGCAAATCCCAGACCACCACCACTACTGAAAGATAGGTATCCTAATTACATGCTTGAAACGACAAGATAATATGACTATGGCACAGATGAGTACAACGTAAAAGGCAGAAAGGCAGTCAGTCAGCACATTACTATGACTCATTCAGCTAGAACAGCAGTTCTCAACCTGTGGGTCACAACCTCTTTGGGGGTCGAACGACCCTTTCACAGGGGTAGCCTAAGACCATCGGAAAGCACATATTTCTGATGGTCTTAGGACCCGAGACACCGCTCCTCTGTCTCCAAGTGGGTCCACCCACATGCAGATATGCCCAGATATGAGTACCTGGTGTGAAGACTGTTACCCATGCTACACCATGCTTCAAGACAAATTTTCATTTATTTGTCATTAGAAATAAATATTTCACAATGTATAATTACATATTATTATTGTGATTAATCACTATACTTTCATTATGTTCAATTTGTAACAATGAAAATACATCCTATATATCTTTTTTACATTACAATTCATAACAGTAGCAAAATTACAGTTATGAAGTAACAACGAAAATAATTTTATGGTTGGAGGGTCACCACAACATGAGGAACTATATTAAAGGGTCGCAGCATTAGCAAGGTTGAGAATCACTGAGCTAGAAGGTACTTTCCGGGGTAAGAAACCAAGAGCCTACACCAAAGCACCCACCCACCCAGTCTGCTCTCCTGCAGGGATATTTACAACCTGAGTTCAGATGGCCTGCCAGGCTAACAGCCTCAACTACTTTTAGAAAAAGGCCCTCTTGCTCATCTACCTAAGGCAGAACTATTGCCAAAAAGAAACCACAAGTAACAACATTCTGCAACGTTCTCCTCAGAAAAGGACCACCCCACAGGTACTCATTTTACTTGAAGAGAGCTGCTTAACATTTGACTGAAATTCTACAGGGAAGAGGCCTCATAGACTGCTCCACCCACTACACATCTAGACCTAATAAAAGTTCAGAGAATACAAACAAGAAAGTCAGCAAATGATACTCAATTCCAAATCCTCTCCTCTCTATCTCCTTCATGGTGATGCACATGAGATTCTTCAAGTTACTTCTCTTTTATCCACTAATTTTCTATTGGGCTCCATCAAAAGAAAGCATTAAAGAGAGACATTGAAGGACGAGACCTTGATCTATAATACAAAAGTATGCAAGTCCATTCATCAAGGAGATATGGCAATTACAAATACATATGCATTCACCATCAGAGTTCCCACATGCTCCAAGATGCTGATAGAATGTGGAAACTTAATGGAAATAAAAAGAGAAATCATTCAATACCCACTTTCAATAATAATGAATCTCAAGACAGAAGATGAATAATGTAATAAAAGGGTTTGAACAACACAGTAAACCAAACATCCCATCCGGCAACAGTAGAAAACACATTTTCTCAAGTTCACATGAAACATTCTCCAAAATAGACCTCATATAAAAATTATAAAAGCTACATATTCAAATCCAAATGAAGGGAGAACATGATAGTCGGACAAGAGGAAAGTACAAAGAAATAGAGGAAAGAACTAAGAGGCAAAGGGTAGTCATAGAGATGTAAATACAGACATATAAAGATGTAAATATATTTATATATGACGAGGGGGAAATAGATATATGTACATATATTTATAGGGTGGAGTATTAAGAAAACAGATGGACAGTGGGCCCCTGCACAAGTACTCCCCCAACACAAGAACACTTTGTTCTAACAATTC
>NW_022111366.1:5047346-5071914 GCF_000313985.2 Echinops telfairi
GAGGAGCTGACACCAAGAGCTCAAGTGGAAAGCGGATGTTGTGAGAATGATGAGGTCAACATATGTACTAATGTGCTGGACACAAATGATGTGTGATGAGTTGTATGAGCCCCAATAAAATGATTATTTTTTAAAAATTATAAAAATTAGGCAAAGTAGCTTAACCAAATACAATGGAATGGAATTATGCTGGAAATCAGTTGAGTTATACTTGATTGGCATGTCCCTTCCAGCCATAATCCCTAAGTGATACAGAGTAATTATGGATTTCATACACTTGCAGCTATGGTCTCATTTGGAGGTCATTCTATGCTAACAAACAGGAAAACACTGAGATTCAGTTCTAACCTTAGTAGAGGATGTGAATTGGACAACACTTTCTGTTTAACAGTTATCTTAGT
Organism: Echinops telfairi; assembly: GCF_000313985.2. Taxonomy (NCBI): domain Eukaryota; kingdom Metazoa; phylum Chordata; class Mammalia; order Afrosoricida; family Tenrecidae; genus Echinops; species Echinops telfairi. The sequence continues at coordinate 5,047,748 of NW_022111366.1, forward strand.
TAATGTTACTCAAAATTAATGTAAGGAGTTATATGCTACATGAGAAAGAAGACTATTTCTGGTAGCCTGAGGAAACAATGTCTACTGGAAACATCTTGCCAGAGGCCCCATGTCATGTCATATGTGCATAAATAAGTACAGTCTGGGGATGGAGACTAGATTATTTAGAACAGATTATTGCATTTGGGTGAGACTTGACTGAATCATGTAAAACACCAAACAACCTTTTCCTGCATGCGTCTGTTAAGAAGGTGGTGGAAGACACTGACAGGATTTCCCTCCAAGTAATTGTGAACAGGATTCCCTACAATGTTTCCTGCTGCTTATAAAATGACTTCACTGAGAAGCAGGAGGTGTGATCTCCTAAGAGACAGGAGTGAAGCAAGTCCTCTAGCTCCACATTTAGCTTACCCCTACCTGACCTTCGAACTTTGCACTCACTGAACTGCACCCATTACTGTGTGAGACATTTCCTCAAACTTCCGTTGGGTTCTGTGGGACACTGCACCAATTTGCAGAACTCCATGTGTGGGAATATGCTCAAAGGAAGAGGGTGGGTGGATGGAATAGAGTATCATTTTGCAAGAGTTGGACTTTTGAGATTTTTTCAATCTCCAACTTCTTGAGACTGATTTTGTATAAATTCTTATTTAAAAAACCATTACCACATCAGTAACAGAAGGGAAAATTTTTAACTTGAAAATATCTGGAAGGAAGATACATATTCATAAATACCCAGATGATTAAATAAGAAATCACTGGGAAAATTAGAAAGTACTTTGCAGCAAATGGAGCTACAACTTATCAAAACATATGAGATGCAACAGAAACCGTGCTCTGTAGTATACGACTACATAGAAAAGGATCTCAAATCTATAATCTAACTTCACACATTAATAAATTTTTTAAAAAGTAAACTGCTGGGGGGCGGGGGTCAAGCAGTTAACAACAACAAAAAAAGTAAAGCAAGCAAAAGTAAAAGTAATAATGTTTAAAATAGCAAGAAACAGAGAAAATAGAAAAACAACATAAAAAACTCAGTAAGACCAAAAAAATTATTCTTCGAAAAAGGTCTATAAAATTGACAAGACCTTAGTTAGAAAGAAAGACAGACAGACAGACAGACAGACAGACAGAAAGAAACACAGGCAAATTGCAAAACTCACAAATGAAAATAGTAACATTACTACAGATCTTACGTTTAGAATCTCTAAACGTCCTAAAAATAATACTATAGATAACTGTACGCCATTGAATTAAGTAACATTATGGAAAATTAATAAATTCCTAGAAACACAGACCAAAAAGTAGAGTAGAAATAGAAAATCTCAACATACTACAACAAGCAAAGAAAATGGACGCTTTAATCTATAATCAAAAGCCTCTTAACTAAGAAAAAGTTCAGGACCTGATGACTTCCCTGATGAACTTTCCCCAACCCCCAATTTCTTTTTTTATTAACATCAATCCTTTTCAGATTGATTTTAGAAATAAAGAAAAGACTAGTTTTCATGAGCGAGCCAGTTTTATCCTAATACACAGCCAAAGACACTACAAAGAAAGCCATAGATCAATATTGCTTGTGAATATGGATGCAAAAATCCTTAAGAAAACCAAATCCAGAGGTACATTATAAAAGGAATATACATCATAAACAAGTGGGATTTATCACAGGAATGCAAAGGCATTTCAATATATGAATAAAAATCAGTGTAATATACAACATTAACAGAACCAAGGAGGCACACACTCATAATTTATCTCAATTAGTACAGTAAAGACATTTGGCAAAGTCCAACACCCGTTCATGATTAAAAATAAATTAAACCTCAGAAAACCAGGAACAAAAGGGAAACAAGATAAATGATGATATATTTGTATATGTACATGGAAACAACTCCAAACCAAAAGCTAACATCATACTCACTAAAATTCACACCTCTCCCCCCACCACCCCATGGGGAAAAAAAATCAAGACTCAAACAAGAACTTCCATTTCATAACTGTTACTCAACAGAGTGCTAGAAATTTTGGTCAGAGCAATAAAACAAGAAATAAAGGCACACATATCATAAAGAGGGGAAAAAACTATCTTTTTTCACAGATAACATGATTCAATAGTGAGAAAACCCTAAAGAATACACACACACAAAAACTGTTAGAGCTAATAAATGAAGTCAATTGACTATATAAGAGTAACAGATAAAAATCAGTATGTCTTTACGTCATAGTAATAAATAATCCAAAAGGGAAATTGAAATACCATTTACAACAGCATCCAAAGAGAATAACATGTTTGGGAATAAATATAACCAAGTAAGCTTAAAACAAGTAAAACACTAGAAACAACAAAACATTGCTGAAAATAATTAAAGAAGGGCAAAATAAATCCTCAGATGTATATGAAATCGCAAGAGGCCCCAGAAGCCAAAACAATTTTTAAAAGAATAATGACTTGCATTTCCCAATTTTAAAACTGAAAAAAAAAAGCCAACTAAATCAAAACTGTCCAATACTAGCATATGGGTAGATATACAGACCAACCAAATAGAATTGAGAGTCCAGGGGTAAAAATATGCATCTATTGACAAATGGTGCTAAGTAAGGATGTCAAGACTATCCAATAGAAGAAGGAGTGGTCTCTTCAACAAATGGTGGTGAGCAACTGCAGCATGCTAAGCATGCTCAAGAATAAAACTAAATAAAATCCTACCTTCTAAAAATTAACTCAAAATGGATCAACAACCTAAATATGAGTTAAAACTCATAGACAAAAAAAGCTTGAACATCTTGGATTTGGCAATGGCGTCTTTGAGATGACACCAAAAGCATAAGCAGCAAGGAAAGATAGATGAACTACACTATATATAAAATCAAAACACTGTGCAAAGGGCATTTTCAAGAAAGTGAGAAGACGAATGAATGAGAATATATTTTACAAACCATATATATATATATATATATATATATAGCTGACTTAAAACAAACAAGTCTACTGCCCTTAAGTCAATTCAGACTCCTAGCAACTCTGAGTTTCCAAGAGTATAAAATGGAAGCAGACTGCCTTATCTTTCTAAGAGCAGGCGGTGTGCTCAAATCACCAACCTTGTGATTAGCAGCCAAACATTTTTACCATTGTGCCACCTGGAATTCTATATATCAAATGAGGGGTTAATGTCCAGAATATATACAGCACTCTTACAACTCAACAACAAACAAATAAGAGAACTCAATTTTTTTTTTAATGCACAGGATTTGGAATAGCCATTTTGAAAAAAAAAAATGGCCATGAGGCATATGAAAAGATATTCAATTTCGTTACTACAAGAAGGCAAAGAAAAACCATGAGATACCACTTCAAGCCTACTGAATGGCTATTACAAAGAAGGTAACAAAATTTAAGTAGGAGTTATAAATTGGGCTGCAATCTACAAGATCAGCAGCTTAAAGCCACCAATCACTCCTTGGGAGACAGACAAGGCTTTCTACTCTCAGGAAGGGTTAAAAGTCTTGGACACCCAAGGGTCAGTTCTACCCTGTCCTATATGGTCACTATGAGTCAGCATTGGCCAATGGAATTGAGTTTGAGTTGACTAGCGTATGGAAAATTGGATTCTTTATCCATCACTAGTGGGGATGTGAAATGGTTCAGTCTTTGTAGAAAAAAAATTAAATCATTACTCGAAAGGCTAAACATAGACTTAGACATGACCCAGCAATTCCATCCATGAATTAGAAGTAGGCACTTAAAACAGATAAATGCACACAAATGTTCACAGTAGAACTATTTACAATAGTCAAAAGGCAGAAATAACTAACCCAAATATATATTAACAGATAAAGTGTGGCACAAACAATGGAATACCGTGATTGAACTATGGTTCGATATTATAACTGTATTAGTTAGCTCTCATTAAAAAGGATTAAGATACTTAACTCATGTACTGTATGTAGCATAATGTGGATGATCTTCAGAAACAATGCTAAGTGAAAGAAGCTGACACAAAGAGTCACACACTGCATGATTCTACAAGGGGGTACCCGCGGCCCCCCCCCCAAAAAAAACTGAAAAAGCAGCACTTTCATAGTACACATTTTTCCAGCTAGGTGAACATCCAGCAACTCACTCTGAGTTAATGCACCCAGTGGCTTCCCCTGGAAAAGTTCTCTCTGGTCATGGTGAATTTTTCATGAAAGCAGTTTTGCTCAGACCTCATTTTTTGTGATGGCCGATTTAAGTGAACAGCTTATGGCTGTGAAATTTTGCTTCCCACTTGGGAAAAATGCCGCAGAAACTTGTAATGTTGAACACAGCTTTCAAGGGCAGTGCTATGGGGGCGGAAATCAAGTGTATGAGTGGTTTTCTCATTTCAAAAACTGGTGAAATGTTGATTGATTACAAACCTCATTCTGAACATTTGTCAACTTCCCGAACAAATGAATATGTAGACAAAATCCGTGCACTTGTGCTCGAAGACTGACAATGGACCATTGAAGAGACGGGGAAGTTAACGGGACCTTTGTGGAGCTCGGTTTAGCGAATTTTAATGAAAGATTTGGGAATGAAAAAACGATCACTGTGAAAATTGTGCTTGGGGTTCTGACTAACCAGGAAAAAGAGTATCGACTGGAAACATGCCATGCTTTTAAGAACAGCTTCGAAGCAACCCAGACATTCTTCCCCAAATAATTAGTGGTGATGAAACATGGTGCTATTCCTAGGACCCCGAAAGCAAACATCAATCAAGCCAGTGGAAGATGCCATCATCACCTCACCCAAAAAAGGCTCACCATGTGAAATCAAAGATCAAAACGATGCTCATTTGTTTTTTGAATGTGAGGGACATAGTACATTTGGAGTTCATTCCACACCAGGTCAGACTGTTAATCAAGCTTTCTATTTAGAGGTTCTGAAAAGATCACTTAACATTGTGCAATAAAAAAGGCCTGATTTGTGGTAGACTGGGGACTGGTTTTGCCACTATGGCATCTGCTCACACAGCTATCACAATGCACTAGTTTTTAGCAAAACACAGCATGCCTCTCTTGCCCCACGCACCTGACCTCACTCCTTGGAACTTCTTTTTGTCTCTGCAAATGAAGAGGGACATGAAAGGACAGTGATTTGATGACATAGAAGAGGTAAAGAAAAAAATTGAAGGAGGTGCTGTCAGCCATCCAAACAGATGAGTTTGAAAAATGTTCCCAAAAATAGAAACACAGATTTAGCTAAAGTATTAAGTGTATAGAGAGTACTTTGAAGGTGAGAAGGTTGTTTTGTCATACAACTTTCCTCTAGTTCTTAAATGCTTTCCCACTATTATGATCCCAATTCTGCCTTACAAATCCAGCTAGACCAGAGGGATGTATACCGGTACAGATAGGCACTGGAAGCACAGGGAATCCAGGACAGATGAACCCCTCAGGACCAGTGGTGAAAGTGGTGATACCGGGAGGGTGAAGCGGAGGGGTAGAAAGGGGGAACCGATTACAAGGATCTGCATATAACCTCCTTCCTGGAGGATGGACAACAGAAAAGTGGGTGAAGGGAGCTGTCAGACATGTAAGACATGACAAAATAATAATAATTTATAACTTATTAGGGGCTCATGAGGGAGGGGGGAGGGGAGGAAATGGAAAAAATGAGGAGCTAATACCAAAGGCTCAAGTAGAAAGCAAATGTTTTTAGAATGAAGATGGCAACACATGTACAAATGTGCTTTATACAATGGATGGATGGATGGATTGTGATAAGAGTTGTACGGCCCCCAATAAAATGATTTTTTTTAAAGGTTGTTTTGTAAAAAGAATTAAAGACATAGCTTTAAAAAAATCCTATTATTTTGGGTATCCCCTCATATTTATATGCACTATCCATAAAAGGTAAAACCAAACAAACAGAAAACAAATTGGCTAGGAGAAGGTAGTAATGAGTGTTCACAGGGTTTATTTTGAGGGTGCCAAAAATGTTCTAGAACTAGATAGTAGAGTTAGTTGAACACTGTGAATGTGCTTAATAAATGTCACTGAAATGAACACTTTCAGACAGTTAATCTTCTGTTATGTGACTTTTACTTCAATTAAAATATTTATGAAAGAGCTTGGAGTCAAGAAGGATGAACACACAATTTTGAAGCACAAGATTAAATAATTTATCCTATCTAATATCAAGACGTAGCTAAAGCTAGAAAACAAAAAAACACATTGCTGCCAAGTCTATTTTGATTCATTTAACAAAGTAACATCATAGGAGTTTCCATGGCTTGATGGAAGAAGGCTGCCAAATCGCCCTCCCATGGGAACGGGTGGTGGTTCCCACCACCAATCGTTTGGTTAGCAACTGTGCACTTAACGACGGTTCCACCAGAGCTCTATAAGCCAAAGCTAAAGTTTGCCAAACAGCATACTGATCCAAAATAATATAGGAAAGGGCTTCATATGTTTACGGGAGAATTCCATTATCTTCTAATACCATTTTCGTGCAAAATGTTAGAAACTTCCTCATACAAAAAGCTCAAGAGAATTGAACAGAAAATGTAAAAACAAACCTATGAATATATCGAAAATTTTATGTGACAAAAATGAAATTACAAATCTACGTTACACTCTTCCATAAGTAATTCAAGAACAATTGACACCCACATGGAAAAACAAACTCAATCTCTGCCTCATTATAAAAAATATCAATACCAAGTGGATTAAATCCCTAGATAAGAAAAACAAAAGTTAAATATTATCAGAGTTGAAAATATAAGAGACCATGATCACAGCGAAGGAAAGTATTTCTCAAAAAAAAAAGGCCCAAAATAATACAATATAGGGTATACTGACAATTTAAATTATGTTAACATGTGAAAGTTCTATAAAATTAAAGACATCATACAATATAATAATATATTCATTATAACAAGATATGTGTGAGTATGTAACTATGAATATATCCAGAATACATATAACCAATTACCACAAACAACCAAAAAGGAAAAGTGACAACCAATGTGAAGGAGCAGCACAAAGACATGCATATGGCCAATACCTGAATGTACTTTTTTAATAACATTGGTAGCTAAGGATATACATTAAAGCTACCATAAACTAAAATTGGCAAAGATTTTCTACAGTCTAAGAAAACCATGATATAATAACCAAGATACAGTGGGAGTATAAACTGGCACAACCGCTACAGGAATTAATTTGCCAACAAAATCTAGTGTCATTGACACATCTAAAATCCTATGTATATCTAGGTTTTCACCTTCACGAAAAACCCAAGTGCTCAGAGACATGTAAAAAAATATTTTTGCAAAGAGTTTGCAAACTAAGACCAACTTAAAAATCTATCAACAAGGAATATATAAGTAATTTCATATTAATGATACAATAGAATACTTATAGACAAACATTCCCCAGGTTAAAAATGTCCAACTTATAGATATCTACTCCAAACCCAACTGACTCATAGTGACCCTATAGGACAGGGTAGAACTGCCCTTGTGAGTTTCCATGCTGGTAACTGCTTTCAGGAATAGAAAACCTCGGGTCTGATAGTTTTCCACTTCAGACCTTGTGGGTCACAGCCCAGTGCTTAAACACAACCCAGACTCATCAGGAAAATGAAGGTGGTTTGGGGGAAGGCTATACCTCAAAGAACCATATTAAATAACTCACTGTATTTCATTATGAATCAGAACCAACTTGACGGCACTTAACAAAAATATACATGTATACATATCATTTATATCAATAAATATATGCATTGTAAAGTTATAAAAAAATGTGTGCTAAGAATGACAATGTCAAACTCAAGATTGTGGTTTACCTCAAGAAGGGTAAATTTCAGCCAAAGCAAAGATGTTTGAGATTTGACAAAGCAAAATAGTGGGTACACTGACTTCCTTATAGCTTTTAGGAGTCTCTGAGTGACATAATGAATAAGTGCTTGACTATTGGTTGAAAAGTTTGGTGGTTCAAACCCATGCAGCCCAAAAAGCTGACTATCATCGAGCCAATTCCAACTCATAGTGGTCCTATAAGGACGGAGTAGAACTAATTCTTAGGTTTTCCGAAATTGTAGATTTTTACAGAAGCAGGTTATCTTCTTGTTTCTCACCTATAATCAAATTAGCTACATTCTGTCGTAGAACAACTACAGGGGATTGTTAAAGGAATAATATGGAAAAGTGAATTCTGGAAAACTAGGGTCGATACAGAGTGAATGATAGTTGCCTATTATGAATTTGGAAACTACCTAAATAGTAAAAGAACTGAAGCTACGACCATAGAACAGAGGAAAATAAACTGACATCCTTTTTTCCAACAAAAGAGTTGAAAGGGTATTCAACTGATATACAGGTATGTGTCACTATGCATCTACAAGATGCTCTGTGAAAGAGGACATAACACAATTTGGATATTGTGTGAACACCATATTATCTACAGACAGGTCCCAATGTGTAGTAAAATTCCTGTTACATTGTATTAAATTTTTATGGAAGTCTGCTGGACAAATCTGAGAGCTATATTCACTGGATACAGATGACCAGCTTTGCCCAGGTATGGGGCTGGGCAGGGCGGGGACTGAGCTGGTAGCTGTACCGAGACTTTGAGCATGTCCAGGTCTACAAGGAACGGTGGCTGTGGGGTTTGGGGGGTGTAAGTGCCAGAAGCAGGCCTAATGGTAGCTACCTGGCTGCCAACACCCTACTGCAGCAGCTTCCAGATCATACTGCTTTGTGGAGCCAAGAGCCCACAAGCACCAGGGCTGGCCGTTGACACCAGCAGCAGAATCCCAGGGCCCAAAGCAGGTGCAGCCCTGTGCCAGGACAGAAATCTGCACATAACAGGGCTGATGGATGAAAGCAAGAGGAGGGGAAGGGGAAGGAACTGTGGGGGTTGCAAAGTGCCCTACAGCTCGGCTGTTCATTCACTCTGGGGGATGGAGGTCTTTAAAACCTTTCTGGGAAAGTAGTAAACAAAAGGAGAGCTGTTTCCCTTAAAAAACAAAAACAAAAAACTATGGGACTACAGACAGAAACAGTCAGACATTACTGCCAAATGGGCATTAAGCAAAGCATACCTGTGTGTAAGATCATTTTTTTAATGAAGCAAAAACATCTACACCAAAGTCTGTGGACTAGTATGAAGTATAAATAGGCCCTACACCTTGTTCACATCTAAGTAGAGAGAGAAAAACAGCCATCAGCCAATGGGGAAATTTTATTTAAGTTTTAATTATTTAAAACCTTATTAAATAAAAAAAACATGATCTCTGAAACAGGAAGAGATAGTGGTGTGTGTGTTGGGGGAGGGGGAAGGCATGGCATATGAGATGAGGAAGGAGTACAAGAAAATTATTAATACTACTCACTGCCATTGAGTCCATGCCGACTCACAGCAACTCTATAGGGCAGGGTAGAACTGTCCCTTTCAGTTTCCAAGACTGTTCATTCTTATCAGTAGGTGCAAGTCCAGTCTTTCTCCCATGGAGTGGTTGGTAGTTTCAAACCACTGACCTAGTCCTTAGCAACCCAAACTCATAACCACTACGCCACCAGGGCTCTTGACTAGGAAAATAAGGGATTTATATTTTCTTTTAAATTTTATAAAAATGTTGATAAATTTCTCTAAATTTTAAATTGCAATTAAAAGCAAAAGTGAATCAAGCAAAACATAAAAATCATAACATGGAAAACTTAAATCCTCACCAAAGGACACTGCAATCTGAACTAATCACAACAGCCACATGTGGCTAGTGTAGGTGTAGGTGATTACCGTATTTGTTCTCATATAATATACATAGCAGGTATAGAAAACTAGTGCACCAGGGGACTGTGCAGTTTGTAAAAACCATCTATTGTTCATGCTACATGCAGAAACATGTGGTCTGTCAAGTAAGTATAATATCACACAGTAGTGGAACCAAGATGCAACTTTAAGGCCTTCTGACTCCACAGCCTTTGTTCTTGCCATTTTTATGAAACTATCAGAAATAAACATATGCCATCTCCTCAAATTTTCAATAAGCCTAACAAAATCTTACCTGGAGGATGAAATCTTTTGGTAGTTCAAAAAAAGCATTAAACAGACACATCTCAATTGTTGTTGTTGCTAACTAGGTGCCTTCAAGTTGGTTCCAACACACAGAAACACCATCCAGTCTGGTCCCATCCTCACATTGTTTCAACCCACTATTGCAGCTACTGTTATCAAACTCAACGAACTTTTTTGCTGTCCCTCTACTTTACCAAGCCTAATGTCCTTTAAGGACTGTTCTCTTCTGATAAACATGTCCAATGAATGTGAGACTAACTAAGTCCTTGCCTCTAAGAACACTGGCTGAAATTCTACCAACATAGATCTGTTTGTTCTTTTGGCAGTCCACAGTACTTTCAATATTCTTTACCAATGCCATAGTTAAAATGCATCGATTTTTCTTCAGTCTTCCTTATTCAATGTCCAACTTTCACATGCATATGAGGCAACTGAAAATACCATGGTTTGGGTCAGGCTCACTTTAATTCTCAAAGTAGCATCCTTGTTTTCCAACGATCAAAAGAAGTCTGTGAAGCAGCTTTATCTACTGCAATGCATTGTTTGACCTCTTGACTGCTTCTTCCATGAACACTGATTGCAGAGCCAAACAAGATGAAATCCTTGACAACTTCAATCTTTTCTCCATTTATCATATTGCCCACTGCTCCAGTTGTGAGGGTTTTGGTCTTCTTTACATTGAGTTATAATCCTATGGAAGGCTGCAATCTTTGATCTTCATCAGCAAGTACTTCAAGCCCTCTTCACTTTCAGCAAACCAGGACGTGTTATCTGCATATAAGAGACTGTTAATAAGCCTTCCTCTAATCCTGATGCAGACTTCTCCATGTAGTTCAACTTTTCGAATAATTTGCTTGGCTTGTGGACTGAACAAGTATGATGAGAGGATACAATCTTGACACACACCTTTCCTGATTTTAAACCATAAAGTATTCCCTTGTTCTTTTCACACAACTGACTCTTGATCCACGTAAAGGTTTATCTGGCCACAATGTAATGTTCTGGCATTCCCGTTCTTCTCAAGGCTGTCCATAGTTTGTTATGGTCTATGCAGTCCAGTGCCTGGGTATAGTCAATAAAACACAAGTAAACATCTTTTTAGAATTCTTGCTGTTTGTCAGCCAAGATCCATCTGACATCAGCAATGGTATCCTTTGTTCCACATCCTCTTCTCAATGCAGCCTGAACCTCTGGCAGCTCCTTGTCAATATACTGCTACAATCGTTGTTGGATAATCCAGCAAAATTTTACTTGCTTGAGATATCAATGATAATGTTATATAATTTGTACATTCTGTTGGGTTACCTTCCTTTGGGAATAGGTGCAAATATTAATCTCAGCTAGCCAGTTGACCAAGTAGTTGTCTTCCCAATTTCTTGGCACATATGAATGAGTGTTCAGTGCTTCATTAGCTTGTTGAAACATTTCAATAGGTATTCCATCAATCCCTGGAGTCTAATGATTTCAGTGCAGCCTGAACTTCTTCCTGTAGTTCCATGGGTTCTTGTTCATATGCTACCTCCTGTAACTGTGGAATGTGAACTAGTTCATTTTGGTACAGTGACTCTGTGTATTCTTCCTAGATTATTTGGATACCTGGTGGATCATTCAATATTTTCCCCATAGAATCTTTCTTTATTGCCTTTAAAGGCTTGAATTCTTTTCTTACTTCTTTTAGTTTAAGGTATAGTGAGCATGCTCTTCCTTTTTAGTTTTCTAGCTCCAGGACTTTACACATTTCACTACAATATTTTACTCTTTTTTTCTGTTGCTGCATTTTAAAATTTTCTGTTCAACATTTTTACTTCACTTTTTACAATTACTTTTCACATTTTTTATGGTTAAGAGCAAGTCTCACAATCTCTTCTGAAATCTACTTTGGTCATTTCTTTCTTCCCTGTCGTTTTAAGACCTTTTGCTTTCTTCATGAATGATGTTCTTGATGTCATCCCACAACACATCATTAGTGTTTAATGCATCAAATCTGCTCTTGGGATGTTCTAGAAATTCACATGGTATATACTCAAAGTCATATTTTGGCTCTCCTGGACCTGTTTTTCTTCAACTTCAACCTGAACTTACATATGAACAATTGATGGTCATTCACTAATTTCTAACTCCTCCTGCAGCTGCTGGGGCAGTGGGAAGGGAGGTGACGTGAGGAGGGGGGCAATGTTTTACAGTTGGTCCCTGCCCTGATTTTACCTGCTGATATTGAGCTTCTCCATTTTATCTCTTCATGCAGATGTAATTAATTTGATTTCTGTGTATTCTATCAGAAGCCCATATGTAGAGTCATCTTTTGTGTTGATAAAAGGTATTTGCTATGAACAAGTTGTTGATCTTGCAAAATTCTATCACACTATCTCTAGGTTCATTTCTATTCCCAAAACCGTATTTTCCAACTACTTCCTTCTTCTTTGTTTCCAGTCACACGTAATTATCAACGCATTTTGATCACATGTTCGATCAATTTCAGACTGAAGACTGGTAGAATTCCTTAATTTCTGCAGAACTAACTTTAGTGGCTAGTGTATAAACTGAATAATAGTTGTACTGATTGTATTTCCTTTAAGGCAGATAAACATTATCCTATCAAAGACAACATTGTACTTCAAGCTAGATCTTGAAATGCCCTTTTTTGACAAGGAATACACTCTATTTCTCTACATTGTGGCATTGCTAGCCTAGTAAACCCTAAGCTTTTCTGATTCAAAGTGGCTAATACCAGGCTAATACCAATCATGCCTAGAATATCAATCTTTATGATTTCAATTTTTAAATATTTTCAATTTTCCTAAATTTTTACTTCATACAATTCAGGTTCCAACTGATGTTTGCAGCTGTTTCTTCCCATTTTGATGCTCCATCAGCAAATGAAGGCCCTAAAGCTTTACTCTCTCAGGTGTTTCTCCATCCATGCCATTATGGTCAACTCTACTTTGGGAAGGCAGCTTTTCCTCAGTCACATTTTGAGGGCCTTCCTACTGAGGGGTGCATCTTCTGGCACTATCTCTGACAATGTTCTGCTTCTGTCCATTAGGTTTTTTCAGTAACTGACGATGATTCCATGATATCCAGAAGGTTTTCAGGGGTTAACTCCTATGAAGTAAAACCCTAGCCCTTCTCTGTAGTCTGTTCTTAGTCTGAGCTCTGCTGAAACCTGTTCCTTTGGGTGACCATGAAATACCAGAAACACAGCTTTCAGCATCACAACAACACACAAGACACCACAGTCCAACAAAATGACAGACAAGTGGTGGCACATCTCAATGATAGGTTACTGCGTAAAACAAATGTCAGATTTTGAAAAATGATAAAAAACTATTAAGTAAAATCTTAACTATAAAAATCCATTATGGGGAGACGATATAAAGGAGTTTATGTAGATAAGAATAGTTGGAAACTGACTGCAGTAGCAACTGTACAATTCTACTTGATGGGCTTGAAATATGTAATGATATGTTATATGTATTAATTCCCAACTAATAATAAAATAAAGTACACTTGTATACATAAAGAGCCCTGATGGCACTGTGGGTTAAATGTTGGGATGGAAATCACAAGGTCAGCAGTTCAAAACCACCTGCCACTCCAAGGGAGAAGATGAGGCTATCTGCTGCCATAAAGATTCACAAAGTCCTGTGCCAGGACTCAAAGCAAATCTATGTAATATTCTGAGTCAAAACTGCTTCAATGACAAGGGTTGGGTTTGGTTTTAATTATGGAAACAGAAAGAATCCTGGTGGTATTGTGGAATTGTTGTTGATCTGCTAAGCGCAAGACCGGCAATTCTAAACTCCACCCATGCTTTGGAAAAAGATAAGGCTGTCTCCTGTAAAGATGTACATTTAAAAAAATTCTATATAAGGGTGGCTATGAGCCAGACTGAGGTTATCAAGGATTTCAAAGCTCATGGAAGCAGCAGGTAAGAAATCAAATAACAAATTGTATTGGGCAAACCTACTATACAAGACCTCTTTTTAAAGTGCTGAGAACAATGATGTTAGAGAAGTTGTGCCTGAAGCAAGCACCAGTATTTTCAATCACCTCAAATGCATGGGAAAGCTGGACAACAAATAAAAGACTACAGAAGAATTTAAGCATTTGAATTATGATGCTGGCAAAAAAATTCTGAAGGTACCATAGAATAGCAGAAGAAGAAACAAGTCTGTGTCTTTGAAGAAGAACAACCAGAATGTTCCTTAGAAGAGAGAAGGGCAGACTTGGCCTCACATACTGTGGACATGTTATCAGGAGAAATCAGTCCCTGAAAAAAGATACCATATTTGAGAGTCAGCCAAAAAAAAAAAAAAAAAAGGAAGACCTTCATTAGTTTAGCACAGTGCTTGCAACAATGGTCTCAAGCATAATACCAATTCTGAGACTGGCAGAGACCAGAAGTATTTCATTCTATTGCACATAAGGTCTATGAGCCAGAACTGACTAGATGTCACTTAACAATAACATATGCCAGAACAGACTTCAGGAAGGTAGGTATTATGTACATATAGGAGCCCTGAAGGCACATTGGTTAAGTGCTCAGCTGCTACCTGTGACAATTACATAATCTCCTGTCAACTTGAGCGAAGGGTGGAGTCTAGCCTGTCAATCAAGTCATAGCCAATCAGGCTTCTGTCTGGGCATGGCCTTCTCCTGAGGATGCTGGGAACTCCTGTCTTCTTCCCTGGAGGCAGGACACACACTTTGCTTCCTCTTCCTGCTAACAAGCCACATGGAGCTATGCTGATGGAGCCTGAGCCCTGGAGCTGGAGGAGCTATGTTGAGACCCATGCCAGAGCTGAGATGCTTCCACTGCCACTGGATCCACAGACTTCCCACCCTATGGCCTGTAATCTTCCTGCACGCAGCGTCATTACATGTGTTGCATGAGTCTGAAGAGGAATTTTTTTTTTTGGTCGCCGTGTCGCTCGCGGTTAAAAGGGCCGCCCGCAGAGGCTTGGCGGCCCCAGTTATGCGCCAGCACTTGCTCTGGCGCTGCAGCTTAACCCCCGCGCCACAGGCCGGCGCGGCGGGTTCAATGAAGAGGAATTTATAGACTGGCATCAGACATATGGGCTAATATCGGATTTAAGGATTTGATCTGACCTGGGTTGGGATGTTTTCTCAATATACAATTTCTCTTTTGTATAAAGTTCTTTGTCATACACATGTAAGTATCTATTAATTTGTTTCTCTAGTCTACCC
Organism: Echinops telfairi; assembly: GCF_000313985.2. Lineage (NCBI taxonomy): Eukaryota > Metazoa > Chordata > Mammalia > Afrosoricida > Tenrecidae > Echinops > Echinops telfairi. The sequence continues at coordinate 5,063,006 of NW_022111366.1, forward strand.
CAACTAACATATACCCAAAAGATTGGAGGTTCAAAACCACTCAGATGTTACTGAAAAGGAAGACTTAGCAATCTGCTTCTATAAAGACTGCTGGCAAGAAAACCCTATACGGGAGGGTGGAGGGAAAGGAGAAAGGGGGAACAGATTACAAAGATCTACATATAACCTCCTCCCTGGGGGACAGACAGCGAAGAAATGGGTGAAGGGAGACGTTGGATGGCATAAGATATGACAAAATAATAATTTATAAATTATCAAGGGTTCATGGGGGAAGGGAGAGGAGGGAGCAGGGAGGGAAGGGAACAATTGAGGAGCTGATACCAAGGGCTCAAATAGAAAGCAAATATTTTAAGAATGATGATGGCAACATATGTACAAATGTGCTTGACACAATGGATGGATGTATGGACTGTGATACGAGTTGTATGAGCCGCCAATAAAATGATTTAAAAAAAATAAAACAAACAAAAATAAAGAAAACCCTATGGGACAATTCTATTCTGTCACATGGAATTGGTATGGGGTAGATATACAAGTATCTAATAACCAAGATATATGTAAAACTTCAAGAACTTAACAGAAAGACAATCATACAAAGGACAAAGGACTAGAACAGAAATTTCATCAATGAGGACATTCACAGGCAAAGATGTTCAATGTCATTAGCCATCACAAAGATGCAAATCAAAATCACCATGAGATAACACTCCACCACTGCAAAGATAGTAAAGGTTAGCAACAATAATAACAATGTTAGCAAAAATGTGGGAAATTTGGAGCCTTTATCCATTACTGATAAAAATGGAAATGGTACAGCCACTACAGAAAAGTGTGGTGATGCTCCCAAGAAATAAAAAGAGACTGTCATCATGCACTGCCATCAAGTGAATGCTAACTCATAGCATTCCTCCATGGGTGAAAGATGAGGCTTTCTGCGCCTATACTTATTGCTTTGGAAACTCACGGGGTCAATTCTAATCTGTCCTATAGGGTCACTATGAGAATTATCATACCAAACCAAACAAACTCACTGCTATTTTATATACCAAGGACTTACATAGCTAGATCCTATGATGATGATGCTAAACACCATAAGACCCAGCCATTCCAGTCATATATATATGTGTGTGTATGTGTGTGTGTATTTTATATATATACAAAACAACTTAAAAGCAGAGATTCAGAGCCTAGTATACCAATGTTGGTTAGAGCACTATTCACAGTAGTCAAAAGGTGAAAGCAAGTGTCCATCAACAGATGGGTAAATAAAATGAGGAACAAATACACAATAAAACACTACCCAGTCAGTGAAGAAACAAAGTCTTAAAATAAGCTACAGTATAGATGGAACTTGAAGTCATTACACTGAACTTAATAATTCACTCACAAAATGATAGATACTGTAGGACCTCACTTATAAAAAGGCAAGGAAGATAAATGAAAGGAAATCACAGTTTATCAATGGTTACTAGGAGCAGGAGGGAGGGAGGAAGAGAGGGAGGATTAGCGATGAGGGAAAAATCACTATGATTAAAAGGGGGGGGTGGGCGCAGAGCTCATTATTGTAATTACGGTAAGTTGTGTTAGGTCAAGTCTGTTCCACTCACAGGAACCCTGTGCACACCAGAAGAAAGCACTGCTCAGTCTTGTGCCGTCTTCATAACCACCCTTATATTGGAGCCCATGGCTGTAGTCACTATGTCCATCCATCTCCTTGACAATATTCCTTGTTTTCACTGACCACACACTTCACCAAGGGTGGTTAAATTGGACAAGGGGGGGAAAGTTGAACTGGCAAAAGTTGTATAACAGATACATTTACTTACACACACACACACACAATGAGTAGCTGTTGATATTGCTTATGTATAACTAAACACCTAGTATTTGGTCTTGGGGGTTGGACATTCAGGATCATGGTTTGTGTTAGTCTGGGTACATTAAAGAAACAAATCCACAGAAACGCATATGTATAAGAAATAGTTTTATATAAAGGGTAAGTGCACTTCAAGAAAACATCCCAACCCAGTGCTGCCCACACAAACAAGTCCAACATTAGCCCATTTGTCCGACACCAATCCACAAAGTCCTCCTCCATTTCACAAAACACACACTATGATGCCGACTGCAGGAGGAAAGCCGAATCAGTGAATGTGTAAGCATCTCAGCGCTGGCAGGGGTCTCCACACGGCTGCTCCAGCACCCAGGGCTACATCGGGATAGGTCCATGTGGCTTCTCTTCAGGGATGTCTTGCAAGAAGTGAGCTTTGCCAGCTCAAGCAGGGAACTGGCTAAGGCAGCTGCACCCTGGACCGACCATCACAAAGCAAGAGACCCCAGAACTAGGCAAGGTTCACTGAGCCATTTATCCCTCTGCCCTTCAATTAACCCCACATGTGTTTATCGGGCAGGTTGGCACAATAAACTAACTACCTCATGGTTTTATGGAATACCCGTTAATTGGCTTCATCACACATTGTGCTTCTGTTCTGCCTCCTAGCTTATTGCATAATACCTATGACCTTAAATGTTTGCAAGCGGCTATCAAGGCACAACAACTCAATTCACTGCCACTGAGTTGACGCTGACTCACAGAGACCCACCCTATAGGGCATGGCAGAACTGCACCTGCAAGTTTCTGAGACTGTTACTGTTTATGGGAGTAGAAAGTCCATCTTTCACCTCAAGGCATATAATGGTCTATATGGACCTGGAGCAAGGGTGAGAAAGCCCCATGAAATCATCAATATCGGCTAATATCACGCCACGCACCTCACCAAAGAGAAGCCAGCTACTACCATCACATTATGGGTGAGTTAATTAAAAGTTTGACCAAATACAGTTGGCTAATTTTAAGTTCAACATTTTGTAGGGCCCATGAATGTTATAAATATTAAAATGGCCCATCGCAGAGAAAAGTTTCCTCATCGCTGACAAAGAGTCACAGAGGAGGGGGAGGCAGGAACAGGAGGATATGAACAATTAACCTTCTTTTACCATGAGAGGAACCCTGGTGGCATAGTGGTTACTAGTTGGGCTGCAATCAGCAAGGTCGGCAGTTCGGAAGAAAGACTGGGTTTTCTATTCCCATAAAAGCTAGGCTCAGAAACTCACAGGGCGGTTCTACCGCTTCTTACAGTGTTGCTATGAGTTGACTCAATGGCAGTGAATTTGGTTTTCATTTGGTTTTTACCATGAGATCAAAAGAACTGGATACCATTAATGATTAAAGATTCGAGACAAGAATTCTCATTAAAAGAGGAAAAGTACAGCACTGAATTTAAAATCCTCATGGACTTTTTGGAGCCAAGGATGTTGGATATATCCCTGAAACCATTGCCCTGAGATCATCTTTAACCCTTCAACCAAAAATGTCCTCTGAAGTATTCGTAAAACCAACATTAACTAGTATTAAAAAAAAAAAAAAAAGTCTTCCTAGGGCATTATGCTCTTCTAAGAACTATCTGTACGAAAACAAAAGGAGCCCTGACAGCACAGGTAATGTTGAATTGGACTGCTAACCACAGTTAGCGATTCAAAACCACCAGCTACTCCTCAGGAGAAAGATGAGGCTCTCTACTTCTGTAAAAGACTGACAGCCTTGGAAACCCACAGCGGCAGTTCCACTCTGTCCCTACGGGTCAGAACTGACTTGATGGCAGTGAGCTAGAGGTTCAAAAGGAAGCCTGGTAGAGCTGTGGTGTCTGCTGTTGGCTGAAAAGCCAGCATTTAAAACCACCAGAGAAAGATCAGGCTGTCCACTGCCTTAAAGAATTACAGTCTCGGAAATCCTCTACAGGTCCCTATGATTCGGAATTGACTCCATGGCATTGAGTTTGGTTTAAGTTTATATAGAATCAAAAGGACAATAGCAACCTGAAAGATTAGATACGAAGCTTAGGGAGAGTGAGTTTGTGTTAAGGGGAAAGGAGGGTGAAAACGCTTGCTCAACTAGAAAAATGTAATCAACAGCACTGACTAACACATGTAGAAACATTTATTTGAATAGGTGTAACATTTACTATATATATTCGTAATAGCAACAAAAAAGAGTTTAAAATTAAGCACACAAACCAAAAAGTCCGTGGATTATTTATGAGCCACTTAACAGAAGAGACATAGTAATTTTCTCATGAAAATATACACTAAAATCATTAATTTCTATGAAATTTAATAGTTTCTCTTGAACCCATCATTCTTCTCCACTTATTTCCATCACCATGATTAATACAATGTTATAAGCCAGTATCCTCCAGTACCTAGACTACTCTCCTTCTGTTAATCGCTAACCCAGGCCATGTAATTTCTTGCTTTTATCAAAACCCTTCAATGACTCCCCATAGTTCTTAGATAAAGGCCAAAATATTTAACATAGTCTATAAACACTCCTGGGTCCTGCCTAGGGGCTACAAATTCAACAAGTTAAAATATTGATTCATTAGATTTACTTATCTGGCACCTTAATTGAGTGCTGCAGCATGTAGAGTACATGCCCCTCTAAAAGCAGAAGCCCAGGTCCCAGGTAAATGTTGCCACCAGATTTGAGTGATGCTTTATTGAATTTCTAAAGAAAAATTCGAAATTGGGTGATTTCTATGTAAGCCTATCTGATTAGTGAGTGCTAGCAACTAGTAGAAATGTTTGAAACAACATGGAGGCAAAATTACATGAAAGCAGGTGAAATCTTATCACCTATCCAGTATCTTCATCAATGCCCTACACTGCTTACTGCTCTCTACACTAGCCACACTGAACATTTCTCCGAATGATGCTAAGCTTTCTTTTATCTTGGGGCGCTCACATATGTTGTGTGTTATTTGGCCAACTCCCCCACAATCTGTACTTCACTTTATAATCTACTCATTTTAAATTTCTTCCTCAGTGAAGCCATCTTTGATTTTCACTATCCTAGCTGCCAGGGGCTCTGCTCTGTCACTGTGTATTTTCCAAACTAAAATACGTACACTATTTAAAGCAAAGTAGGCTCGATTAAAATTACAAATAGTGTTGATAATAGCAAACATATACTGAGCATCTACTAAATGCTAGGAATTGTGTTGATTGTGTTATACTTCTTGTCTCATTCATTACAACCACATGCCATTAACATACAGAAGAAAAAATTGAAACATTTTAAAACTTACTTGCTCAAGAGCACACAAGTCATTATTGACAAAACAGGGCATGAATCCAAGTCTCATTCTACAATTTATGCACTAACTTCTATACTAAACTAACTGATTAATAAAGAAGAGCCAATTCAACAAATATCATAAGTACTATGAATGAGCGCCTATGATGGCCATGATTTCTTTCTCATGACTTATCAGTTAAAGTATGGTCCCTAACCTCTCCATCCCATACCTTTCCCATATATACAAGATTAAACAAATTGAGGAAAATGGTTTGGGAATCTCAAGAATAGATATTTTTAAAAATTAAAATTAAAAAGAAATTTTAAGAATAGATATTAATCTTGAATGGTATCATTGAATTCTATAAAAAGGTCTTTCTGAATTAGATTTTAATAATGTTTACTAGTTTATGTCCTAGTTTTAAACCTACATCTGAATGATCTCTAATATAAAATGTATTTCATTCCTAAAACTAGAAGAACTCTTATCATTACAGATTATGTTTTTAGATATAGTAGGCAACGATATAAAACATACTAAGCTGATACAAAAAGATACTATATAACCATAGAAATAATATAGAAAACTGTAAATCAAATGTCTTTTTGAATGGTTGCTTTTCATAACCAAACTTAACTAAAGCCACTGCTATCAAACACATTCTGACTCACAGTGACCCCCTAAGGCAGAATAGAATTACCCCTGTGGGTTTCCAAGACTGTAATAGTTTATGGGAGTAGAATTCATCTCTTCCCCCAAAGAGCAGCTGATGGTTTCAAACTGCTGACCTTGTGGTTACCAGCCCCAAACATAACACATAACCCACTCTACCCCGAAGGCTTCTTAGATTCCAATAAATTCTCAAGTACATCACTTACTAACTCTTAACTGCTTACTACCTAAATCTTAAGACTTGGTTCACTCACTCGATAACCAATCTAGAAAGCAATACTGCACACACATATATATTCAGAGGCTACATGACTTTAAGCAGCATTTAAGCAGTGCATAGAATGTAAATATGTGAATGATGTGTATAAATAATGTGAATAAAGACACATATGTATGTCTCCACTCAAATTTGATACTATCGATCAGCTTGAGGATTTTTCTAACCTAAAATATAGTCACCTTATTTTACACCCTTACACCATACTTTAAATATAATGAAAACATTTTTGAATGACAGGTCACTACAGTGATAAATAATATTCATGTAGGGTTGCTGTCAAAGAAGTCTGAAGCCTGTCTTGACATGTTTTGTTTTTTCCTCCCAATATTCATTACCGTTTATATGTACCACAGGAAATGTGGTTTCCAAGGAAAGCAGTACTTTCAGAATTCATTTTTCAGAATATTTCAGAGATCTCCAAGTCTCTCTCTCCGTCTCACACAACACACACAAACATATGCAAAGCATACAAAGTTCAAAATGATCGTAAAAATGTCTAACTCAGTTACCAAAAATGGCATGAAAATATTTTAGAAGTAACTATTCCATAAGGTTAGCCAAAAGTCAAAGAACCTTCGAGCGAGTGATGAATTAACTAGGTTAAAACAATAACATTTTCCCAAGTGTTTAACTCAGTATAATACTTGAATATGAAATTTCCAGAAATTGAAAATTCAAGATGTAACAAACTAATTTACAAAAATACTGAGTTAAATGTTCTTAATAAAAAAATAAATACTAAGAGCTATTTTTCAATGCATGCACCAATACTCTGTCCTGGTAATTTTTTTTTTAAGTTAGAACCAATGTCAGTTAAAAACAGAATCCAAGTATATGATATCGCTCACCCTCACCCCACTCCACCACCACCACCACATATACAAGATTTATTTTAGGAAATAGGAAAGACAAGAGAAAGATTTAGCAAATGAAAAATAAAAAATGAAAGCAGCCCCTAAAACCTACAGGTTTAAAAAAGTCAGCTACGGTCTCAAGCTCTTCTTTTGAGTAAGAATGTACAGATGACTTAGGACCGTAACTGGAGGTCCCATGTTACCCTAATCTGGGGCTGCAGTCTCCCAAGAGGCTACTTCAGATCTGATGATCAGAAAGGCTGCAAACTCCTTCACTGGCCACATTTAAAGAAGGCCGGTTGGAACAGGTACTTGATACAGTCCACCTCTCATTGGGAGTGGGGGTGGGAGAGGAGGTTGGACCAACAAACTGGAAACAACAGAAAATCAGACATAAACTTGGCCTACAAGACTCACAAAGTAAAAATAAAAAAGACTCACAAAGTGGCATGACTGAAGATTTAAGGGTGGCATGGACCCAACTAATTCCATACAAAGCACAAACACATACCCTTACACTAACACTTCTCACATGTCAAAAATGACAGGTATGTTCTATGCAAGAATAAGCTAGGGTTCACTGATAAGCTTCGGTGGGACTGGGGTGGGGTGGACAGACCCATTGAGGCTGTCAAGATTCAATGTATGGAGGGAAGGCAACACCCTATTTTGGAAATAATTTTTAACAAATCAAGGCGCTGCTTCTTAAATCACAATTTCTTTGGCTCAAGTTCTCACACCTCTCGTCCCAACTGTCCACAGAAGCCACCACCTCTGGGGCAGTACTGCTGCTTCTACACAAACAGAAGGAGCTGAACTTTAAGATGAAACTCTAGGAGGGCTTTTAGCTTGGGGTTCTCAAATCAAACGACATACCACTCACATCTGGGGGTGGGGAGTAGGGGAGGTCAACATCTACCGCAAACCAACAGAAAGACAACGATGCCATAGGTTAGTAGCCAGAACTTGGGACAGCAACCAACCTGTGTCTGTGTTCATCGGGTCCGTGGATCAGGAAGACGCCCGAGTTCTTCGCCCCTTTGCCGGCCTCCACGTGAGGAATTAACACATCTTCCAAACCCAGATCAAACCGTTTGTGTTTAGAAGAGTCTGGAAGGAAGAAGAATGCCCCAAAACACAGGGTGATGAAGGCACTAAGAATCAGCAGAAGGATGAACTTCTCGGAGAGTCTCAAGGTAGCCCGGTGGTGGGAGAAGGAGGGGGGGCCCAGGTTCAGAGGGGGGATCCTCCGGCCAGACAGGGGCAGCAGGGCGGGGGTAGTCATCCTTCTCGCTCTGGGAGAGACTTCACAAAGTTCTCATCTTACAGCGAATGGACAATACATTGAATACAATCTTCAAGATCTGGACCAAAAAAAAAAAATTTAATGGGGGGCGGGGAGAGAAACTCAACGTTTCTCGTCTTAAGAGATTGTTGTGCTTTTTTTTGGGGGGGGGCGTCTCTTTCACGCTTCTGCAATTAAACTGACAAACTTGAGTGCGCCCCCTCGCTCCCCCCCAAGACGATCACTCGCGTCCGTCCGGCGACGTCTGCGTTGCCGCCCAGCTTGCAGTGCCTCCTCGGCGGGCTCCCAGTCTCCTCTTCATCCCTAGGGGTCGGGCAGGCAAGCGGCGCCGCAGACACGCTGCCAGGTGGGTTCTGCCATTCCTGCTCCCCGCCGATGCTCCAATGCGGCCTCCCGCCCCCGGATGGGGGGCCTTACGTGATCGGGGGTCGCGGAGTTGCAGGCGATTCACTCAGCCGCCCCTGGCGCCTCGATTCCCGAATGCCTTCACCTTGGCGCCCGGGGTGGGCATAACAAGCAGGAGCTTCGCCTCCGACGCCTGCGAAGGTCTGCCGGCTCGCCGAGAAGCCCCAGCAGCGGCCAGGGATGAAGTAGCCGGAAGGAGGTCGGGGCGGACGCCGGCACCTCCGGCCGCTGCCTCGCAGGCTCGCGGCGGCGCGCGG
>NW_022111366.1:5072862-5094054 GCF_000313985.2 Echinops telfairi
TCTCGCCGCCGCTGAGAACTTTCACCCGGGCCTGGTAGCTTGGGCCTCGCCAATTCCTGGATTGAGCTGGCCTTCGGGAGAGGAGAGCGAGCTGGCTGGGTTCGTGAAGGTAGCGCTGGAATTAGGGGTTCTGAGGACTAAAGTTAACCTTTCATCTTGCTCGGTGAAAGTCTTGTCATCAGTTACAGACTGTTGGCCCATGGATGTTGCACTTGTGCTTGAACACTTGTGCCCCCCCCCCCCTGTGCACTTTGTTGACCACCCAGGGCTCCCACTATATATATTGAGCACCAAACAGGTGCCAGGCTCTGTGCTAACATGAATTGTCTACTTTGTCCTTTCGATTAGGTTGCCTTTCTGAGAAATTTCTGGAACCCCTGCATGATAGGAGGCCTCTTGTGGATTAGTTTCTAGAAAACATTCTGTCACTTTAACAGTCTTCACTCTAGTTTTCTGCCCCCCACCACCACCCCACCCCACTACCCCCACAAAAGCAATGATAAGGAGTGAGTAGAAGACACTGAAACCCACAATACAACGATATTGCTTAAATTCAGGCTTCAACACTACCATGCTGAGGTAACATGCAAGAATGTTCTTTGCAATACATATTCTTTGACATTAAATATAGTTCATGACTATATTGTAATATTAACATAAATTGTTAGTCCCTCTACCCGTCCTTACTGATGATTGAACTGAAAGGACTGGAGAGGCCCTTAGTGGCAGAGAAACAATCAGCCTTTGATTAAAAATTAAGCAAAAGCCTCTGGTTCTTTGGAACATTGCATGCCCACATGCCAGTGCCCCCTGTTCCAGAAGCTTGGCTTCACTAATCTCTGTACTCTGATGCAAGTCTTATCATTAACCTTGCTTCCCCAAATAACGACATAAAAATGTTCAAAGTAACCTACCCAGCAAAGTTGACAATTAAGAGTAGCCAATCCAAAGCCAGATTTATTTTGAACACTTGTGAAAACATAAAAAACAGATGTAAGAAACTCCTACCCTCCAATGTGTTTTCATAAAATATGCCAATTTTTATTAATCCTCTAATTCTGAGTCTTTCTGTAAGTCAAAGGAAAAACTTCCATTTCCTACTGTTGAGGTCATTATTTTCCATGAAAGGAATGGGAGAAATAAATATTGACACTGAATGAGATTTCAAGTTATATAAATCCTGAAAGTAAATATTACCCAGGTGGACACCTGTGATGGTTCAGATTAGTTGTCAACTTGACTCGGCCATAGTTACCAGTGGTTTGGCAGATGTTATGTGATTATTCTCCATAGTCTGATCCAATGGGAGCAGCCAATCAATTGAAAGGGACATTTCCTAGAAGAAATGCCTACATCCAATATAAATGAATGTTTGGCAAAGCTTACTCCCAAGATGGATGAATCCACCCCCAGGGGGGTGGGGGTGAGGGTGGGGGGCAGCACTACAATTATGCTGGGGCCTGTAGAAGCAGATACCTACTCTAAACCCTGAATTATGATGGGCTATAGAACAAACGTTTTTAATTCCTGGGAGGGGATGGCGTGATTAATTTGTTTTTTTCCTGAAAAGGGGGTGGTAGGCCAAATATGTTTGAGAACCTATACTGTCAATCGTACATCCTACCTGTCATCCTCTGGTTCTTAGGAACCAGCATCCTGCCACCTGACCGACAGATTTAGGAATTTGCTAGGTTTCATAGCCCCTTGAGCCAGCAGCCTGCCATCTGACTTGCCCATGTTGGGTTTGTCAGGAAACAAGTCAAGAGAAGTCTCCACCATGACACCTGACCTCCCCAGATTTGTGATTTGACAGCCTCCAGAACTGCATGCACCATTTTCTTGAAAGAAACCTATAGGTATTTATATATATACTTTACTGGTGAATCACAGCACAGATCCTTAGGGTTTGGAAGCAAAGCTCTGCCATCCTCAGCATGTAATTACTATCTGTGGTAGTTATATAAATTTATGTCGGGTTAATGGATGAAAGTGTAGGGGTGGTATCCAACCTGTCAATCAGGTTAAAGCCTAATGCTGTCTCCTTTAGGGTATGACCTTCTTATAGGAGAGCCCTGGGAACCTCCACCTCTTTCTGCCTCTCTGTTCCTGCATAAGAGCTGCCGGGCCACCTTGAGAGCTGCTGGAGCCCTGGTGTATTTCCCACTAACTTTGGATCCTTTGGACCTTGAATCTTCCTGCATTCTGCATCATTGCATGTGGCTGCATGAGTCTCAAGAGGGACTTACAGACTTGAGTTGGAGTGGGCTGGGACACTTTCTTGATACATAATTGCTTCTTGGCTTAAAGTTTTTTGCTTACACCTATATGAGTATCAGTAGATTTATTTCTCTAGTCAACCCAGCCTAACACACTCTCTCCTCTTGAAAAAGTTTTACTTGTTACTAGACCGTAATAAAAACTCATTATTTAGTCATAGGTCTCCCAGCCACCATGTGTCCCAAACCTTCCATCATGAAGTGAGTGTTACCTGATCTACAGAGTCATAAAGTTGGCATGTACAGCAACACGCCACCATTAAGTGGAAGTGGTATATAAAAGATGGGACTTGAGAAATACCTGGTATCCCAAATAAATTACATGTAGAAGGGGCTCAAATTCCCATGCTCCCTAGTCCGATCACATTAACTTTCTTCACCCTTTCTGTACCTGGCCCCATGGAGAGTTCCTTACAATCAATTGAATGAGGAAGATAAAACTTGTGCCTGGTTTACAGATGGTTCTGCATGATATAGAGGCACAATTCAGAAGTGGATGGCAGCAGTGCTTCTCCTTTCTGGGACCTCCCTGAAAGACCGTGGTAAAGAAAGATCCTCTCATTGGGCAGAACTTCCAACAGTGCACCAAGTTATTCATTTTGTTCAGAGGATAAATGGCAAAATGTGTGAATACATGCTAATGTATGGGCTGTGGACAATTGTTTGGATGGTCAGGAATTTAAAAGGAATGTGATTACAAATTGTTGACAAGTAGATATGGGAAAGAGGGGTGTGGATACGCTCCTCTAGATGGATCAAAGAAGTGAAGATATTTGTATGTTATATAAATGCTCACTAAAGGCTAGCCTTTGCAGAGAAGGATTTTAACCATCAAGTAGATAGGATGTTGTGTTCTGTGAATGCCAATCAGATTTTTTACTTAGCCGCTCTAGTCATTCCCCAGTAAGTTTGTGAACAAAGTGGTCAGGGTGACAGAGAGGTTTTACAAAGGCACAGCAACATGGAATTCCACTCATCAAGGCTGACTTAGCTACAGCCATTGCTGACTGCCCCATCTGTCAGCAACAGACACTGACATGAGTCTCTACTATGACACCGTTCCTAGGGTTGATCAAGCAGCAATATGGTGGCAGATTGACTACATTGGGTCAATTCCATCATGGAAATTGCAGTGTTTTGTTCTTTCTGAAAGTGATAATTATCTTTATGTATTTGCCTTCCTTGTACACAAAGCTGCTATCAAAACTATCAGTAGTCTCACAAAACACCCTACCCACAGTCATGACATATCACGTAGCATTGCCTCAAAGCAAGGAACACATAGCAACTGAAGTACAGTAATGGACCCATGCTCATTCACTAGTTTTGCTACGAATGTAGCTGGCTTACTAGAATGATGAGATGACCTTGAAAGACACAGGTAGGTGCCAACTAAGTAGCAATGCCTTACAGGGCTAGGGCAATGTCCTCCAGGAGGCTGTATCCAGTATTATATATATGGTTCTGTTTCGCCAATTGCCAGGATTCATGGGTCTGGGAATTGAGGTGGTAGCACTCATTCTTGTCCCTAGTGACCTACTCACAAATGTTTTGTTTCCTGTTCCCTCAACCCTGTTTTCTGTGGGTCTAAAGGGAGATATATTTTCAACTGAAGACAATACTGATTCCATTGAGCTCGAAACTAAGAATTCCACTTTTGACTCCTCATACCTCTGGGTCAATAAGTAAAGAAAAGAGTTATGGGATGGTGCAATTGATCCTGATAACAAAAGGGAGAATGGATTACTATAATGGAGCTAATGAAGAATATTCTGGAATACAGGAAATCCCTTAGGACATCCCTTACTATACTACTCATAGTAGATAGTCAATGGAAAAATATAGCAACCCAATTCTCAGATGACTATTAATGACATAGACCCTACAGCAGTGGTTCTCAACCTTCCTAATACGTGACCCTTTAATACAGTTCCTCATGTTGTGACCCCCCCAACCATAAAATTATTTTTGTTGCTACCTCAACTGTAATTTTGCTACTGTTATGAATGGGGCAGCCCCTGTGAAAGGGGTCACAACCCACAGGTTGAGAACCGCTGCCCTACAAGAATGAATGTTAGGGTCATCCAGGCAAAGAACCAAAAACGATGAGGTGCTTGCTGAGGGAAAAGGGAATATGAAATATGTGGTGGAAAAAGGTAGTTCTAAATACCAGTTATGACCATATAACCAGTTGAGGACTGCCCTTGTTAGGTGAATTTTATGTTTTATTATACATTGTAAATGTATGTGAAACAAAATCCAAACTCATTGTCATCAAGACAATTCCAACTCATAGTGGCTCTATAGGACAGAGTAGAACTGCCCCTGTGAGTCTCTGAGACTATAACTCTTTACGGGAGTAGAAACCCCCATCTTTCTCTCAAAGAGTGGCTGGTGGTTTCGAACTGCTGACCTTGCTTAGCAGCCCAGCCTATAACCACTATGCCACCAGAGCTCCGTGTGTGTGTGTGTGTGTGTGTGTGTGTGTGTGTGTGATGTGAGATATATATAGATATACATAGCTATGAGGCAGCTTCAAAAATCAATGGAAAAATAGAATTTAAATATAATGGATTAATTTCATGAACTTTTTGAAGCCATCTCGTACACACTAAGCTCTCTCACTTAGTGACATGGCTAGGTTCCAAAAATCAGAGGCTCGTATGAAGGTTTGTCTTAAGAAAAAAAGGTAAGATATTCATATCAGATCACAAAATGCAAGATGACCACATCATTGCATCATTGCCAAGTTACATCATAATATAACTGTCTAACCACTGAGGTAACGACCCATCCAATTTGACATATAACCTTAACCATCAGAAATAGATTTACTCTTGTCTCACATGTCAGCATTTGTTAATGTCAGATACAGGTAATTAATGTGAGAAGTTTTCAGTATATTTTTTACTATTATTGTAAGTGAAGCATCAACAAAGTAATTGGTGAGTAATGAATAGGAGTATGTAGGAGGGAGCTTCAAAAAGTTTGTGGTATGGGGAAAGGGAATGGTGAGCAAACAATGCTATAGTGAGGGGAACAACTAGGGAGTTAGAATCGACAAGGAGGACGTAGAGATCCTGGGAGTGTTGGCACAATAGCAATCTAGGAATTACTAAGGCAGAAGAAGGGCAAGCATGATGGTGGGGCAGGAGGAAGGTAAAAGGAAACAGCAAAGATCTAGGAAGCAAAGTTATGGATAGAGGTATAAACATAGGTATGTACATACGTAAATACATTAGTTCATAAAAATAGAGGTATTGACTTATGTACTTCTATTTATATGGCAATGCACTGAAGTGGTGCATGGACTTTGGGCCTCTGCTCATGCCTTCCCTCAATGCCAACCTGGCATTCTGTGATGCTCACCCTCCCAGCACAATCACTGAAGACAAAGATGGGTGCATAAGCAAATGTGGTGAAGAAAGCGGATGGTGCCTGACTATCAAAAGATAATGTGTCAGGAGTCTTAAAGGCTTGAAGTTAAACAAACAGGCATTTAGCACAGAAGCAGTAAGCCCACATGGAAGAAGCACACCAGCCTCTGCGATCATGAGGTGTCAATAGGATCAGATAACAAGTATCAGAAGACCACAAACAAACAAGCAAAACCATATTATTGAAAATGGGGGTCGGAGCAGAGACCCAAAACTCACCTGTAGACAGTGGGACATCCCCTCACAGGAGGGTCACAAGGAAGGGATGAATCAACAAGGGTGCAGTACAGCACCATTGAAACACAAAATAGTCCTCTGGTTCCTTGCGGCTTTCTCACCCCCCAATATCACGACCCCAGTCCTGCCTTTCACTGTTGACTAGACCAGAGCATGTGCACAGGTACAGATAAGAGCTCACGACCCATGGAATCCAGGAACAGAATGGAGTAGCATTACCAGGAGGGTAGGGGAAAGGTGGGGAGAAAGAGGGAGCTGACTGCAATGATCAACACAACCACACCACCACCACCCCAAGGGGGAAGGGAGGTAGCGTTTGGTGTAAGATATGAAAATAATTTATAATTTGGCAAGGGTCATGAGGGTTGGGAGTGGAGGGAAGGAACTGATACCAAGGACTCAATAGAAAGTAAATGTCTCAAAAATAATTATGGTAACATGTATAAATATGCTTGATGCAATTGATGTATGGATTGTTATAAGAGCCTCCAATAAAATGATCTTTTAATATAAAAAAAGTTTGTGGTTAAATAGAACTAAAAGACAATGGAATTTTTCCATAAATTAATGTCTATATATATATATATATATACAGACATGTGTATGTATATATGAAAAAAAATCTTCACAATTGAACCAATAAGCAACATCATGATACCATGAGAAAAGATTAAAATTGTCAAGGATTTTATTTTACTTGGAATCCACAGTCAATGGAAGCAACACTAAAGAAATCAATTGAATTGGGGAAATCTCCATTTCAAGTGTTAAAGAATAAAAATGCCACTTGACTCAAGCCATTGTATTTACAGTCACCTTAAATATGCATGTGATGCTGTAAGGAGTATAAGGAAGACCAAAGAAGTGATGCTTTTGAGTTTTGGTGTTAGTGAATAATACTGAATCATGGACTGACAAAAGGACAAATCTATCTGGGAAAAAGGGCAGCCATGCCTTAGAAGCAAGGACGGTGAGACTTTGTGCCACCATGTCAGGAGGGACTGGTTCCTGGAGAAGGACAGCATGCTTGACAGAGAGTCAAAAAGAGGAAGGCCCTTAACAATATGGATTGGCACAGTGACTGCAGCAATGGACTCAAACAGAAAAGATTGGGAGGATGGTGGAGGAATGGACAGAATTCCTTCGGTTGAACAGAGTCCCAATCAATCAGACCTGAGTCTAAAACACCTTTAACATACGCACACACAGTTTTTGCTCTTCTCAAGAACCCAGCCTAAGCCAACACCAAATTATTAACCTCATGATATATATCAGCCACACACACACACACACATACTGTTTTTGCTCTTCTCAAGAACCCAGCCTAAGACCACCAAATTATTAACCTCATGATATATCAGCCATATGAAATCTGCCAAAACAGACCTACGTGCTAAGTATGAGTTCAGCTGGCTCGCTGTCATAATTAATGAAGGAAGTTTATGCATCCCTCAATTGTTCGTGGGTGCCATCTCATCAGCTCTGACTCATAGAAACCCTGTATACAAGAGAATAAAATATGACCTGGTCCTGCACTGTCTTCACACTTGTTATGTTTGAGTCCATTGTTGCCCATCATTGCAGCCAATAGGAATCCTGGTGGTGTAGTGGTTACGTGTTGGGCTACTAATGGTAAGTTCAGCAGTAGGAAACCATCAGCCACTCTGCGAGAGAAAGGTGAGTCGAGTCAGTCTTGGAAACGCACAGGAGCAGCTCTGCACTCTCCTTTCGTGTCACTGTGAGTCAGAATGGACTCAGTGGCAGTGAAAAGTTTTTTGGAAGGTTATTTTTATTTTAGTTTTGCAGCCAAGTGTCACTTTGTTAAAGATCTTTCCCTTTTTCACTAACCTTCTACTTTACTAGTATGTCATATTCCAGGGACTGGTCTCTCCTGATACCATGTCTAAAGTACATGAGACAAAGGCTTGCTTTGGCGTAATCTGGCTGGATATATTTCCTCTAAGACAGGCGTGTTTGTTCTTCTGGCAGTCTATGGTACCTATATATTTTTACCAACTCCATAATTCAGAGGTATCCATTTTTCTGTGATATTTCTTGTTCATTGTCTACCTTTCATGCACATATGAGGCAATTAAAAATACCATGGCTTGGGTCAGGCACTCTCCTTCTCAAAGGATATCTTTGCTCTCTCACACTTTCAAGGGTTCTTGTGCAACAGATTTGCCCAGTGAAAATAATTTAGTTCTTGATGGCGGCTTCATGAGTGTTGATTGTGGATTCAAGTAAAATGAGATCCTTGACACCTTGATGTTGTCTATTGGTTCAATTGTGAGGACTTTTTGTTTCTTTACACTGAATTGTATCTACTGAAGGCTGTAGTCTAATCATAAGTGCTTCAAGTCCTCTTGGCTTTCAGCAAACAAGGTTATAGCATATGCATATTGAATTTTAATATGTCTTGCTCCCATTCTCATCTTAAATTCTTCATATATGTGGGGGACCAGACTCTATAACCGAATGGGTCCAAGGGGTGGTTGTGTAATTAAGGGGTAAATTAAAGAAATATCAGATAAGCATGTAAGGGCTCACCTCTTCCATGAAGACCAGAACCAGAGAGAGAGAAAATGTATTCTCCCACAAGTTTATATAATCTCAGGCATGCAAGCCACATCATACACATATATAATAGGAAGGGGTTGTATTAGAGACATGCACATAACAGGAAGGGGATGAGCTTAGGGTATACACGCAACAGGGAGATAAATATGTAACAAGATGGGTGGGTTCTAAAGTTAAGGTGGCGGCCTAACCTTGGCTGTCCCTGAGCTGACTTGACCTTAGGTGTCCTTGAACTCGAGGAACAAACTATGATTCATATCAGAAGGGAGTGAGCTATACTTAGGGTGGAGTGGTCAGAAGGCTCTTGATGGCAGAGAACCTTTAGGCCAATTGCCTTCAAGCATTTCACCTTCAAGCATATAGTAGCAACCATGTGCTTGAAAACAGCACCTTGAAATTGGCATTATTACAGGGGGACTTGTGGGGAATAACTGGGGAGAATGTGACTGAGATTCATCTCCAACTCACGATTGTGAAGGCCTCCCTCCACCAGAATCCTGGCCTCCCAGGCTTCTTAAATATGAGCATAGAGAACTTGTCTGCATATACTCTCTTCCTGGTCCTCAGTTTACCACACATGTAGTCCAGCTTCTTGGATTATTTGCTCAGCATCCATATTGGATAAGTATGGTGAGAAGATACAACCCTGACATATACCTTTTCTGATTTTAAACCCTGCTCTATTCTTTTGTTCTGTTAGAATGAATGTCTCTTGGTCTATGTACAGATTCCTTGTGTGTTCAGGTAATCCCCATGCTATCCCTGTAGTTTGCTAAGGTCCACACAATCAAATGTCTACATAGTCAATAAAACAGAGATAAATGTCTTTCCGATATTCTGCTTTGAGCCAAAATCTATTTGATGTCAGCAATAATATCCCTTGTTTCATGTTCTCTTCTGAATCTGACTTGAATTTTTGACAGCTCCCTGTCAATGTACTGTTACATACATTTTTTAAGGTGCCTTCAGCAAAATGTTACTTCATATGATATTACTGATCATATTCAGTGATTTCTGCATGCTCTTAGGTCACCTTTTGGAAAGGGCATAAATTTGGATCTCTTCCAGTTGGTTGGCCAGGTAACTGTTTTCCAAATTTCTAGGCATAGATAAGTGTGTGTGCTCCAGTGCTGCAACCATTTGATGAAATATTTCAATTGGTATTCAGTCAACTGGTGGAGCCTTGTTTCTCAGTAACACTTAATGCAGCTGGGATTTCTTCCTTCAATGCCATCCATTCTTGAGCATATGCTACCTCTTAAAGTAATTTTAGGTGATCAATTAGTTTGGGTACAATGACTCTTATTTGGGTACACCCATCTTCTTTGGGTGCTTCTTCTACCACTCAATATTTTGCCCATAAAATCTTTCAATATTACAACTTGAGGCTTGAATTTTTTCTTCAGTTCTTTCAGATTGAGATATGCTGCATGTCTTCTTCCCTTTTGGTTTTCTAACCCAGGGTTAGTAAACATTTCATTACAATGTTTCATTTGCTTCTTGAACTGCCCTTTAAGTTTTTCTGACTTCATCAGACCTTTCAGTGACTTTATCTACTCGACAGAGTAGTTTCAGAGTCTGTTATGACATGGACTCGGATCTTTTAATTCTTTCTTGTCTTTTAAATGACCTTTTGCTTTCTTCATGTATGATGTTCTTGACTTTCTTTTTTTTAATCATTTTATTAGGGCCTCATACAACTCTTATCACAATCCATACATGCATCAATTGTGTAAAGCGCATTTGTACATTCATTGCCCTCATCATTCTCAAAACATTCCCTCTCCACTTAAGCCCCCGGCATTAGGTCCTCATTTATCCCCTCCCTCCCCGCTCACCCCTCCCTCATGATCCCTTGACTTTCTTTTACATTTTATTTCATCCAAATTTGTGAGGTTAGAAGGGTGAGTAATTATTGATCTTCTGGAACTGAAAAGTAGTTCATTGTAGCTAGAGCATAAGTTATAGAGACAGTAGTGGGTGGTTGAAGATAAAGCCACAGAGGACACAAAACAAGATTTCTGGTCAAGTTGGTACAATAAGGTCACAGATGGATCCGGTCCCTCAATCCACACAAATAGTAATGATTACTAACATATGAAAAGAGAACGTCAAAGATATAAGCAGGCTCAAAAGCAAAGTGAACAGGCTCATGTGTCAGAAATGGAAACTAAGCAGAAAGCAGTTAACAAAATTGAAGACCCAGGCCCACTTCAGAAACTGAGATTTTTGCAAGATGAAAGAACTAGGGTGCTCCAAATGGGATGGAATAGAGGAGGTAGGCTTAGTGTCTGAAGCCAGAAGCTCATGTAAGGAGGCTAGAAATAAACTGCTGCCAACCTACTGCCTACGGAGACATGGTGGTGCAGTGGGCTAAGCATAGGACTGCTCATTGGAAAATCAGCAATTGGAACCCCCCAGCTACTCTACTGGATTAAGATGAGGAACCCTGATGGGGTACTGGTTACTCATTGAGCTGATAACCACAAGGTCAGCAGTTTGAAACTACAAACTGCCCCCTCAAGAAAAAAATCGTCTTTCTACTCTGTGGGGGTAACCAGACCCCCACAACTAATCACAGGTTCAGTAAGCGCAATTGTTGTATAGTTGACATATATAAAGATTACAGTAAAGTCATAGAGAAATGAGGGAGATGGGTGAGAGAGAGTGAAATAAAGAAGTCAGACACATTTCATGGTAGCATGTTCACCTCAGCTCCTCTTGGTGGTACACACGGAGGTGGGAAATGAGAGGGCAGGAGAGAGCTCCCGTGAGGTTTTATTTCTAACCAAAGCTTATATATCTTTGGGGGCATGCAAGGCCTCTGATTCTAGATAACAATGTATGTCATGAGAAGGGATTGTAACATAGGCAAAACAGGCAATAGCAGGGGGATGACCTAGGGGTGTACACGTAATAGTACAGGGAGGGAATAGGGGGTACATATGTGGCAAGATGGGTGGACCCTAGACTTAATATAGTAGCCTAACCTTAGTCATCCAGGCTTGCCTTTGGGCACTCCATCAAGGGAACAATATCAGAAGGTAATGGGTCCTACTTAGGGTGAGTCAGACTATACAGTCTGGTTGCTCTAGATACCCTTAAGAAGAATAACCTCTGACCTACTTTCAATGACCTAGCGTACAGTCATTTTACACGTGTAGCCAGCAGCCTCTTGGGCTGGGCATATATTTGGGGGAGACAACTTGGAAGAAATCTTTCTGTTTCCCACACCACTCCTGTAAAGAGTTACAGAATCAGAAACCCACAGGGAGGTAGTTCTACCCTGCCCTATAGGGTGACTATGAGTCAATATTGATTCCAGGCAGTGAGTTTGGTTGGGTTTGGTCTGCTCTCATAAAGACTGACAGTCTTGGAAATGCCAAGAAACCCTTCTACTCTATCCTATTGGGTTGCTATGAATAGAAAATGCCTCAATGGCAGTGGGTTGTTTTTTGTTGTTAGACTCACTCCCCAGGGAAGCAGAAGCACAAAGAGCCTTTGAATCAGGAACCTAGTCAAGCAACTGGCCAAATGACTGTATCTGCAATATCTCCAACATGATGGCAAAGTCTCCCTACTTCTCACTGCTGTCAAATTGATTCTGAGTTTTAAAGACCCTACAGGATGGAGTAGTACTGCCCTATAGTGTTTCCAATGCTGTGAATATTTTATAAGTAGGCTGCCACATCTTCCCCCCAAGGAGTGGCTGGAAAGGTGGTGGTGGTGGTGGTGGTGGTGGTGTCGTCAAGTTCATTACAACTCATAGCAAAACACCACCCAGTCCTACACCCGCCTGGTGATTGTTCTTATGTTTGATCCATTTTTACAGCCACTCTGTCAATCTATCTTGTTGACTGCCTTCCTCTTTTTTCACTGCCCCTTTACCGAGCATGATGTCCTTCTCCAGGGACTGTTCTCTCCTGACAACATGTCCAAAGTACATGTGATGAAGTTTCACCATCCTTACCCTTAAGAAGCATTCTGGCTATACTTCTTCCAAAACAGATTTGCTTCTTCTTCTGGCAGTCCGTGGTACTTTCAATATCTTTTGTCAGCACCATAGGTTTAAATGCATGGATTCTTCGTCAGTCTTCCTTACTCAATCTCCAACTTTCACATGCATGTGTGGCAATTGAAAATACTATAGCTTGTGTCAGGTGCACCTTGGGCCTCAAAGTAGCATCCTGCTCTTCAACACTTTAAAGACATCTTGTACAGTAGATTTATCCAGTGCAGTGCATCATTTGATCTCTTGGCTGCTTCTTCCATGAGCATTGATTGTGGGTCAGACAAGATGAAATGCTTGATAACTTTAATCTTTTCTAAATTTATCATCAGGTTACCATTGGTCCACTTGTGAGGATTTTGGTTTTCTAGAAAGGTAGGAGCTCCACAATGCCAACATAAGATACTGTTCCTACAACAGAAGTGTTGAAAAGAGAAAAAGCACAATCTGTCCGTTCAACTTGAGCCTGAATGCCAAGTTTGAGATATATGTAAAGATACCAAGTACTAAGAAAAATAGCCAAACAAAATGGACACTTAGAATACGAATTTACACCAGATAAAATGAGTCTATGTAACTGTCCAAGACTTTTAGAATAAACACTTTTGGGTATTCAAAGAAGGACACAAAGGGATAGCAGCCACTTTCAGAAATTGAGAAACATACCCAGATGGAATAAAGAACACGTGAACGTGAAAAAGAGGACAATGATGGTTCAGCAGGATTCTCCCTTTCATACTTGGGTTTGATTCCCAACCTGTGCCCCTCAAGCACGGCCACCAATCACAGACAGTGGAGGCTTGCTTGTTACTATGAGCTGGACAGGTTCCAGTGGCACTACCTGACTTAACAGATTAGGAAGAAGAAGAAGGCATAATGGCAATCTACTTCCAAAAGTCAGTTATTGAAAACTCTCTGGATAACAAGAAGTGAGTGATTTCATTGTGTGTGGGGTCACCATGACTTAGGGGTCAATTCAATGGCAGTTAATGACAGCAATCACCAATCTGAAAAAGAACTAATTAAAGATCTTGAAAAATATTAATATGGATATTGAAATGGAAATTTTAACTTGTTCTCTGTTAAAGAGAAGTATTGAAGAATTCACCCAGTACAGTTTTGAAAATTAAAGAGATTTTTAAAATGTGAAACAGTTGAGAGACAATGGATTAGATTGAGTGACTCCCAACATATATATCTAATAGGAGTTCCAGAAAGAAAGAAATGACTCTTATTTGAAAAGAAAATGGATAAAGGTCTTCTAATCAAAAGATCAAAACCTCATGTATACTGAGTTAGAAAACAATAAATAAAAGCAAACCAACACTTTGTCACATTATACTGAAACTAACTACAGAACAGTGAGAATATACTATAATATTACATTGCCAAGGGGGAAACATTGATTATTTGTAAAGGAACTATAACTAGATTTTTCAAAAGCAGCAATAAGAATGAGAAGATAATTAAATGATATTTTCAAAGTGCTGAATAGAACACTATCAACTAAGAATTTGATTTCTAGACAAACTGTCATTTAATAGAAAAAAACAAAGACATTTTCAGTCATAGAAAACATAAAGAGTTTACCACCCAGAGAGCAATACCAAAAGAGCTATTAAAGAATGTGCTTCCCTCCATGAGAAAAGTATACCCCCAGAGAAAGAGAAGGCTAGAAGAGCTCGTGGTTCCACCATGTACAGTCAACTAATTTTCAGTGAGGCTGTTAAGTCCCTTCAGTGAGGAACAGTCTCTTCAATAAATGCTTGTGGGGAAAATGGGAGTTCTCCATGTACAAAAATGAAACAGGATCTATGCCTAAGCTGTACACAAAAACCAATGCAAAATGGATCAAGGATCTAAATGTGAAAAACCAAAATCCTAAAATCCTTGGAAAATGAAGAGGTGAGGTTATGGAATCTATTTAAAATATATGTTAAATAGAACCTATTTAACAATAGACGATCAGACAAAATAACAAGAGCTTGAGCAGCAAAAGACAGCATGGATAAATGGGATTTTTTAAACATTAATTACTTTTGTACATCATTAAGAGAGTATAAAGACAGCAGAGAGATTAGAAGATAATTTTCAGGAACTATATATATCAGATTAGGGCCTATAGTGGGTGTTAAGTACCATCGAGTTGGTTCCGAGCCATAGCAATCCGATGCACAGCAGAAGGAAGCACCACCTGATCCGGAGGTGAATCACACAGTGGCCGCAACAATGAGCTCAAACATAAGAACAATTGGGAGGATGACAAAAGACCGGGTGGTGCTTTCAATATTCTTCATTAGTACCACAATTCAAATACATTGATTCTTCAGTCTGTCAATTATTCTGTGTCCAAATTTCACATGCATATGAGCCAGTAGAAAATACCATGGCTTGGATCAAGCACAACTTAGTCCTCAGAGTAATATCCTTGCTTTTCAATACTCTAAAGATATCTCATGCAGCAAGTTGACCCACAGCAATGCATCCTTTGATCGCTTGACTGCTGCTTCCATGAGCATTGATTGTAGATCCAAGCAAGACAAAATATTTGACAACTTAAATATTTTCTCCATTTATTATTGATGTTACCTATTGATCCAGTCATGAGGATTTGGGTCTTTTTTACATTGGGTTGTAATCCCTACTGAAGGTTGCAATCCTTGATTTTGAGCAGTAAGAGGTTCACGTCCTCCTCACTTTCAGCAAACTTGTGCCATTTACATACCGCAGGTTGTTAATAAGTCTTCCTCCAATCCCAATGCCACATTCTTCATATAATCCAGATTCTCTGATTATTTGCTCAGCATATATTGAATACGTATGGTGAGAGGATACAACCCTGACTCACATCTTTCCTAATTTTAAACCCTAGAGTATCTATCGCACAGCTGCCTCTTAATCCATGTACGAGTTTCACAGGAGCCCAGTGAAGTGTTCTGGAATTCCCATTCTTCTCAAGGTGACGTATATTTTGTTATGATCCACACAGTCAAATACCTTTGCATAGTCAATGAAACACAAGTAAACATCTTTCTAGTATTCTCTGCTTTCAGCCAAGATCCATTTGACATTAGAAAAGATATCCCTTGTTCCACATCCTCTTTTGAATCCGGCCTGCACCTCTGGCAGCTCCCTATCAATGTACTGCTGCAACTGTTGTTGGGTGATCTTCAAGAAACTCTTGCTCGCACGTGATAGCGATGATATTATTCTATAATTTGAGCATTCTTTTGGGTCACCTTTCTTTGGAATGGGTACAAATATGAATCACTTCCTGTTAGTTGGCCAAGTAGCTGTCTTCCAAATTTCTTGGTATTGATTAGTGTTCTACCAGTGTTTCATCAGCTTGTCAAAACATTTCAGGGAGAATTCTATCAATTCCTGGAACCTTGATTTTGGCTAATGTATTCAATGCAGCTTGGACTTCTTCCTACAATACTATTAGTTCTTGCTCATTTGCCTCCTGGAATGGTGGTATGTTGACAGTTCTTGGTACTGTGTATTCTTTCCATTTTATTTTGGTATTTCCTGCATCATTCAATATTTTGGCCATAGACTCTTTCAAAATTGCAACTCAGGGCTTGCGTTCTTTCATTGTCAGATATACTGACCATGTTTTTTGTTTTTCTAACTAAGTTGTTGCACATTTCATTATAATATTTGACTTTATCTTCTCCAGCTGCCCTTTGAAATTTTCTGTTATTCCCTCTGACATCATTATTTCTTCCGTTTGTGTTACTTACTCTATGATGTAGTCAGTTTGATTTCTGTGTATTCCATCTGGAAAAATCCATGTGGATAGTTGCTCTTTGTATTGTTGAAAAAAGGTATTTGCTATGAACAAGTTGTTGGTCTCACAAAATTGTATTGTGATCTCCAGCTTCATTTCTGTCAAGGCCATATTTTCCAAATACTGCCCCTTCCTTTTTGTTTCCAACTCTTGAATTCTAATCACCAATAATTATCAATGCATCTTGATCGCAGGTTTGATCAATTTCAGAGTGAAGTTATTGGTAGAGTTATTCAATATCTTTCTCACTAGCTTTTGTGGTGGTGTATAACTGTGAATAACAGTTGTATTAATTGAACTTCCTTGAAGAAGGATAAATATAATTCTACCACAGAGAGCATCTTACTTCAGAACAGATTTTTAAAAGTCCTTTCTGATCATGGATGCCATGCCATTCCTATTAATTGTATCATTCCCAGAATAATAAACCATATGAATTTTTTATTCAAAGTAGCCAGTACCAGTCCATTTCAGCTCACTAATGCTTAGGATATGATCTTTATGCATTCCTTTTCATTTTTGATGACCTGATTTTTCTAGATTCATACTTGGTACATTCCCAGTTCTGATTATTAGATTTTTGCAGCTGTGTCTTTTCATCCAGAGTTGTGTCGCATCAGCAAATGAAGATGCGATGGCTCCACTCCCACTGCCTTTACTACATGACCGACACCATGGTAGACACTGCTTTGAGAAAACAGCTCCTTGGTCACATTTTGAGTGCCTTCTGATCTGAGGGGACCATCCTTTGGCATTATCTCTGACGATGTTCTGGTTCTAGTCATTACACCTTCAGTATCTGAAAATGTTTCTATGCTATGCTAACGTTTCCAGTGGCTACTTCCTCCAAAGTGGAGAGCCCATTCCTTCTTTGTAGTCTGTTGTTAGTCTGGAAGGCCCACTGAACTTGCTCACTTTGGGTGACCCTGCTGGCATTTGAGACATCAGTAACATAACTTCTAAGATCACAGCAACACACAAGCCACCACACTACGACAAACTGACAAGTGGTAGAGAAAGTTATTAATCAGATTGTTTTGCTATTGTTAAATTGTAAGATCTATTTATTTATTTATTTATTTATTTAGGATAGTAGATAAGGGCCCACTATCAAAAAATACATAAAATTTTACAACTTAACAGGAACAAAACAATCCTTTTTTTTTTTTTAAGGGCAAGGGACTTGAATAGACAGTTCACCGGAAAGGTTATTTAAATAAACAACAAGCATATGAAAATATGGTTAACATCATTTAACTCACTACTAAGAGTTATTGATTCTGACTCATAGATATCCCACAGAACAGAGTAGAGATATCCTTTTGGGGTTTTGAGGCTGTGCATCTTTATAGGAGCATAAAGCCTCATCTTTCCTGGGGAGCAGCTGGTGGATTCAAACTTCTGACCCACAACAACATTCATTTAAGCACTTTCATAAGAGCCAAAAGGTGGGAATAACAGCAAACAAACAAACAAAAACATTGACAGATGAATGGATAAACAAACTGTGGTATATATACAATAAGATATTTCATAGCCATAAAGAGATTCAGTCCTGCTATATACCACAACATAGATGAGCCCTGAAAACATGCTGGGTGAAATAAGGCATCGCGAAGGGATAAATTACTCTATATAAATCAAAGGATATTAATGGGTAATGGGGTGGGAAGAAGGGGTAAAGGAAGTTTGAGTTGGAGGAGCATTGAGTTTATATTAATGGTGGCAGAATATTTTGCAAAAGGATAGCAATAATGATGGCACGACATGAACAATGTAATCAGTGTCATTGAACTGTAAATATTGAAGTTTTTATATTGGTGAATGTTTTTGTGTATTTTCACCACAGTTTTAAAAAAAAAAGGAAAGAAAAAATGTGAGATACTACTGACAAGCAAGACTCACTAGCATTGAGTTGATGTTGACTCGTAGTGACCCTGGGTGGTTCAACTGGTTAAATGCCTGGCTACCAACCAAAAGGTTAGCAGGTCAAACTCAGCCCGGGATCCCTCAGAAGAAAGGCCCAGAGATCCTCTCAGAAACCACAGCCATTCAAAGCCCACGGAGCACAGTTGCCATGGTTTGGAAAGAACTCGACAGCAACTGGTTTGGTGCTTTTGTCTTTACCATCGTAGTGGAAGATGTCAACAGCTGACCGAAACACCTAGACTGAGCAAGCTAAAATTTGTCCAGAGTTAATGGAGACTAAATCATGAAGGGCCTCTGACGGGACCAGATGAAAGGGTTTGGGTTTTATTCTAAGAGCAGTAGAAAGCCATCAGAGCATTTTAAGCAGAGGGGTAATTAGGTCAGTGTGCTTGGAAGATTCCTCTAGCTATAAAGTGGAGAACGGTCTTTAGAGTGATCTCAAAGGCATAAAGACCAGTTAGGAAATCCTTGCTATCACTTGTTGCTAGCTGCCTCAGCGTTGACTCTGGCTCATGGTGAATTTATGTACAATAGATGGTTACCTGCTGCAGCAACATCCTCACAATCACCAGCATGTTCAAGTCCATCTTTTGGGCTATTGTGTCAGTCCATCTTTTCAAGAGGCTTTCACACTTTATCCGCCCTCTAGGTTACCAAATATAATGTCTTCCTACTTTACCAACCATGATCGCTCCTTCCTATTGATGTATCCAATCCAAACGAGTCACCCTTTCTAATTTTCAGAATTAGATCTCCAGGCCTTTCTTTGTAGTCTGTCTTAGTCTGTAACTTCTACTGAAACCTGCCCTCCATGGGTGACTCTTTTGGTATTTCAAATATCGGTGACTTATCTTCTAGCATTCACAGCAACATTCAAGCCACCACAGCACAACAAACTAACAGATGAGTGGTGGTTTGCTATCCATCAACACAGATGGTCTGAACTATAGGAGTGTCACTGGTGAAGAAGACCCGGCATTTCAAGAAGCAGTTAGATAGCCTAAGTGATTAGATGGAAGGTGGGGATCAAAGATATCACACACATTTCTTCCCCAGACAACTTGATGCATAGAAATGAGAAGGAAGAGCAGGTTTTAGAGGGAAGAAGGTGTTTCCTTGTTTCTGATTATATACCACTTAATTCCAGGCCCATCAATTTGACATTCAAACTGGCTCCTTTGGTCCACTAAAAAGTTAAATTATTCAACATACAAGGAGTATGTAAATCAAGTTTTTTAATTGTCTGTCAAAAAGCATCCTAATGCTCATTGCCACTCAATAGCTACAAGGTAGAAACAATGTAATGCTTGGATAAATAACAGTACATGCATACAGTAGAATACTACTCAGTCATAAAGAGAAACGAAATCCTAGTACATGCTGCAACATGGACAAACCTTGAAACATCATTCCGAGTGAAATAAGTCAACCACAAAAGGTCAAATATTGTCTGGTCTGATGTGAAATAACGAGAACAGATGTGACTTGGTTTGGGTTTGGGTTTTTATAGAGACCAAAGTTTACTAGTGGCCACTGGATTACAAACGGGAGGAAAAGGAGAGTCCCTGTTTAGGAACCAGGGAGTTTCCACTTACTGTGGTGGAGAATTTGGCAGTGAATATTGCTGATAGTTTTACAACATGATTGATATAATTGACATTTCTAAATGGAACATGTGAAAAATATTGAGTTGATGAAAGTGTGTGATGTGTACATATATATTTACAGCAATAAAAATGCTTCAGCCAACAGCATGGAAAAATAAACGTGTACATTTTCTGTAATAATAACAAAAAAGGCATTCATTTTAAAACTATTGATTTTTAGAGGATGTCTCAAAAATCTGGCGGGGCTGGGGAAATTACATCTTAACAATGCCAGAAAAAAATGTGTTTGTTTTCTAAGTAATCAATACCTCTACTACTAATTAAACAATGCTATTGTTTGGTATAATCAAGTTGATTCTGACTCATCAAAACACCATGTGACAGAGCAGGGTTTTCTTGGCTGAAGCAGATCACCAAGTGTTTCTCCTACAGATGAGCCTAGTAAGTTTGAACCCTAAACCTTTCAGTTAGTTAGCAATTGAAAACTTAATAAATATAATAATAATAACTTCTGCTATTGCAATCTACAGTAAAGCTAATGGTCTCTCCCTAACTGAAGAGTGAAGAATATCATAAATGTTGGAAAAAGTTCATCCAATGGACTAATGGACCATGTGAACATCAGTCTCCATAAGTTTGAGACCAGAAGAACTAGATGGTGCCCAGCTACCATTACCAACTGCTCTGAAAGGGATCACATTAAGTAAGAGGTCCTGGATAGAGTGGGAGTAAGATGGAGCGATGAACTCAAAATTATAAAAAAGACAAGACTTGCTAGATGGATAGAGATTGATGAGACTATGATCTCTGATCATCTTTGGGTATGGATGAAACATGTGATGGGGGTGGGCTGGGGGCTTGCAGAGATGAACTCACCCCCATGACTCAATTTTCAGCCAAACAATAGACATGTCTCCAATGGAAACAGGGAGCCCTGGTGGGGCTATGGCACAAGCTTTGGGCTGCTAACTTAAAGGTCAGTGATTCCAACTCACCAGCTGTTCCATGAGAGAAAGATAAAGCCTATCTGCTCCCCTAAAGATATACAGGCTCAGAAACCCCATGTAGGGTCACTGAATCAGAATCAACCCGATGACAGTGGGCTTTATAGGGGAGCAGCAACACCAGGGAGGTGCCCACAGATTAGAATAAGCAACCATTTGGGATCAAAGCGGCAGAACTTACCCAAAGACAGAGTTCAGAGGGTTAGGACAGAAGAAGGAAGTAGATAAGTGTAGTTACATAGAGATGATGGCAGTCATCTCATAGGAAACAAAATGTATCCGAATCGTTGAACACAAAACTGCTCTGCGTGACCCATTTTGCA
>NW_022111366.1:5094370-5098004 GCF_000313985.2 Echinops telfairi
TCTAGGAAATGCTATCTAAGGTCCCTATGAGTTGGAATCAACTCAATGGAGGTGGGTTTTTATTTTTATTTTGCTTACTAGTGGTAATAGTCCTTTAAAGATATTTATATTTTTTAATTTCCATTTTCTCACTTTTCTATTCATAATAGATTTTCAAATGCAATGATATACCTTTCTACTGAAATAATACAGTATGACTTTACTTAGTGCACAGCTGATACTAAGGGTAAGTAAATCCAATCTTTTGATCTGTGAATTCTTAACCGAGCATCACAGATTCCAATCTATCTATTTCCTGGTTGTTATTAATTGCATTAAAGGAATGTCCGAGTTTGCATCTTCTGTTTATGCTTCAGAGAACAATGATTTTAAACTAACTGGAGTGGGAGGAGGGGATCTATTATACAACCAAACTGAGGTGACTTAGAACTGCTGAATATTAAGGAGCTCTTATTCCAAAGGCACTTTTCTTAGTAGCTTCAAGCATGAAAACGGTTCAAAGCACTGACAGATTTCCAATTATGAGTTTTAAGGTTTTGTATTTCTTTTTCAGCAATTCCAAAAAGCAAAGCAAATCTAGATTTTAAAATTCCAAATGTGCTGTGCAGGTTTTGGCTTAATATTCTAATAAATTGAGTGACGTTTAGCTGATTCAATCAGCCACAAATCCTTTTGGAAGAAATGAACAGAATCTACTTGGGAGTCCACAGGCTAGAAGCTTCCTAGTAAGGAATAATAGAGCCATAATGAGATGTGTGAGTCTAATAGTGCTTTTTAAATAATGGGAAAAGGTGGGTTTCAAAAATGCATCCCTCACCCACCTCCTTTTTTATATCTGATTTCTAAAGTTCAGATTTATTTAAAGGCTAATATTCAACTAAATGTTATACACGGAGCCTATTTATTATAATTCATTCTTGAATAATTTCGTGTCAACTCATATCCCTTCTTCATTTGCAGCCCTCCCAGTGAGAGAAATGCCAAGCAACATGCTGAAACGAACCTTTCCCTTTTAGAGCCAATTACTGTTTTGAATCACAAAGCCTAAACCATGATTTGGTCGCCACCATGCTATATCGCCATGCTTCCCTTAATGTCAAAGGCTGAAAACACCGAGGTGTCTCTCTCAGGATATTACAGGGCTCTTCCCTCTTCTAATGTAAGCTGGAAAAACTGAGACACTATGCTTTTCTCACATTTTTCAAAATTACAATAACATTCATATTACATGGAATGGGGGAAAACTACAAGAATAGAATTATAGATCTTTATAGTTCCAGTTGAGTCAGAAATCTATTACAGTTGCTTTTTGATTGTTGTTTTTGTGCTGGTGATAATTTTTCCAAAAGGAGAAAGAAAGGGGGAGAAGAAGGGAGGAAGAGAGGGAGAGACCCATACACAAGTAGACTTGAGTAATGATCATAATTTATAGATACTGCACAGAGAGACTCATCAAGATTTGAAGCTAGAATCAGCACCGAACACGACAAGCAATGAATCATATCATTTCGTTAGTAGTTCTTAGTGATGTCTCATGTTTCTGTGAACTATCCATATTAGTACTGTCTCTGAATTCAGGGGACAGGCAGATTCCACAGAAGTTTCTCAGTGCCTCATTAGTACAACTCTGTGCCTAAGCTAAGAAACTGCCTGACTTAACATCTCCACCAGTGAGTACTGTAGCTCAGCAGCCCTGGTGGCTCTGTCGGGGAGCCTGGGTCTGCAAACCCTCTAGCAACTCCTTAAGATAAAGAAAAGTCTTTAGGGGAGAAAGCTGAGGCTATCTGCTCCAGTGACTATTTCGAGGACTCTAGCCTCAAAAATATTCAATGGCAGTTGTTAGGGGCCATCGAGTTGGTTCCCACCCATAGCAACCTTATGCACAACAGAACGAAATACTGTCTAGTCCTGCGCCATCCTCACAATTGCTCTTATGCTTGAGCTTATTGTTGCAGCCCTGTGTCAATCCATCTCCCTGAGGGTCAATGGCAGTAGGCTTTTTGTTGTTTGTTTGTTTGTTTTTACTATAGTTCAAATGGAGAAATAATAATCATAACCTCTTGTAGGCATCCGGTTAATTTAGGGCAGGGGTCGGAAGCATCTGGCCCTTGAGCTGTATAAGGCCCAAGAGTTCATTAATACCAACTAACATCATATACCTCACCAAAGCGAAACAGTTCCAGCCATCACAGCCATGGAGACCCTATAGGGCAGGGTAGGACTGGGTTTACTTTATGGGAGTAGGAGCTTCATCTTTCTCCTGTGGAGTGGCTGGTGGTTTTGAACTATTGGCCTTGTGATTAGCAGCCCAGTGCGTAACCACTACATCACACAGGCTCCTGTGCAATCACTTAGTAACTAAGTCCCTGCTATCTAGCTAATGCTGACTCTTAGTGACCCTATAGGACAGGGTCTAGAACTACCCCTGTGAGTTTCTGAGACTGTAACTCTTTACAGGAGTAAAAGCCCGCATCTGTTTTCCGAGGAACGACTGGTGCTTCCGAACTGGGGTCCTTACAGTTAGTAGCCCAATATGTAACCACTATGCCACCAGGGCTCTCGTCATCGCATTTGGGGCAAATTAAATGTTTGGCCATATATAGCAGGCTAATTTTTAAGTGGCTAATTTTGTTTGGCCCATGAATATGAATATCCAATTTGCCTTGGCTCGAAAAAGTTTCCCCCTTCTGATGTAGGGTAATGTAACAGAAGAAATGGAAAAGGATTCCACAGCTAGAAGCAGAGCTGGGGAATAACCACTAACCGAAAGGGAAACAAACCAGTTTCACTGCCATGGAGTTGATTCTGACTCACAGTGAGCTGATATAGAGCTTCTGAAACTGTGAGACTGTAGCTTGTAGCTTCAGCTTGCTCCCTTGCAGTGACTGGTGAGTTTGACCCTCTCCTATGGCTCACAGTCCAAGGTTTGCCCAACGGTGCCCGCAGGGCTCCTTCAATCAAGCTCTGCATTGCATAAATATAGAAAAAGAGACAGTGCAGAGGAAAGCTGCCTCAGATGGACCCAGGCATAGAACTGAGAATCAATTACACTGGCCAGCACCCATTTTGGCACCTCAAAATGTTAAGACTTGGCTCTGGGTGTCTTTGACCTGCTGATTCAAAAAAAAAAAAAAAAAAGGCATTAGTTCACCACCACCCCCTGCTCTAGTTTCTGAGATACAGAACATATGCCATGTGCTGCTCTTTACTTTGCTCAACCATAAAAAAAAATCTGGATTTTTTTCATGTCAGGTTAACTAACCTGAACTAGAGAAAGTGCACATTGGCTTTATTTAAAGCTTGTGTTGTATTAAATATCTATGTCAAGTTATACTTCAAATGGTGTTCTTTGATTCAAAGATATAGTTTGAACAGTGCAAATTACATGAACTTGGAATTTCCCCTGAGTATCACTTTACCTTTATTAGGAAATAAATAGGCGATTCAAAAAAAAAAAATGATGAAAATAAGGAAGAAATGGGTAGCGGGGGCACAGGGCGCTAACCCAACCAAGGGGAGGGTATTGTTTATATCTCCACAGGAAAAGAGGGACCAAACTTCAACCCAGTGCTCCAAGGTGTGAAGACAACATGCCGGCGCGGAGTAGGGAATCAGTGGAGAGGTCTAGGGGGCT
>NW_022111366.1:5100101-5101127 GCF_000313985.2 Echinops telfairi
GCGCTTTACACAATTGATGTGTGTATGGATTGGGATAACAGTTGTATGAGCCCCTAATAAAATGTTAAAAAAGAAAAATAAATAAATAAATAAAAGGGGGTCCAGAAAAGAATTCCTCAAGAAGAAAAATAAAATGGGTGAACTTTCATTACCTGACTTGAAAACTTATTATACAGCCATAGTTGTCAAAACAGCATGGTGCTAGTATAATGATAGATACTTGGCCCATTGGATAAGAACAGAAAATCCAGAGATAAAAACAGCAGCATACTGGCAAATGATCTTGATAAAGGCCCAAAAAATATCAAATGGAAAGTAGCTGCTCTTTTTAACAAGTGGTGCTGGTAAAACAATATCAACCTGCGGAAGAATGAAGGAAGACCCTTACTCCATACACAAGAACAAATTCAAGGTGGATCATAGACTGTGAGGTTAAACCCAAATCTGTCAGGATCATCAATGAGAAAATTGAGACAAAACTAAGAACCTTCGTGCAGGGAATACAGGGACTATCAGAAATAAGGAAGGATACACACCCAGAGGAAGATAAAATAGACAAGTGGAGCATACTAAAGATAAAACACTTGTGTGCATCAAAAAACTTCACGAACAGTAATAAGAGAACCCACAGACTGAGAAAAGATTTAGTAATAACATACCAGACAAAGGGCTTACTACTAAAATCTACAGAATTCTATAAGCTTACAAGATAAAAATGAATAGCCCATTGAGGCCCACCAGACTGTGCGATCACAAGGTGTCGAAGGGATCAGGTATCAGGCATCATCAGAACAGAAGATTCATAAAGGAGGAAACCCAAATGGCCAATAAACATATAAAAAATGTTCACGCATTTTTGTGAACATTCAAACATTCAGTTCAAGCTGGTGTGCTTCTTCCATGTGGGCTTTGTTGTCTCTGAGCTAGATGGCCACTTGTTTACCTTCAAGCCTTTAAGACCCCTGGCGCTATATCTTTTGATAGCCGGGCACCATCAGCTTTCTTCACCACATTTGCTTATTCACC
>NW_022111366.1:5101700-5113758 GCF_000313985.2 Echinops telfairi
CATCCTCATATATAAATATATGTACATACCTTTATTTAGACCTCTATAAATGCCCTTTGCTTCCTACCTCTTTCCTCTATTTCCTTTGACTTTCCTCTTCTCCCACTATCATGCTCAGTCTTCATTAGGGTTTCAGTAATTCCTCTCAGTTACATTACCCTTAATCATGCCCTACCAGGCCTCCTACACCCTCCTCACCACCAATTTGGATCAATTGTTGTTCCCTTGTCCCTGGGTTTGTTAACACCACTACCTTTCCCCCCACTTACCCCTCTCCCATGCCCCCCATTGTTTTCTCCTCCAGATTGTTCATCCAGCCTATCTTATGTAGACAGACCTGCGGAGATAATAACATGCACAATAACAAGACAGAGCAAAACCAAGCAACAATATACAATAAAACAACAACAACAAACCAATGACACAAAACGACACAGCAAGAAAAAAAAGCTTGTAGTTAGTTCAAGTTCTGTTTGTTGACATTTAGGAGTGTTTTCCAGTCCAGTCTGTTGGGGGGCATCAAGCCCTGGCCCCAAAGTCCACCTTCAGCATTCCCTGGGGACCTTGCTGCTCCATTCCCTTGCTGTTCTGTTGCACCCCCTTAGTGTTTTGGCTCAGTGTGGCGGGATCAGATCAGGCGCAATTCCCACACTGTGTCTCCAGTGTTGTCCCCTGTAGTGTTATGTTTCAGTGAGGGCCGTCGTATCTCATAGTGGGGCCGGACATGTGGTCCTCTCTGTGGACTGGCTGCTCAGAGTGGAAACATCGTCCTCAGGGCCTGGTGGGCCAGGATGTGCTCCACTCTCTCCTCCTCCCCTTTCATCTGCTCCTGTGTGCTCTGATCAGACATGGCCCTCTCCTGGGGCTGCAGATTCAGTGCTGTCCAATGAAATAAATTTTTCTGGGGGAAGGGGCAGGTGTCCATGTAGTTGGGATTGGTGCCGGCGGCCCCTCAGACCTCTCCACTGGTTCCCTACTCCACGAAGTGGAGCCGAAGGGATCAGTTATCAGGCATCAAAGAACAAAAAATCATATCATTGTGTTCTCACCTCCCTGATACGATCGCTGAAGACAAGTGAGTGCATAAGCAAATGTGACGAAGAAAGCTGATGGTGCTTGGCTATCAAAAGATATAGCATCTGGGATCTTCAAGGCTTGTAGGTAAACAAGCAGCTATCTAGCAGGGAAGCAACAAAGCCCCCATGGAAGAAGCACACCACCCTGTGTGATTGTGAGGTGTTGACAGAAAGAAGTATCAGAAGTTCAAAAACAGTCACATTGATATGAAGGGGTGGGTATGTAGTGGAGACCCCAAACCCACTTGTGAGATAATTGGACAGTCCCTCTCAGAAGGGCCACACGGAAGGGATGAAAAATCCAAGGTGCTGTGTAGCACTGATGAACTACATAACTATTCTCTAGTTCTTTAATAAATCCTCCCCTTACTATTATGATTTTTTATTTGTTTTACCTCATTAATCATATCAGATTTGTGTATGTTCATTTGTATATTTAAGATCACTCAATACATGAAAAGCAAGATAGATAACCCTTTAGAAAAAGTAAAAGGTGTAACGGTTTCCTAGGGTATGGGAAGAGATGAGGAGTAGAAGGAGGAATAGGGAGCCGATAACCTTGATGACTGTATTACCCCAACTCAATGGAATCAAACAACAGAATTGAATATGAATGGATATATTGCATGTGTAAAATATGGCCAACCCCCACCCCCCCAAAAAACCAAAAAGCCTATTATGGGGGGGAAATAAAATAAGAGTTCGGGGGAGGGAGAGGGGATAAACAGGAGCTGATATCAAGGAGTTCAAGAAGAAAGTAAATGTTTTGAAACTGATTGAAGTAGCAATTGTACAAGACTGCCGGATGTGATTGTCCCAATAAAAGATTAAAGGAGGGGGCAGAACTAAGAGCTACTGTTCAATAACTGAGTTATGTGTTTGACTGCTGGCCACAAGGTCAGCTATTGAAGCCAACAGCCAGTCTGCAAGAGAAAGACTTTCTGCTCTCATAAAGATGTACAGTCTTAGAAACCCACAGGAGAAGGTTCACTCCAGCCTATAGGGTTGCTGTGAGTTCTAATTGACTGACTGGTAGTAAGTTTGGTACAATAAGTAGAGATTCAAATGTTCTGAAACCCAAAATCTGCCTGCCAGAGTTTAAACTCCTTTATTATAATTAAAATGTTCCAGTATTGTTACAAGATGGCACAGCTTCTCCACTTGTGCACAGGAACTCTAAAAAGAAAATGAAAATTTTTTTCTTACAAAGAAGCTTGGAGTCAGCCTCACTCCTGAAACATTTAACATGAATTATCCATTGACTTCAGTAGCTTAAAATGTGTTCTGAAATGTTTATTGCATAATTTGAAGAAGAAAAATTTACATCTTGCAAATATTTATGAAAATTGCAATGAAGTCTTACATTTTCAGCACTCTAAATTATCCTCACACTTCCCATATATGTATCTTTGCCATTTAAAAAATTATTTTCCATTCTTCTCAAGCTGCGTTCTAGCTTTTTAGTATCCAACCTGCATATACGGTGCAGCCTCCAATACCAAAAAGAAACCCACCGCCATCTAATCGATTCTAAGTCTTAGTGACCCTAGAGGACTGAGAAAAACCGACCCATTGTGTTTCCAAACCTTTAAATCTGTTAAAGGCTGTAGAGTGAACCACGAACTCTATAGTCTGGAGCTCAGTGGATAACTAATTAGCCACAACGGGTCCATATACAGCTTTTCTTGGAAATCCTTTGAGATCTCATTCTTTTTCAACTATTTCTTATCTTTTTTGTCTTCTATATTTTGTGGATGTGAATTCTTCTTATACTTAAAACTAGGATAACAAATTAATAGCTGAAAATAGAGTGGAACATCATATCTAAGGAACTAGAGCTGATGCAGTCTTTCCAATGCAGTTTTCTAAATAAATCAGTGCCCCAAGTAACCCCAGGAATAAGCCTAAAAATGGAGACACTCATGCGGGAGGGGGGAGCGGGGAGGGAGGGGAAAAATGAGGACCTAATGTCGGGGGTTTAAATGGAGAGAAAATGTTTTGAGAAACGATGTACAAATGCGCTTTACACAATTGATGTGTGTATGGATTGGGATAACAGTTGTATGAGCCCCTAATAAAATGTTAAAAAAAATTTTTTTTAAAAAGAATTTCCATATTTCCATCTTAAAGACATTGTTCCTATATTATCTCTTATAATTTCCCACATTTTCTGTAATAAAATGTCTGCTTTTCCCTAACTTAGGATCTTCAAAATCAATGCTATGTAGAATTAATGTGAAATAAAACAGAGCATATTTTAAGAAGTAACAAAAAAAGAAAAAAAATGTGTTGTTGTTGGGTTGTACTAGATGTGAGAAACATAGAAAAAACAAATTTATTCCAGGTCACACTTCCTTATAAAAGAGAAGGATCTCAACATAACGGTGACACAACAAAACCTGGGAGCCATGTAATTGTGAGACACCTACCATCAAGTTGGCTCAGACTCAAACGTTGCTTGGTCCTGAACCATCCTCACCATTACTGCGATGTTGAACCCATTGTTGCAACCACTGTGCCAATCCAGCTCATTAGTGTCTCCCTCCCTTTAAACTGATCCCCTACTTTATCAAGGATGATGTCTTTCTCCAGTGATTGGTCTTTCCTCATGACACATACAAGGTAATTGAGACGAATATATTCATATCTGATGAATTTATCAAATACATTCACATCCAATGACCTGAGAGTGTTTTATGTCCAAAGACTTCATGAAAGCATCATTGCACTCAGTTATTTAACATTTTATTTATATATGCATCATTGTACTCATTAATATTAATCATGTGTGTGACACGTTTCTCCCTGTTCTATTCACCAAGCAGATTAATGACTCCCATCTGATTGACCAATTGCAGTGGTTCTCAGTCCAGGCAGTACGTCAGAAGCACCCATGGAGTTGTTTTGTTTTATTTTGTTCTAATTATTTTATTGGGGGCTCGTATAACTCTTATCACAATCCATACAGCCATCCATTGTGTCAAACACCTTTGTACATTGTTGCCATCATCATTTTCAAAACATTTTCTTTCTACTTGAGCCCTTGGTATCAGCTTCTTATTTTGCTCCCTCCCTCCTTCCCTCCCTCCCTCCGTCCCTCATGAGCCCTTGATAATTTATAAATTATTATTATTTTTTCAAGTCTACACTGACCAATGTCTCCCTTCACCCACTTTTCTGTTATCCATCCCCTTGGGAGGGAGTTATAGGTAGGTCATTCTGATCAGTTCCTCCTTTCTCCCCCCACCTTCCCCTTACCCTCGTGGTGTGGCTACTCACAATATTGATCCTGAGAGGTTTATCCTGGATTCCCTGTGTTTCCATCTCTTATCTGTACCCATGTATATGCTCTGGTCTAGCCAGATTTGTAAGGTAGAATTGGGGTCATGATAGTGGTGGGGAGGAAGCTTTAAAGAAGGAGAGGAAAGGTGTATGTTTCATCAGTGCTATACTGCACCCTGACTGGACCACCACCTCCCCTCGACCCTCCTGTAAGGGGATGTCCAATTGCCTACAGATGGGCTTGATATGATTTTTTGTTCTGAGTGTTTGATGCCTGATATCTGATCCTATCGACACCTTGTGATCACACAGGCTAGTGTACTTCTTCCATGTGGGCTTTATTGCTTCTCAGACAGATGGACACTTATTTATCTTCAAGCCTTTAAGACCCCAGATGCTATATCTTTTGATAGCCGGGCGCCATCAGCTTTCTTTGCCACATTTGCTTATGCACCCGCTTTATCTTCAGCAATTGTGTCAGGAAGCTCAGCCTCATGGAATGCCAGGTTAACAGAACAAAGTGTTTTTTCATTGAGGGAATACTTGAGTAGAGGCTCAATGTCCATCTGCTACCTTAATACTAAACCTATAAATATATGTACATAGATATATTTTCCCATCATCATATATAACTATATTTTCATATGTACATGCCTGTATTTAGACCTCTATAAATGCCCTTTGCCTCCTAGGTCTTTCCTCTATTTCCTTTTACTTTCCTCTTGCCCCACTATCATGTTCAGCCTTCATTTGGGTTTTAGTCATTCCTCTTGGTTACATTGCCCTTGATCAAGCCCTACCAGGCCTCCTACACCCTCTTCACCATCAATTTTAGATCACTTGTTGTATTCTTGTCCCTGGGTTTGTTTACGCCTATTTCCTTTCCCCTGCCTCCCCCTCTCCCATGTCCCCTGGAACTGTCAGTCCCATTGTTTTCTCTCCAGATTGTTTATCCTGCCTATCTTATCGAGATAGACATGCAGAGACAATACAGTAATATGCACAAAAACAAGACAGAGTAAAACAAAGCAACAAAAGAAAACAAAGCAACAACAACAAAAACCAATGACAACAAAAAGGAAAGCCTATAAATAGTTCAAGGTCTGTTGTTGTGTTTCAGTCTGCATGCTGAGCCCTACCTCTAAAAGACCAAATTAGAATCTCGTAGGGCAGGACCAGGTCATAGAATGAATGAGGACTTTCAGGTGCTTCTTTTGGTACAGAAGGCTACCACAATGTCACCATGGTCCAGTTCAGTCTGAGTTTTGATTGTACTTTGAGGAGGCACCAGGATTCAGGTTTGGAGCAATAGAACTTCTCCAAGCAGTCACTGCACTTCCATCAGGTCTATTGGGAAGTCTTTGCTTACTGCTTCCACTGAAGGTTGCAAACTTTAACACGTTTGGTTCCTTGGCACAGGAGTGGAGGGTGAGCCAAAAGTATTCGGGGCTGGTGAGGGTAGTAGTAGGTTTTCCATAAATTTGCTCAAAACAGCTTCTCATTTTCATGGTGCCACAGAAGAGAACCGTGACTCATCTTCCATAATTTACAGGACTGAATCCATAGACTATTGACATTTCCAACCATTGGAATAGAGGGGAGGGGACAGAACTGTGAATAAGATCACAGACCCCAACCTGCAGTGCCCTGGGCTTCTATCCTGGCTCGAGCACCGACTCATTATGTGATGTGAGAGTTTACTTATCTTCTCAATTTTCTCATCTACACTGACATCTCTAGGCTTGGTGTCACCCAGCTGTGACTCAAGGTGTCATCACTGGCCATGGCACCTGCATGGACCTCCTCCCATACCAAATGCTATGGGTCCTTAGTAATGATTTTTGTTTGTAAATCCGTTTTAATCATAGGATAATACATGGTAAACATGGTTGTAGATTGTTTAAATGTAATGTTTTGTGGGTTATATGGATACTAACAACATTTTTGTAGAATTTTTCTGCATTGAATTACAATACTATTACTTATAATAGTATTAGTAACTGAGCAGAAATCCTTTTTATTTTTCTCCTTCTTTTCCTTCAACTATGACTTAATTCTCAAAAGATGCTATTGATGTAGGCTCACAGCTACTACTCACCACAATGTTGTAGCTAAAACACTAGAATATCTGCTAAAATTGGCAACTATAACACATAGACCCCCACAAAAATAATAGTCGACGCTCATACCACATTCAGATGAGACCGTGTGATTCAAAGCATCATTATAATCAGGTCATAATGATATCTCTGACCACAGCACATTAGAAAGTTGGAAAAAAAATTAGCCCGGAGTCTTAGCCCTGTAGGTATATAGCTATATGGAAGCTAGACTTACGAAGAAGATTTTGGTTGTTATAATTACAGGGGTATTTTTAGTAAAAAAAAATTAAAAATTACTAATTCTTTAATGAAACAATGCACAAAAAGTTATAGACACTCATAATGGTGTCACTCCTGTGACAGTGTTAGCCAGTATGGTCCACAACACTCTCCAGCCCCACACACACCACTCATGATAACGATGCCACCCCTCATCTGAAGCCCTTGGAAGAATGGCTCCTAACTCATGAGGTTGATGTGAAGACTCAGGGAGTCGGAATCTCTGTAGCAGTAGAATATGGTCTAGCACACATTAAACACTAGGTATTAGAATCAACTGATGGAGCATCAGGACCTCACGCATAGCCCCACTTTGTATTATTTTCATGCCTTTTTGGTAAATGTGATGGGTTGTGAACCAGTCATAGCTGCCCTCTAGCTCATGCTGGAGCGCAGGAACATGGAAACCCCCTGGGAAACCTTGGGTCTTGTTCTGTTTTGGGAAACCTCTAATTAAAAACCTCTAAGAAGAAGCATAATTATCCCCAGATCCTTTTATTGCGGCTTTGGAAAACATCAGAGAGTCTTTATAACATGCAGAATTCTTCCAATAAACTCGAACTCAACCTAATTCTTCTCAGGAAGATGGAGACGCCCTTCCCTGAGGGTCCACAGTCCCCCATCTGTGCCTTGATTGATTCTACAGCACTTAACGTAGCAGAGATCTTAAAGTTCTCCCAAACGGCCTTGCTTTCTTCTGTTCTTGGACCAAAGCGGTTGTTCTTCTTGCTTGGAATGTCCTTGCCAACTCACACTCTGAATTATGACACTGAATTGCAATCGCCTGTATACGCATCAGTTCTCTCTTTAGACTGACAGTTCTGTGAGGACCAGGGTTGGGTCTGTCGTGCTCATCATTATGTCCCTATCAGTTGTACCGTGAATAACACACGCTTGGCACTCAAGCAGATTGAGGAGTGGGCATAAATGTGGGTCCAGCGATTGGTGGATTAGGACTCTGAAACTTGTAACTGTGCAACATGGGGCAAGTACCGCCCTCTCCGATTCTCAGTAAAACAGAGCTAAAATAACTTCCTCGTACGTTCTTACAATGACCAACGTGTAGCGCATGAGGACAGCAGCTGGCACA
This sequence comes from Echinops telfairi, assembly GCF_000313985.2. NCBI lineage: Eukaryota > Metazoa > Chordata > Mammalia > Afrosoricida > Tenrecidae > Echinops > Echinops telfairi. The sequence goes on from NW_022111366.1 coordinate 5,109,530, forward strand.
AGGCCCAGAACAAAGTTAACATTAATAGTTAACACACATTTGAAAACAAAAGACAAAACAGCACAGCCAAGTATACCCAAGCCTGTTCATTTTACTAATTTTGTCCCTTTCCTTATTTAATAAAAAGAGATGTTACCACCATAATTGTCACTATCAAGCTCCCAGAAAACAGGAAAGATGGAAGGTCAGGGTTAGTGGCTGTACAATCCTCTCAGGTAGGTATTGATTAATACAATTCATTAATATTCATGGCATAACTTGTAGAGACCAGGTAGAACAGAAAGGGAAAGTGTCCAACAGAGAGCTCAGCCTGCTTGCTGGCCAGATCCTCCTCCGTGCAGTCAATAGTTGCAGAAATGAAGTAAAAGGCATAACTGAAAGCCCAGCTAAATCTGCCCCCTTTCTTGCCCATCCCAAGGAGCCCAGGTGGCGTAGTGGTTACATATGGAACTGCTAACCACAAGGTCAGCAGTTCAAAACCACCAGCTGCTCCTCAGGAGAAAGACAGGACTTTCTGGGAAACCCACAGGGGTAAGTTAACCATGTCCTTCCAGGTCACTATGAGCTGGAATCTCCTCTATGGCAGTGAATTTGGAACTTTTGGAATTTGTCCATCCAAAAACTTTGGCTCAGGGACAAAAGGACCCTAAACCACAAGCCTTTGTCTGTTTTGCCTTTGATGATAATAATGTCTAGCAGTTAGACATTATTATTAGAGTAGCATTAACCTACTCTAATGCCAGGCAGTCTGCATGCATTATTGCTTGTGCTTTTCAGAAATAGTTATCTCCCTTTTGAAGATAAACAAACTCAGGGCTGCTGCCACATGGGATGGGAAATACAACATGCATGCTGCTTCCTGGAACGGTACCACCTGGCAGCTTAAGGCAATGGAAAATGTAGAGGCTCAGAAATGGGCCCCAAATCCACTAGTAGATAGGGAGCCAGGTTGTCTGACACCATAGCCAGCACCCTTCCCCACAGCACTGCACTGTCTTCTCCCCCCACAGTAGTGTAGATCTGACCCTTCCTGCCTCCCATCCTTGTCTTGGCTTCCCATCTCATTCCTCTGGTCTCCAGAAGTGGAACTCCTTGAGTTTCAAAGCTAAGCAGCATCTCTCTCAATAGGATGAATCTGTGGGATCAATATTACTGCTTCACATCACCGAGGGATTAAAGGGAGCCAGGTCCTTGTCCTTCCTACAGTGAGGAAATGCAGTGATTCCACAACAGAGTTACAGGCGGGTACCTCCTTTCGCCACTTGGGCATGTGGGCACTGTTGACCTTCCATTGAGAGGACATGGCCGTTGGAGCAGATGTAAGAGACTATTAACTGATAGCGTGAGTTTCTTCGGGGAAAGAGACCTTGGAATAAGGAGGGCATTAGGGAAGTAAATTCACTCTGTCAGGACTAATGAATTAAATTATGCTTGGGAGCAAGCTGCCACTTCCATTCCACTTGTGCTTGATGCTTTTCTCACTACAAGGTTCAGCCTTTCTGATTCCTGCACTTTAGGAAAAGGTGCACTAGGCTTCAAATTCCAAATAGAGAATACCTTATATTGCAGAAACGGATTTCTGGCAACAACTTGACATTTTCAATGTCATTGGTTTAACCCCCTAGCCACTCCATGTGAGAAAGATGAGGCTATCTGTTCCCATTAAGGTTTATGGTCTCATAAACCCTACGTAGTATAGGGTTGCTATGAGGAGGAAGGAATCAACTCAGCGACAGGTTTTGTTACAGAAGAGTGATGGGTAGTACATACAATGAGGTACTTATTTCCCAACCAAAAAGTTGCTGCTTAGAGTCTCACTAAAAATGCCTAAGATGCAAGGTTTGGCTAGCTAGTTCTAAAAGATTACAGCCATTGAATAGCATAACTTTGATACACACACAGAAAAAGAAAAGTGTAATTTTACTGCAACACACATGGAGTCACCAGGAATCAGAATCAACTCAATGTCTACTTTTTAGTTGTTGTGTTGTTACATTGCAGAAAATTCCCAAATGCTTATTTATTTAAGAGATCTTAAAAGACCAGAACCATCACATTTCTCATATCTCATCCAAAATGTACTTAAAGGGATACTTCTATCAACAATGACAGAAGTATAGTTTGTGAAGCTTATACACATTCGAATATTCTGAAAGTGACAATCGGGCCTACTTCTTAAGTACCATCTATTTCTCTTTACACCTATCTTCACTGGGAGGAAGAGGAAGAATGGTCAGCTAGTGTTTTATAGAATTTGATTTCATGTACACTTTGTACTGATTTATGTTGGTCATTGTTTTTGAATATCTGATTTTTAAATAATTTTTTTAAAAAACATACACTGCAAAACATAACACCCATTTAGCACTCTCTACTTACACCATTTAGTGATGTGATTTGTGTTCAAGTCATTCCACCATCCTCACTCTTCTTTCTGAATGTTTCTCCTCCATTCATATAAATTTGCTCCTCCCTAAGGCTCCTATTTCACAGTAGTTAGAAGCGGTGCATGAGAAGGTTTGACACAGCGGATGCACACCAGGGCTGCAACAATGGGCTGAACATGGGAACAATGGTGAGGATGATGCAGGACCGGGCAGGGTTCCCTTCGGGTGTAAACAGGGTCGTTATGAGTTGGAACTAACTTGTGGTTAGTTCCCCAACAAGAAGTTTTCTGTCTAATCCTTTGAACTACTTTTATCATTTTGAACATATAGTTTACTAGTTAAGCTAAACTTGTTTAAGCTATTGTTGACTATGGTTAAGTTAAACTATTGTTTGGTTTTTGAAGACATCAGGGGATATTTTGGTGTAAGGCCTCAGGATGTTCTGAAGGTATAAGTTTCAGGAATTCCTCCAACCTTCATAGCTCCATGAAGTCTAGAATCTATGAGAATTCGGAATTCTGTTTTGGTGTTTTGTTTCCCCCTTTTGAGTAGGTTTCTCATATGTAATCTTCGATCAGGAGATTCAGTCATGGTAGCTGGGCACCATGCAGCTCTCCTGGTCTCACGGAAAGAGAAGGCAATTAACTACACATTTCAATATCCAATTCCTATTCCTGGCTTTTTTTTAACCTCTCTTGCTCCAGGTGACTGGAGACCATTTATGGTCGCTTGCAAGCTTTGAAGAGTCCAAACCATTTTATACTGATACCACATTCAAAATATCTATTTGCTGAGAAAAATCATATTTCACTCCAATTATGTTTCCTTGGTTGTATTTCCTAGAAGACTTGGGAGGACACGAAATTAAATATCACTGCATTTCCCATTTTCATTTTTCTGAATGAGATTAGTACTGAAGAGAATCTACTTTTAAAAGCCATTGCATATGGGCAACTGGCTGGAGTCTGAGGCTGTCAGGCCCCCAGCTGGCCACAGGATAGTTACTAAAGCAGTGAGCTATAGTCAAGCCCTTTTCTGGATTCATCCGTTCCTCAAAGGAGAAAACTCACAAAAGGAAAAAACACAGTAAAGCCATTGGGGTGTGGGGGTGGGCAGGGGAGACAGAAAACAAAAACAATTTAAGTGAAAAAGGCTGGTGGTGGGACTTGGAATGGATACAGAGGTTGAAGATTTGAATGAGATTTTTTTTCTCTCTAAAGACTGTCACCACTGCAAAGCGAGCTAGATGATAGGTTGGTCTTGCTCTGTCTAAATCTTAGAGGTGGTAAGAGCATGTCCTCACGCTCTTCTACACACAGCCCACCCACCCCACACCCAGCTGTTTCTGCCCTAGTTCCCGGTTCTCCCTGCGGAGGAATATTTTCGTAAGCCAGGTGTATGCGTGCAATTATGAAACATTGGTTGTTTCTCTAAAATGAAAGAAAACTTGGTTGCTGGTTTTGTATCCCCTACAGGTATATTAAAAGTGGTTGCTGAATCAACTATCCTCTAAATTGCTTAACGGTAGTGGTTTATGGAGTTTTCATAAAAACCTCATTTGGTCAAGATCTGCCTCGAATTGAAGGGGATCCAAACTTATTGAAAATGGTGAAAGTGAGTCCAGACCCTGTTTGAAATTCCTTTTGGTCCACAAAAAATATATATAAATCTTTGTGGGATGATCTGTTAACTTCCTGCTGTTAGGACCAAGCTCAGGGCTCCTTCTGTTGTAGAATCAGGTCATTCTGCTTTGGGTGAAAATTGATGTAGCTCATGGAGTAGGGAACCAGTGGAGAGTTCTGGGGGGCTGGCCAAATACTAAGTGGATGCCTGCCCCTCCCC
>NW_022111366.1:5115982-5122375 GCF_000313985.2 Echinops telfairi
AGGAGAGGAGACAAGGGTCTCTTTGTACCGCTCCTCAAATTCAGTGTTTGTAATAGAGGCAGCATGTAAAGGGCAGGGTCAGTGACAAGGGGAAAGACCCTCGGTGAGATGGAGTGACACAGTGGCTGCGATGATGGGCTCAAATGTAACCATTGTGCGGACGGCACAGGACTGGGAAGTGTTTTGTTCTGGTATGCATAGGGATGCTGTGAGTCTGCGATGACCAACAGTACCGAGCAACAAACATCCTTAGAAAATAATTTCAAGAGGTTTTTTCCAACAGTTTTATTGGGACATTATTCATATATCATACAATTCAATAGTTGAATCATATAAAGAAGAGCGGTATAATGATTACTACAATCAATTTTAGAACATGTTCTTTCTTTTACTCATTATTATCTCCCATTTCCCCCGAACCTCCCCTGCCATACCTCCAAGAAATCATTAATCCAGTTACTTTCTCGATAGATTCATCCATCCTGGATTCGTATACTGAAAAACATAAAAGAAATCGAAAAGGTAACAGTCATAACAAAATAGAGGAAAATGTCAATCGGAAAGGAAGCTGAAAATATTAGATACTAGGACAACTTTCAAGTGGGTCAAAAGGGAGCTCCAATGATAACGGTTAACCGAACGTCATTTGCCATAGTCCACTTTCCAAAGGTTTTTGAAGACGCTGTCTAAATCTGAAGGAGCCCTGCTGCGCACTGAATTACGTGGGGCTGCAAGGTCAGCAGTTTGAAACCACCAGCTGCTCTGCAGGAGAAAGATGAGGTTTTCTAATCCCATAAAGGTTTACCGTCCCAGAAATCCACTGGGCAGTTCGACTCTGTCTTATAGGTCACTATGAATAGGGATCACCGTGCTAGCAGTGAGTTTGGTTTTATATACTTAGTGGCCAGTTCCTCTCAAGAGAGTTGCATTTCTGAGGGAACTATTTCAATGACCCTGACTTTGTACGAAGCATTTTATTAATACACTCTCTGCTACCACCTTAAAAGGATCCAAAACTCAAACTGTATTGACTTGGCCCTTAACCTAGGATTTACTTCATAGACATCTTCACTCCTTGCAAGCTTTTGTGCATTCAACCTACATAGGTTTGTTGTTTTTTTCTTCCCCCTGCTATAATTCAGAGCAAGTAGCTTCTGGCTTACCTCTGAGAACATCGTCTCAAGAATTAGTCTCTGATAATGAAACCAAAGACAATCCTTTACTCTTCAGGAGATTCCATTGGACTGATAGACTGTAATAAAAAACAAATACATTTTTAAAAGCTAGTCAAGAAACAATTCTTTGAGTCAAAAAAACATTGAGACTAAATCTTTGAGATTTTTCATGATAAATATGTCTCGGTATTACCTTGGGTGAGACATTTAGCCTAAGTCTCCCTTTAATGATTTCAGAAATGAGTACAGCCATCATTCCTTTTATGAACGCAAGAGTATTATAAGCATGAAAAGGCAATAGTGCATCGCTGGGTAGAGCATTGAGCTGAGTGTTGGCACATGGCTGGGAGCTCAAGAGAAATACTAGGTGTTATAAGGAAAGTAGAGCAAGAAGTATTAGTTCCATTTCACAGGCAAGGAAACTGAGACTCAGAGTTTAAGTGATGATATGTTTAAGTTCGGAATTAAGTAGTGAGACCAAGAGTCCTAATTAGTGATCCATGGATACTGAATCACCCCTCCCATTGAGTTGATTCTGACTCACAGTGCCCCTATAGGACATAACAGAATTGCTTCATAGGATTTGGGGATGATAAGTCTTTCCGGGTGCAGATAGCCTCAACTTTCTCCTGAGGAGAGGCACCAGTGGGTTTGAAACATCTACCTTTCAGTTAGCAGTACAATGTCTAACCTGACCCATCCCTGGGGTTCCTTGTGATACTATAAATATACATCTACACAATGTGTTGTAAAGTGTGCTTCTCTTAGGTGGTCTGCAAATCCCCAAACAGCACACTAACTTCAGCACCAATGGATCTGCACACGGGCATTAGCAACTGCACTGCCTCTATCCCCGTATCCCATCTTTTCTCTCAGAAAAACAGCATTGGTCCCAGGGTAGGGACCCAGGAAAGCAGCACCCATGCAACCATATTGACATCTTCCCACCAGAGTTAATATGAGGTGCCTTTAGAATGAGCTGGGATTTACATCAATCAGAGGTTGCTTGCTGGTCCTCCCTCTTTTTGCCCTCTGAATCTCCCCACCCTTTCTTCGTTTCTTAATGTCTTTCTTCATCCCTTCTTCTTCCTCCTCCTCCCTCTCCTCCTCCTCCCTCTATCCTCCTCCTTCTATCTTCTTGCTCTTCTCTTTCCCCTTCTTACTTCTTCTCTTCACCTCCTACCTCTAAAACTATTACCACAGCCTACCCTGCAAGACTCAAGGGTCTTAGAAGAAGCAGGTGAACCCGAGTTTGAATCTTCCTTCATACTGGTTGTTAGAACTTGGGAAAGTTATCCAATTCATGTGTCTAAATGTCCTCTTTTACTGAATAAAACAAATAATATGTACTGGTAATAATGGAGTTATGACCAGTGTGGCATGAGCAAGTCATTTAATTTGCATAGGCCAAATCTGCTGCACAAACTTTATTTAAAGTGTTACAGAGCAAAGATGTTTCTTTGAAGACTAATGTGTGCCTGACCCAAGCTATGGCATTTTCAGTCACCTCATATGCATGTGAAAGCTGGGCAATGAAAAAGGAAGGCCATAGAAGAAAGTACCACAGATTTCCAGAAGAACAAACAAATTGTCTTGGAGGAAGTACAGCTAGAATGTTCCTTAGAAGCAAGTTCCCATGTACTTTGGATATTATAGTATTTACCGAATTTCATATCAATTTGAAGATAGATAAAAGTGTAGGGGTGGTATTCAACCTGTCAATCGGGTTAGAGCCTGATGGTGCCTCCTTGTGGGTGCGGCCTTTTCATAAGACAGGCCCTGGGGACCTCCCCTTTTCTCTCTCTGTATTCACCTTCCTGCTAGGTGAACCTAGTTGCTGCCAGAGGCGTGGAGATGTAGCTACCACTATTGAATCCATAAAACTGCACCCACTGGCCGGTGATCTTTCTGCATTCTGCATCATTGCATGTGGCTGGGTGAGTCTGAAAAAGGACCTATGGACTAGTATCAGACTTAAGGACTTGAGTTGTACCGGACTGAGAGGTTTTCTCAATACAGAATTACTTCTTGATATAAATCTCTTTCTTACACATATACGTGTGTCACTGGATTTCTTTCTCTAGCAACCCGGCCTAAACACAGATGTGTTATCAGAAGAGACCAGTCCCTGGAAAAGTCCACTAGAAGTGGAAGACTCTCAGTGAGATGAGATGGATTGACACAGTGGCTGCAACTATGGGCTCAAACATCAAAATTGTGAGGATAACACAGGACTAGGCATTGTTTCCTAGCAACATCGGGTTGCTATGAGTCAGAGTTGATTTGATGGGACTTAACAGAATTGATAATAATGATAGCAACTATCAATACAACAAGCCAACAAACAAAAAACCTAGTTGTTGTCGAGTTAATTCCAATGCATGTGTGCAGAGGAGAACTGCTCTTTTGGATTTTCAAGGGTGTGATGCTAAAACAGCCTGGTCTTTCAAGGTGCCTCTCGGTGGGTTCAAACCACTAACCTTTCAGTAGTAGTCAAGCATGTACCCATTTGCACCTCCCAGGGAGTCCTTAGTGATTAACACACATCCTTTTTTCCCTTGCTATTTCCACATTTACCACCACCACCACCTCTCTCTCTCTCACACACACACATACACCCTTTATTTCATGCTCATCATTCAATCTCACAATTTCAGTTTGCAGTCAGTGTAGTTCTGCCTACAGGGAGAGCATACACAGGTTCATTGATTGCATTGTGTGGCTTCACATAATAAATAAGCCAGTCTTTTATGGGTGTGGTCAGAAATTCAGTTGACTTTGCAAAATTCTGGAACACTGACAAGCTGGGGACAAGTCCTAGAACATGACAACTCAATGGGGGGAGTGCTGCATGGGAGACTACTGAAGAAAAAAACCAGCTCCCAGCACACAAGCTTCAACTGGTACTCCTTTTGCATGTCGACTTCATTTACTGGCCGTGTGAGTTTGAGCAAGTCATTTAATCTTGCTAAGCCTGGAACTCTGGTGGTGTAGTGGTTATGTGTTGGGCTGATAACTGCAAGGTGGGCAGTTCAAAACCACCAGCCACTCCAAGGGAGAAAGATGAGGCATCTCACTCCTATAAAGAGTCACAATCTTGAAAACCCACAGGAGTACTTCTAGCCTGTCCTGTAGGGTCCCTATGAGTTGCAACTGACTCAGTGGTGGTGAGTGCAGTGTGTAAGTCTGTTAATGTCTCTGGAAATTCTGTCAGCTCACAGGGCCATGGTAAAGAGAAGGAGGGTAATATGTGCGTGAAAACATGCTATGGACTGTAATGCACTAAATAAATGTTAAGTGTCATCTGAAAATTTTTTTATATTACATTTAGAAAGCCTTATAAATAGGTTCCTACTTCATTCTGTCAATGTAAGAACCCAAAATTGGAAGGAACTTTGAAAATCAGGTTCGGAAAATGGACAAGATTAAGGTGGGATGTATTCTGAGTCTCCACCTTATTTGAGGGTGTGAATCAAGTCACCACTCTGCTTTTTCCCTCATCTGGTCTGTTGAAAGATAAAAACAAATGCAAAAATACCTCCATCAAAGCTACTCCTCTGTGTATGAGAGTCATCTTGGAAGCAGAGAGAGAGAAAATTCCAAGGGCCATCACGGATAAGGAGCCACCAGTGGAAGATATTCAAAATCCTTACCTGAAGTGGCAAAGGCATCAGAGGTCACAACAAAGAGACCCTGGGACAGAACAAAGGAGTCCTGCTGAGACAGAGCAGAGGGCTGTATTCCTGCTGCTCCTAAGAGCTAGGACCAGAGACTGTGAGACAACAGAGGAGCCTGTGTACTTTCTGGCCCACAGAGGCAGAAGTCAAGAGATCTCATCACGTGGCTGAGACACTCAGGGCAGGTGCTGCTGTGGACCAATGGCTATAGCCTCAGTGTTTCCTGCTCTTGACATATGGTGACCTGTTAACTTCCCTAATTCAAACCCCAAACCATGCTCCCTGTGATTGAGCTGATTCCAACTCTTTAGGACAGGGTTGTCCTACACTTCCCCTGTGGGTTTCTGATATGGTAACTCTTTACTGGAGTAGAAAGCCTTGTCTTTCTCCTGTGGAATGGCCCGTAACTCTTTATTGGAGTAGAAAGTCTTGTCTTTCTCCTGTGGAATGGCCAGTTGTCTCGAACTACTGCCCTTGCAAATATAGCCCAATGAGTAAGCACTACACCACCAGAGCTCCTAATATACCCCCATATGATAAGTTTTATCTGTGAGTTCTCAGTGGCCATCGCAATCGATTACTGAACCCATCATCGAAGTAGTGTGGGAGGAAATGTTGGTATCCCAATAATCGGGAAAAGAAGGACGGAGGATGGAGGCATGCCTGACCTCTGCCTCGTGACCACAGGCCTCGGGCTGGTGATGAGTTACTGTCTCCTTCTCCCTTACATCACCAGAGGAGGTCAGATGTGGCCTCAGTGAAGTTTGCTCAGTAAGAACACACCCTTTTATGTCAGCTAATGTACGCGTTAACTTTTACCTGAAGCTTTATTGCTTTTCAGTTTATTTACCCTCCCCCAATCATTAGAAATTATCTTTTGAGGCATACTTGTTAACTAGAGGAGCCCCAAGTGACCTATTTCTGCTTTGCCGTAAACCAGATGAGATAGTGGGATCGCGAAAGGTACTGAATAGCAGCCAGGCTTTGGGTGTTGAAATTTTATCACTCTCTCTGGTCACTAATCCTACCAGTTGTAAATTGTATTTTGTTTCCTTCTAGAAGAAGAAATTAAGTGACAGGCAATTCAACTCCCACATACAAAGCAGGCATCAGCGAATTATAATTCAGAGGGATGAACTCCCATCCTTCCCCACCCCCAGCTGGGTAAATGAAGACCGAACTTATTTTAAAGCAGCTGAACTACTTGTCACACCAGTCCGGCTGGTTACTGCAGCCAGGTACGTCAGTTGAGTCATATGATGTTCTGTGTGTCCAGGTCTCTGCCTCCCCTCCTCGGCTCCCCTCCAGGACCAAGGTCCGGGAGTAACTGTGGATTCATTTATGACCTGCAGACTTAGCCCTTGTGCTCATTTGAACACCTTTCTGCACTTCTGCCCCTGCTTATATTGACTGGATGTGATTTCGCTTCATAGCCACTTTCGGTCTTTAATTAGCTTTGCTTCTACCTGCTGTTAGTTGTTGATGTTTCCAGTATAAGCACATCCTCTGCCCTCCCCTCCCAAGTGGTTTGCCTTATTGTC
>NW_022111366.1:5125874-5127113 GCF_000313985.2 Echinops telfairi
CATTATTTAGAGAATACTTTATTAGTTTCTATAATCAAACCCAGTAGATAAGACCTTACATATTTAATACAGTGTGTTACCCCTGTACACATGGAAAAAAATTAAGTTTAACATTTCTAGACCAATATGGCTGTTAATTTCTGTACAATGCCAACTCAACATTGTAAAACTGGGATACTTTTCCAAAATTGACAACACAGCTAAAGTTTCCAAAAATTCAAATTCATATATATATAAAGACCAATCGCAGTGTTATGCATCAATAGCAGCAACAGCTTTTCCAGGTTCTGTAGTCATCTGAACAAAATTATAGAGACATCCAGCACACTCCATTAAAAAAACAAAAGGAAAACATACAAAACAAAACCTCAGAAAACAGCAAAGCTCTTAACTGTTGTGGTACCTGGCACCATTTCTTTTTAATTAGCTTCTCCATCATCTTTGGAAAGAAAACATTCTAGAATAACATCATTAAACAACAGATCTGATATAGCACAGTCACTAGGTACAAGATATTTTACAGTCACAGAGATATGATGAATTGGGCTACCTTTGAAGGTGTTAGGTGGTATCTCATACCGGTAGTTGTTTTAATTTGCATTTCTCTTATGGCTAATGAGCGGGAACATTTTCTCCTATGTTTATTGGCCATTCAGATTTCTGCCCCTGTGAAACTTCTCTTCAGGTCCTTTGCCCACCTCCTCAGTGGGCAGTTAGACATTTGTCTGATGTGTCATTGCTAAAGATGCTTTCCCAGTCTGTGGGCTCTCTTATTACTCTCTTGGTGAATTCTTTCAATGTATACAGATGTTTTATCATCAGTAAAAGTTTCTTCCTTTAAAAGGTGTGTTTAAAGTCAAAATACATACTAATATAAAGAAAGGCATTAACTAAATAATGGTCTGGCTTTCAGAGAAACGTGGAAGGTGGAGCTAGAGTGATAGATCTGGAAAATACCAGCCTCTACACACACACACACACACACACACACACACTACTATTATATGTATATAATAGCATTATAGGTCATTAAAAATAATTAATAATATCTGGCTCTAAGGACAGGCCACCCCTCCCCCGAGAAGAAGTTATTTCAAAGGATGGCACTGAATCCGCAGCTCCGGGAGAAGGATATATCTGACCAGAGCACACAGGAGCAGATGACAGGGGAGGAGGAGAGACTGGAGCACATCCTGGCCCACCAGGCCTTGAGGAGGATGACCCCAAATAGAGCAGCCA
>NW_022111366.1:5128842-5129988 GCF_000313985.2 Echinops telfairi
CTATCAAGGGCTTATGAGGGAGGGGGAGCATCAGAAGCATGTGGCTTTCCCCCGTGACCATGAGAGAATTATTACCTATCCACCCACCACGCTGTGTTCCTGCGCCCTACCGTGTCCAGGTGAGTCTCCCAGCGGTGTGTGGGCTGGAATGCTGTGCCTTGAGGACAAGAAATGATTTAAATACTCAAAAGGAAAAAGAAAAAGATCTAAAGTCCCCCCAAACCACAGGGGGCAGTTCTCCCCTGTCCTTGAGGGTTCTATCAGTCAGGATTGACGGACTGGCTGTGAGTGAGCGTGCTCCTCAGCAGGTGCTGAAAATCGTGGAGTTCCTAGCAAGCAGGCTGGAGCAAGTGTTGTGTAGAGAGGTCTGGATTCACCTGTCTATTCAGAGTGCTAACATCTACACACAAGATCTAAATGTTAACCATTTGCCCCTGCACTCCCATGGAGATAAAGGCCACGCGAATCCATTACTTTAATGTCTATCAATCAGAAACTCTTCGAGATGAGCTTCTCTTCTCAAGCAATGCAATCTTTGCAAGCTTGTCCTCAAAGGGAAGAGGTTCTTGGAGCCCTGCTCTGTGCTGTTTCCCCTGAAACACATGTAAGCCCCAATCATAGACAGAGAAATTCTGGTTTTAGAGAATCACAATCCTTCAACCCTGCCCCTTTCGTCCGCCCAGCAGCTGAACTCTCCAAGAACTAAAAGGTACAAGAAGAGGGTGTTCTAAAATTGATTGTGGTGGCAACTCTTTTTGATATGCTTAAACTATATTGAACGGGATGATATGTGAATTATATGTCAATACAACTGCTAACATTTTTTTAAATCTAAACTTGTTCTTGGGCATTTGTTCTGATGGGGACAAGCTCGCCTGGAAGGTTAATCAAAAGGTTAGTGGCTTGAACCTGCCGGCCACTCTGTGAGAGAAAGCATAGCAGTCTGCCTCCTTAAAGGATCACAGCCTCAGAACCCCCCTGGGGGCAGTCCTACTCTGTCCTATAGGATCACTATGAGTGAGCATCAACCCGAACGCAATGGTGTAGGGGGGTTAGTCATTTGTTTTGAGGGACAATTCTTACCATGGGCTACTTATGTCCCTGTACCTTGGAATACTAATGATAGGTTTTCTTTTTTTTTTTTTT
>NW_022111366.1:5130358-5133422 GCF_000313985.2 Echinops telfairi
AGTAATTAGGAGCCTGTGCTCCGGGAACTGCAAGTGAAGTGTCCTGGAGCAGCCCCAACAATTACTTGTTCACAGAGAGCCCGATCTAGGTTTTCTTCTGTACCACCTTCCAGCCGAGGGTCTCCAATCGTAACCAGTTAGCTTTCTTTCTTTGTCACTCACTGGTAATTTGAACAATTTTACCTAGGCTGCTCTATGGCTCAGAACACTCCCATATTCCCTTCTCCAGAGATCTTAACAATTTAACTGTTATTGAAGTATCACATGCTTTAGGATATATCTATGACCTCAAATGCCAAGACTTTTGGATTCTCTGTCAGTGTCCTTCAATTTCCTAAATGAGATAATGTCTGCCACATTCTTAGCACAATGCCTGAAACCTAACAAGCAATCAGTAATGTGAGCAATTGTTACGAATGTAGTTGCTGCTCTTATTATCTCCCTGCCATTTTTTTGCAATAGGTTTCTGGGTCAGGGAAACGGCTAATGCACTTGGCTACTAACCTAAAGGTTGGTGGTTCAAGCACACCAGAGGCACTTTGAATAAAAGGCCTGGCGAAGTACTTCTAAAAACTCAGCCTTTAAAAACCACATGGAGCACAGCTCTACTCAGATCACCATAAGATGGCCAGGAGTCACATTTGATGGTGACTGACTTTCTCCAGCCAGAGCATGAATGTCTTTTTCCCCAGTGCTATAGTGACTGATGGTGTGGTGAGTTACACATTGCGCTGCTAACCCCAAGGTTAGCAGCTTGAAACCACCATATGGTCTGCAGGAGAGAGGTGAGGTTTTTTACTCATGTGAAGATTTATAGCCTTGGAAAACCTCAGGGGCAGTTCTACTCTGTTCTATAGGGTCACTGTGGGTCAGAATCCACTCAATGGCAATGGGTTTGGTTTTCGAGTTCAACTGTGGTGACACTTGAGAGGAACATACCCAGCTTTTGTCCCTGATCACCCTACCAACCGCCACCACCCAATGTTTTCTACCCTGTCCCAGGGCATGAGCACATGGCATAAGACCCAAACTAAACCCATCGCAGGTGGGTCCACTTCAGCTCATAGGGACCCTTGAAAGATATGGTAGGACTGTCTCATAGCATTTCCAAGGCAGTAAGTCTTTTGCACAGCTTTTCCCCGTGGAGTACTTGGTGGGTTTGAACCACAGACCTTTGTATTAGCGGCTGAGTTGTGCCTCTTGGGTGATCAGGCAACATCTGGCATCCACTGCTGGTCTTGGTCTAGGATGAGGTTCAGCCTTGGCAGAAATTCAGTGTTCAAGGTAGAGAGGGCAGGGCTGAAAGGCTACTTCCCAGTATCTCCCCTGAGGCTCCAGAGTAATTAAGCTCTAGTCAGACCACATTTGTTTTCTTTTCCTTTCTGAGAAATTTGCCGGGTACTTTATCCCTTTCGAAGGTCTTTAAAACATCCTGTCAGGTATTTTAAATGTCAGGCTCTTTACTATTCATGGGTACTCACAAACTGAGAACCCATACCTATTTCATGCATCAGACCTCCTGCTATATCATTGCCATTTCCCAAATACCAATCGACTCTAATTCATGCTACAGATGTGCACATCATTAACTCAGACTTGCTGCCATCCAGTCTATGCTGACTCAGAGTGACCCTGTGGGTTTCTGAAACTGTAACAGGTTACGGGAGTAGAAAGCCCAGTCTTTCTCCCATGAAGCTGCTGGTGGTTTTCAACTGCCAATCATGCAGATTGCAGCCCAATGTAACCACTACACCACCAGGGTACCTGTGCACAGGATTAGGAGCCACAGAAATCTCAGAAGGAACCCTAACATGTACAAAGTTCAAAATTAACCAGCCTGTGTCTTTATGGATATTGATATCCAACTCCGACTGTCTCTCCACCTTCCCTGACTGGTTTTCTCTTACGTCCAAACTTTACTGGGTTCCATCCTTCAGCTGTTTCCACCAGTTCCTGTGTCTGTACATGTTCTCTCTTGCTAATGATGCTGGCACTCAGATGCATCTTTTGAAGCTGAACTTTGATACTGCCCACCTTGACAAAGCATGTTGGGACCTTTCTCTTTGTTACCCTTTAATTTAAGGGTCCAGGCATGGTAATCCACTTTGTGGTCATTGTCTCATCACCTCATTAAATCCATTCAGTAACAGCTTAGAAATCTTTTTGAAATGGGAAGGAGAAGATTCTCTCAGCCATCTTCCCATGGTCATCCTCAATTAAGACTAACCCACCACACTAGCTACCTGAACCCCAAGGGGTTATAGCTCTTTGATCATACTGTTCTTTCATTTCTCTCTGACTCTATCTTTTTCTGTCTCTGACTCTGTCTTTGTCTCTCTTACACACACACACACCAAACATCATGGTGATCCCATCACAAAGCAAAGTGGCTCGACTGGGATATGTCCATGGCCTTCCTAGGATAGAATACATACACACACATACATATATATTCTATATATTGAATATATGTATATACACACACATATTCTATATACAGAATATATGTGTATATTATATATATATTCTTATTATAAAACCTAAGCATTTTCCAAAAAGTTTCATTATAAAAAAAGCTTAAATGACTATGAAGAATAAAAGCACAGATCAACAAAACAAAACAAAATGACTGTTGCTTGTCCCCAATCAGCTCACTTTTGTCATGGCTGAGAAAGAGCACTTTGATGGCATGCACTTTACAAATACAAAGGTAATACAAACACCCAGCAATCCCGCTATAGATCTCTAACCTAGTCTCTAATGATTTTTAATTTATTTGTTCCCAATTTTGCTAATTTAAAATCACATAAACTAAGTCACAACTTCCCTGCAACTAAATGCCCCTTAAAAGTGGCAAAGTAGAACCTTACTCAGAAAAATCCAGTTCTACCAGGAACAAAATAGAGTGGCTGTGGGTGGGAGAGTAGAAGTATATATATACATGGGTAATGTACTTTTGCTGCAATTGTATCCATGGATGTGGTAGAGCATACAGGGATAAAGTTATAAAGCCTCTTGGACATAACAAGGCAACTTGGGATAGTGAGTGCATGTGGGGACTCAG
>NW_022111366.1:5133969-5150271 GCF_000313985.2 Echinops telfairi
AGCTGATACCAAGGGCTCAAGTGGAAAGCAAATTTTTTGAGAATGATGATGGCAACAAATATACAAATGTGCTTGGCACAATGGATGTATATACGGATTGTGATAAGAGTTGTACGAGCCCCCCCTCCCAAAATGATTTAAATTTTTAAAAAAAGAAGCTCATGGATAAAGTCGGAAAAGATGGAACAAAACTTAAAATCATGAAAGACACCAGGCTTACTGGCTGGATAAAGATTGGTGGAACCCCTGAGACAATGGTCCTTGGTCACCCTTTGGGTTCGAACTGAACTCACCCTTGTGGCTCAATTTTCAGCCGAACAATAGGCAGATTTATAAGAGAAATAATAACACTATTGATGTGTGCACGGCTTAGAATAATCAACCATTTGAGGTCAAAAGGCAACATTTACACTAGGAAAAAAAGTCAGAAGGGTTCGGACAGAAGATAAATGTAGCTAGGAAGCACAGGGAGAAGGTGGGATGGATAATGTTTCGTAGAAGGGGTTGCAATGAATGAGATAAAACAGAATGTGTTTGAATCATTGAATGAGAAGCTGATGATTGACTCTGTAAACCGTAACCCAATTCACAATAAAACTTTTTTTTTTAATTTCTAGTCCAGGATATAGAATACGGCTCCCACTACTTTTGCTTTTGATCGGCTATCTACTCACTTGAGATCATCAAGACGTATACAAAGAAAACATAGCCAGGCCATCCAAGCTTGTATCACTAGCAGAGTTTTGACCCCAAACCCAAATGCAATTCTTTAGATTTAGTTGGGCGAACTCGAGTAGCTTACATTTGCTGTGGTGCAGAATTGTGTTCTTCTCTTTTGGCACTCTAACTCGAGGTCTTTTCACATTTCCTTATATTCTCATTATAGTGCTTTATAAAACTAAAAAAGCAAGACATAATTATCATTTCTCAAAGTGAAGGAACTGAATAGAAATTACTCAAAGTGCAATATTGACAGATTCTATGAGCAAAAACTTGAGTGATACAGAAAACATCAAAAAAGATGAATGAAAATCAAAGATTCCCTGTACTCAAAATAATTGGTTGATACTCAATCATTTCAAGACGCAGTATATATTTAGGAACTGCTGGTATTGAAGGGAGGCATACATGCCATGCTGAAGGCCCTGACAACACACAAGGCTTCACGAAATGATGAACTGCCAACTGAGATGCTTCAACAAACAAATGCAATGGTGAAAGCACTTATTCATGTACACCAAGAAATTTGGTAGACAGCTACCTGATCAATTGACCCATTCAAGAAAAGTGTGTGGGACAGGGTTCTCTAGAGAAACAAAACCTGGACACTTATGATTATATGTATCTATAGATAGATAGATACAGCATGAAGGAATATAACAGCTAATTAGTTCACACAGCAGAACAGAGGGCTCAGTTCAACTCACTTCAGTGGAACAGTTAATATACTGAAAGTTCTTTGGCTCACGAGGGCTGCTGGGTCCAAGGTGAAGGAAGCAGACAGCCAAGTCTTCTGTAGGACAATGCAGGCAGTCTGGCCACAGGCAGCAAATAGCAGGGAGGGTCACCAACTGTCAGCAAGATGACAGGATCTGACAGTCCCACGCTCAAGCAATGTATACACCAGCAGTGTGGTGAAGCAAGTCTCAAAGGAACCTCAAGCTCTAGTGACACAATCCACAGGTTGGGCATCCCACAGGTAGTGTAGCTCACAAGTCGAGTCAGAGAACTAGCTAAGGCAGATGCACACTGGTCTGATCACCAGAGAGCAAGAGAGAGAGAGGAGGGGTTTACTGAGCTATTTATCTCTTTGCCCTCTAATCAAACTGTGACCTTATTAACCCCACGTGTTCTTATTGGCCAGGTTGGCACAATAAACCTACCTATCACAAGAAGCAAATTAAACCAAATGTGAACATCATTTAAAAATATCATTGATATCACAGGATAGCAAAATTTTATCAAAGATAATATTTAAAATGACTGCAACTAAATGAAGGCATTTGACTGTGTGAATCAAAACAGCTTATAGATAACATTGTGAATAATGGGAATTACGAAACACTGAATTGTGCTTATGTGGGATCTGTACATAGACTAAGAAATGGTCATCCAAACAGAACAAAGGGGTACTATGTGGTTTAAAATTGGAAAGACTGTGCATCAGGGTTGAGCAAATAATCCAATAAGCTGAACTCTATGAAGAGAAGGTAGCACCAAACTAAAGGAAACCTCACTA
This sequence comes from Echinops telfairi, assembly GCF_000313985.2. Classification (NCBI taxonomy): domain Eukaryota; kingdom Metazoa; phylum Chordata; class Mammalia; order Afrosoricida; family Tenrecidae; genus Echinops; species Echinops telfairi. The sequence goes on from NW_022111366.1 coordinate 5,136,209, forward strand.
ACAAGATATAGGTACATGACACAACCTTACTTGTGTAAACAGAAGACAACTTAAATCCTACTGAGGAAGGTAAAAGACTACAGCCTTCAGTATGAGTTATACCTGAATATTAAAAAAAGAAAGAAAATCTTGACAATTCAACTAATAAGCAATATCATAATAGGTGGAGGGAAAAAACGAAGTTGTCAAGGATTTACTACTTCCAGTGGTTATGATTTGGACTATCATCCACATGGTCAGCAGTTTGAAACCACCAGCCGCTTCTCAAGAAAAAGACTGGGCTTTCTATTCCCCTAAACAGTTGCAGTCTCAGAAAACCCACAGGGGTGGCTATGCATCAGTAGTGATCGACTCGATGGCAGCAAGTTTGATTTTTTTGTTTTTTGAGGCAATATCAATGCCCATTGAAGCAGCTATAAGTAAGTCAAATGACACATTGCACTGGGAAAATATGCTGCAAAAGAAAACGTTGAAATCTTAAAAAGCAATGATGCCCCCTGATGAGGAACGTGCACCTAACTGAGCTCACAGTAGCTCAATCACCTCTTATGCATGTGCGAGCTAGCCAGTACAAGAGGAAGACTGAAGATGCTTTTGAATTGTGATGTTGGTGAGGAGCATTGAGTGTGCCATAGACAGCCATGAACGTGAGCAAATCAGTCTTGGAGGACAGCAGCCAAGATGATCCTTAGAAGTGAGGATAGTGAGATTCATTGGGAGGGACAAGTCACCAGAGAACACCATGCTTGGGATAGCACAGAGTTGGCACAAAGAGGGAGACTCTTAATTCAAGGATTGGCACAATGGCTGCAACAATGGGCTCAAATACAGCAACAGTCGTGAAGAGAGGCACAGACTGGGCAGCATTTTATTCTGTTATACAGGTGGCACCTAACAACAGCAATACCATGATGTTGGAATCAATACCACTTGCATTGCAAATAGCAGCAGGATCCTCTCTGGTGCATGGGTTTCATGGGAGTAAGAAGTGTTTCTTCCTTGTCCAGGAAGAAAGGTCTGGAGATGTACGTTCAAAAATTGGACCACCACAGAACATTAACTGTCTGACTTGCTCGTTTTGGACACATCTGCAGTGAGGATCAGTTGCTAGAAAAGTGTTTCTTGTTCGATGAAGTAGAGGCCATTGAGGGCCTGAGACCCTCAGTGCGATGGATTGGCATAATAGCTGCAATGATGACCCAAACACACCAGTCCGCATGAGGATGACCCAGGCCCAGGCAGCGTTTCACTCTTTTCTACATAAAGCCGCTGTGAGCCAGAGCTCACTGGAAGAGCATTGTCTATCTAACCTAGGGTTTATAACCAACGCAAACATTTCCGAGGGTATTTTTATTTTTCCCTGTCACCTTTTAAAACATGGGAATAAGTTTGATGTGCTTATTTTTTACTTTACAATCTTCATTAAAAATTTTAAAACTGTGAAATGATTATTTCTCAACATATCCTCCATCTAGGTAGATACATTTATTTGTTTGTGTGTGTGTGTTAATTTTAATATTTTATTGACATATAATTCACATATCATACAATTCAGTCAGAGTAAAAAGAGTTGTGAATCCTTGCCACAATCAATTTATATAATCAAAATTTTCAATCTTTCCTTATATAACTTTTAGATTTTTGTGCAACGTTTTTAAAGGTCTTGCCCATCCTGAGGTTATAAAAATATGCAGCCATGTGTCTGTGCTTTCATATTCAACATCTCAATCTTTGATCCATCTGGAACTTACTTCTGTGTAGAAGGGAGATAAGGAGTCACTTCTACACGTCTCCATACGAATGGCAAATCAGTAAATTCCGTTCTCCCTATTATTAAATAATCCGCCTTTTATGTTGTTGTTGTTGTTGGGTGCTGCCGAGCTGACTTGTTGTGACCCTGTCTATGACAGAAGGGAGCTTTGCCCGGTTCGTGCCAGCCTCACACTGTCATTAGGTTTGAGCCCATTACTGCAGCCACTGTGTCTGTCCGTCTCCTCAGGTGTCTCCTTCTGTTTCACTGATCTTCTCCTTTACCAAGCATGATGTCCTCCTTCAGGATGCCTGCTTTTATAGGAGTCTCTAAGTAGTCATCTCCTCTATGTACGTTGTATTATGCAAGTGCTGTATGAATGTTTATAAACATTCTATTTGAATAAAGTATGCCAGAAATAGCTATGTGATTGTGGATAGTTTTCTTAGCCCTTCTGGGTCTGGGTCATCTGTGAAAATGGGTACAACAGATTCTGTCTCATGGAAGACTTTTTTTTTAAGTAAAGGATGTAGAAGTTTCTATCTCAATCAATGCTTCTCTTGTTAATAGTCTGTAATAAAGCCATGTGGACCCTCAGAATTAAAATTTCAACTTGCACATATGACTCAGTTTATATATATGCTTCCTGAGCATATGGAGACAGCAAAAAGGGACATGGCTCTCTCAGCACTAAAACATAATGATTTTCCATTCTAGTCAGCACCTAGAAGTACCCTATCGAAAGCCTCAGCAAGAAGTGATCCTAGGGGCAGCAGCTATCAGGCAGGTCTGAGTTGAAATCCCAGTTTTTAAATACGTAGTCCTTCTTGAGGAATAAGTCAAGGAGAAAACAATAGCATCTGTGTCATGGGGTTCTGGAACCGAAGCTCCATGAGGAGAAGACTTGTCTGGCTCATCACAGCACTCCCAGTGCTAGTGGTGTCTGTCACAGATGCCAATTGTTAAGGACTGAATGAATAAATGAAAGAAAGCATTTAGTAAGGTGCCAGTCAAAGCAAGTGGGGCCAACACTGTTAGCTATAGGCAAAGATCAGAAGTAACAAGGAGGTGGTCCTTGCCTTCAGCACTTAAACCCTAGATCTGAAAACCAAGGTATATACCACTTACACTGAGATATACTGAACATGGGTTGTTGCTGTTGTTGTTGTTGTTAGGTACCCTTGACTCAAATACAATCCATAGTGAACCTGTGCCCACCAGAAGGAAACTGCCTGACCTGTGTCATCCTCACATCTGCTATGCTTCAGCCCATTGTTGCAACAACTGTATCAACCCGCCTTGTCATTGTTGCAACTACTGTATCAACCCGCCTTGTCAATAGCCTTCTTTTTCACGGCCCCTCTACTCTGCCAAGCATTATGTCCTCTTTCAGGGACTGGTCTCTCCTCAAAGTACGTGAGACGAAGTCTCACCATCCTTCCTTCTGAGAAGCTGTACTTCTTCCAAGACAGATTTGCTTGTTCTTTTGGCAATCTGTGGTACTTTCAATATTCTTCAGCAGCAGTATAATTCAAATACATCCATTCTTCTTAGGTCTTCCTTATTCAATGTCCAGTTTTCACATGCACGTGAGCAAACAGAAAATGCCCTGCCTTGGGTCAGGTGCACCTCAGTCATCAAAGGAGCATCCTTGCTTTTCAACATTTTAAAGAAGTCTTGTGCCACAGATTTCCCCAATGAAATGTGTCATTTGATCTTTTGGCAGATATTTCCATGAGCATTGATTGTGGATCCAAGCAAGATGAAATCCTTGACAACTTTAATCTTTTCGCCATTTATCATAATGTGACCTACTGATACAGTGACATTAAGTTGTGATCTATACTGAAGCTGCTGATCCTTGATCTTCATCAGTAAGTGTTTCAAGTCCTCCTGACTTTCAGCAAGCAAGGTTGTGTCATCTGCTTTGTGCAGTTTGTTAATAAGCTTGCCTCTGATCTTGATGTAACATTCTTCTTCATATAATTCAGCTTCTCAGATGATTTGCTCAGCACACAGATTGAATAAGTGTGGTGAGAAGACACAACCCTGACACACGGCTTTCTTGATTGTAAACCATGTAGTAGTCCTTTGTTCGGTTCTCACAACTGCTTCTTGGTCTATGCGCAGGTTCTGCATGAGCACAATGAAGTGTTCTAGAATTCCCATTATTCTCAAGGCTATCCGTAGTTTGTTGTGATCCACACAGTTGAGTGCTGTGGCATAGTCAATAAAGCACAAGTAAACCTCTTTCTGTTATTCTCCGCCTTGAGCCAAGATCCATTAGCAATGATGTCCCTTCTTCCATATCCTCTTCTGAATCCAGCTCCCTGTCAAGGTACTGCTGTAATAGTTGTTAAGTGATCTTCAGCAAAATTTTACATGCATGTGATAGCAATAATACTGTTCATTCTTCGAAATGGGTGCAAATATGAATCTCTTCCAGTCAGTTGATCAAGCCTCCCAAATTTCTTAGCATAGATGAGTGTTTTCAGTGCGTCATCAACTTGAAACATTTCAACTGGTATGCCACCATTTCCTGGTACCTTGTTTTTCACTACTGCCTTCAGTGCCGCTTGGACTTCTTCCTTCAGTACCATTTGTTCTTGCTCCTATGCTACCTCTTGAGATGACTGACGGCTGACTCGCTCTTTTTGGTACAGTGACTTTGTGCATTAGCTCCATCTTCTTTTGATGCTTCCTTCATTGTTCAATATTTTGCCCAGAGAATCTTTCAATGTTACAATTTGAACCGTGAATAGTTTCTTGAATTCTTTCAGTTTAAGAGTTGCTGAGCAAGTTCTTCTTTTTTCGTTTTCTAACTCCAGGTCTTTGCACATTTCCTTATAATATTTGGCTTTGTCTTCTCAAGCTGCCCTTTGAAATTTTCAGTTCAGCTCTTTTACTTCATCATTTCTTCCATTTACCTTACTTTGCTCCTCTAGAGTCATGAGCACATTTCATAGTATCTTCCTACATCAACTTAGATCTTTTTGTTCTTTCCTGTCATTTTAATGACCTTTTAGTTTCTATACGTATGTTGTTATCTCACAGCTTATCAGATGTTCTGTCATTGTTCAATGCAGAAAATCTGTTCCTGAGAAGTTCTTAAAATCCAGGTGGGATAGACTCAAGGCTGTATTTTGGCTCTTTTGGACTTGTTTCAATTCTCTTCAACCTGAACTTACATAGGAGATGGTCTGCTCCACACTCAGCCCCTAGTCTGGTTTTAGCTACTGATAGTGAGTTTTTCATCATATCTTCCTACAGATGTAGTTGTTTTGACTTCCATGTATTTCATCTGAACAAGTCCATGTGTATAGTTGCATTTTGTGTTATTGAAAAAAAGGTATTTGTGATGAAGAAGTCTAATTGCCAATAATAATAAATGCACCTTGGTTTCACTTTTGATCAATTTCAGACTGAAGACACTAGCAAAGTTCTGTAATTTCTTTGTTACTAGCTTTAGTGGTTGGTGCATCAATGTGAATACTAGTTGTATAGACTGGGTCTCTGTATGTGGATAGAGCTTATCCTATAAGAGACAGCATTGTATTTCAAGATAGACCTTGGAATGCCCTTTTTTATGATGAACTGGGATGCCATTCCTCTTGAATTTGTCGTTCCTGGCAGAGTAAACTGTCTGATTGTCTGATTCAAAGTGGCCAGTCCCAGTCCACTTCAGCTCACTAGCAGCTAGAATGTTGACTGTTATGCATTCCATTTCATTTTTGAAGACTCCCTTTTGTCCTAAGTTTATACTTCATATATATCAAGTTCCAATTATTAAAAGAGGTTGGTAGCTGTTTCTTTTCATTTTGATTCATGCTCAATCAGCAAATGAGGGTCCCTAAGCTTTACTTCATCATATTATGATGGTCAACTCTTCTGTGAGGAGGCAGCTCTTCCTCAGTCATATTCTGAGTGCCTTCTGATCTGAGACTCATCTTCTGGAACTCTCTCTGACAAGGTCCTGCGGCTATTCATAAGTTTTTCAGTATCTGACAATATTCTTCTGCTATTCATAAGATTTTTAATGGCTAATTTTATGGCTGTCTATTCCTTCTTCACAGTCTGTTCTTATTCTGGAAGCTCTGCTGAAACCTGTTTAACTTGGGTGACCCTGACAGCATTTGAAATGCCAGTGACATAGCTTCCAGCATCATAACACAAGCTACCATAGTTGAACAAACTGACAAACAAGTGGTGGGATGAAACCTGTAGCCTAATACAAGCGCAATCAAAATGGAAACAATACATTCCAACTGAAGGTTAGGGAAACACTTATGTAAGAACAATAGATTTTCTGCTTCCAAGAGAATAGCATTGTTTACAGAAAAGGAGAAAGAGCAGCTTCCTAGGCTAGGGGGCAAAATATATAGCTGGGGAAGCATCTGGGATGTTCCAGTAAGTGGTGATGAGGGTACATGTAACTCAGAGGAAAGAGTGCCTGAATGGTCCAATCCAAAGGGCATCCTGTTTTAAGATGGTGTCTAAGAATTCTGTGGACAATGCATAAACTGAAGGGTGTTTGAGTTTCACAGTAATAGCGACAGGCCATTAGCATTGCTATTACGTATCAATAATGAATTGCCTTTATTATTGAATGGGTGTGAAGAATGGATTCGAAGGAGTTAGACTTTCAAAGCTATTGTAGTGGCTTAGGGGGAAAGTCATGACAGTCTAAACTAAGAGCTGTAGAGGAAAGGAAAAGGAGGAAGTGACTTGATCGTATTAAGCCAGTGCAGGTCAGATCACAGTCTGTTGGGCAATTAGGCTGACAGATGTTGCTTCTAGTAGTCAGTAATACAGGAGGACAGGAAAGGTCGGTTTGGTTTGGGAAGTGCTGGGCTTAAAGATGTCTTTTCGAATTCAGTTGGAAATGGGCCAACACCCAAGTAGGTGCCAGGGTGTCAGGGAAACTAGCCCCTAACACATCACCACAGGTCCGGTAGGTGCAATTGTACAGCGATAGTAAGTAAAGACTATAGCAAAGTCATAGGGAGCATGAGAGATAGAAGAGAGGTTGAAATAATGGAGTCAGACACTTTTCATGGTAGTATGCTCACCTCAGCCTCACTTGTTGGTCCATGTGGAGTGAGAGAGAGAGAGAGAGAGAGAGATTTATTTCTAACCAAGGCTTTTATATTCTCTGGGGACATGCAAGCCCCCTAATTACAGGTGAAGACATGCGTCCCAGGAAAGGGTTGTGCTGTAAGCAATACAGTAATGGGAGGGGGGTGATGTAGAGGTATCACGCAATAGGAAGGGGTGGTATTGGGCGTACACATGTGACAAGATGAGTGGATCCTAGATTCAGAGAGGCAGCTTAATTTGGGATATTACTTAGCCAGTTTGACCTGTTCTTTGGCTCACTATAGAAACCATTATCAGTAGGTTGTACACCCCACCTCCAGGAACCAAACAGGTGACTGCAAGCCTTTAGGGAGAAGTAGCCCATTGTCCTTAACAGCAGGGAGCAGGCCCTACCTGTGGTGGGCCCAGACAGTTGTCTGGCAACTGACTGTCTTCAGGGAGGATTTCTCTAAGCATCTGACCTCCCACCATATGCTGGCAAATAGCCTCTAAGGTTTGGCATGTCTTTGGGGGAAACAAAGCTGGGGAAAAGTCCCTTTATAATCCCACACCAGAGCAGAAGAAGCAGAGATGTGTCAGCATTGCTCCACCATTGAGGAGACTACCAACACTACTTTGCTAAGATGTTTACAGCTAATGGTGTCACTAGGGAGCTTTGTGGTGGGGAGCATGGAACACACTGTATGGTGCTGTCAGGGACTAAATGACTGCCTATAAGATTTTTGTGCAGTTTCAGCACACATTTATGATTTTTAGAAAAATTTCCCTAGGGTTAGTTATGACAACAAAAGCATTATTATTATTATTATTATTATTATTATTATTATTATTATTATTATTGTAAACCCAGCCTCCACGTATCTACATACCTACAAAGCAAAACTCTACACTAATTCACTTTTTAAATCTTCTAATGTGCTCAGGCCGGCGATGTAGTGGATAGGCATTGAGCTGCTAACTCAGGGTCAGCATTTGAACCCACTAGCCACTCTGAGGGAGGAAGATGAGGCTTTAACTCCCATAAAGAATCACTGTCTCGTAACTCCCAGGGGTAGTGCGACCCTGTGCTACAGGGCTGCTGGGAGTCACAGTCGGCTCAATGGCAGTGGCCGTGTGTGCTTACTGTGCTCAGGTCTGCATTGTCATTACTACCCAATGTCAGCCGTGCTTTGAATCACCATGTCGCTTGTCTGTGCCCACGACAAGTGTGCCTGTTGTTTGGCTTGCTGCTGATTTTGTGGTGTTTTAGCTTCACTGTTGTGGTAAGTTTAAAATAAAAAGGTGTGTGCCAGGATTGGATCCTCTTATCATACTTAATCAACCTGTATGCTGAGCAATACTCAGAGAAGTAGGAATCTATGAAGAAGAGCATGCATCAGGTTTGGAGGAAGGCCTACCACCACCCTACGACATGCAGGGGACAACATGTTCCCTTGTGGCGAGTGAGCAGGACTTGCAGCCCTTGCTGATAAATATGAAAGTCTGTAGCCTTCAATATGGATTACAACTCAATGTAAAGAAAACCAAAATCCTCACAACTGGACCAACAGTCAAATCATGATAAATGGAATCAAAGATTTACGTTATCGAGGATGAGATCATGTGGGTATCCACAAGCAATGCTCATGGAAGCGGCAGGCAGGAGCTCAAACAGTGCACCACATTGAGTAAATCTATAGCACAAGACCCCTTTAAAGAGCAAAGATGCTCCTTTGAAGACCCGGGTGCATCTGACCATGCCGCAGTATTTTCACTGGTGTCGCATGCATGATGACCAAGCCAAACAGCAAATAAGACTGAAGACGAATCTGTGCATTTTTGTTTCCTTTGAATTGTGGTGCCAGTGAAGAATGATGAAAGCAACAGGGGCTGCCAAAAAAAACAAATCAAATCTGTCTTTGGAAGATGTGCAACCAGAGTGGGCCCGTCAGAAGTGAAGATGAGGAGCCTTCGTCTCACATACTTTGGACAGAGATCAGGAAAGACCAGGCCCTGGGAAAGGAAGAGCGGAGAAAAAGAGGAACCCCCAGAGGAGACTGAGGGACACAGGATCCTAGAGCTGGATGGGCAGGGGGGCCACTACAATGGGCTCCAACATAAGAACAACCCCGAGGGTCACGCAGCTGGGCCGCGTTTCCCTCTGTTGTACCCAGTCACTTTGAGGAAGAGCCGACTTCTGACCCCTAACAACAACACTGCAGTAAGTAGCACCTGTGAATCTCTCTCGGGAACTGTGTTTTAGCACAAAGACGTAATTCAAGGAAAAGAATGAGACACATTAAAAACACTTTGCTCAGTTACCAATGATGTCATCACTCATAATACTCTAATCCAACATGGAGTCTATAAAACATGTGTTGTTAATATTTGTATAAGAAATATTCGAGCAACTTAAAATTATATATCACTGTGTTAAGCTCTAAGTTCTTTAGAGAAGCAAACCTAGGAATACCCATGTGTGTATATAAAAATTAATTTGTATCAAGAAAATGGCTCACACGGTTGTAGAAGTAAGTACTGTTATCGGAGACAGTTCAAACTTTCAAGCCTCTACACTCCTTGGTTCTTGTTCTGCTCACAAGATAGATTTCAGGTGAGGGACAGAAGTCAGACCCTAATCACAGTAGGGTTGAACAGAAAGAGTGAATTCACTGAAGGGGATACTTTGGGAAAAACCTCCACAGGATCCTTAGCTAGTCCAAAAGGCCTGATAGAGTGTAGGGTGAACCATTTACTCTGTCACTGGAGAACCTCTCACTATTGGCTGGCTTTCTGATGGGTCTTTTGCTATTGGCTAGTTCTCTGTAGTGTACCTCCTCTTTCCAGGTGTGTGTGTCCCTGCACCCTAGACTTCACTCTATGCCTTTGTCTCCAGACCCCAAACCCAAGAGTCTCTTAAGTCATTGGGAGAGTAGTGTGAACATCCTGTCTTTCTCCACCCAGCCTTTTCACTATCTCAGCATCTCCCATTGAGGAGGAAATGTGTCTTCTCTGCCCTTCTCTTTCATTTGTGCTCCAGAGGTATGTGAGGAGACAGGCCTCCCCATCTCTTTTGTGTTAATATTCCCGACAGATACCTGCCATTGTCCCCTCCTCTCCCTTTGCCCACCTCTGTCTAGCTAACAGTAAGACCAGTCTGGTTCAACTCCTTGGTCCAGATGTTAAGCTGGGTTGACAAACCAGGAATTAGGAAGGCTATAGGCTGTTAGTGGCAGATGCAAATGAGCCCAAGGTCAGCAGGTCAGGTTCATGGCTTCCCAGTCAAATAAATCCAAAATCAGCAGGCAATATGAAAGGCCTTGAAGAGCTCCAAGAATTAGAAGGTAATATTGTGGGTTGTTGACTAAAGTCCAAAGAAAGGGAAATTGATGAGACAGAGGCAGGATCTGGACCAGCAAGAAGAGCCACACCTTTGTTCAGAGGCTATTTCGATATGAGTAGGCCACATCCCTGCCTTCCAATTGCATCAGGGTTGTGAAGAGTAAGGAGGCTCTACTTCGTCCTAATCCTCTTACAATTGCTTCACCATCCATTGCAGATCCCTTCAGGGAGCTGGTTACCCTACTAGGTTGCATTGTGGGTTCTTACCAGGCCCTAACTGCCCAACCATTCAGCATATTGGCCAAGCCAAGTGGACACAAACCTAACTATCACATCACACATTATTTTAAGATGAAAAGTAAATAGTATTAAGGATTCTATATAGCCTGGTACTGAAGGAAGTACATGAGAGTTGGCGGGATGACATCATGAATTACCAAAATGAGCAACACCAACTCTAGTGACTCCATGGTTTATAGTCAATGTAATATATGGTAATATTAGTATCTCAGATCAATGAGGAGAGATGAACTAATCAATTGATAGTGTTGGGGAACCAGATTCAGTGGGGGAAAAAGCAGCACTCCATTTCATGTTGTCCAAATAAAATATATCCCAGATGAATTAAATGTAAAATTTTAAATATGAAAAAATAAGATATTTATGTAAATAACATGTGTTTGTTCATGTGTGTGGATAAGTGTGTACACATAGGTCCACATAAACAAATCTATATCCATATGGTGCAGTGGGTTAAGTATTCAGTCGCTAACTGCAAGGTGGGTGGATCAAACTGACTTGTGCTACTGAAGAGGAAAATGAGGCTCTCTGTTCCAGTAAAGATTTACAGTCTCAGACACTTTGATGTTCTCTGCACGTTGGAATAAATTTGATGGCAGTGGGTTGATATAGTTATTGAAATCCACGGATTCTCACTGATACCTTCAATATCAATTGAACACCACAGTGTTTATTCTAGTTCTATCCTTATCCACATAACGATGCGAGACTTGGCTGTCTATCCTTTTGATGGATCATCAATTCTTCTGTAAGTAGCCAAGCCAAGCTCTTGTAGAGTGTTACTTATTGGGTTGCTAACCCTAAGGCCAGTAGCAAGAACCCAGCAGTCACTCCGTGTAAAAAAGATGGGGTTTTCTGTGACCATAAAAATGAACAACCCTGGAAACTTGCAGGAGTAATTCTCCTCTGTCCTACAGGATCGCTGTGAGTCAGCATCGACAACATGTCTGTGAGTTTTTAGGTCTTAATGTTTTTAGTGTTTTTGAGCCAGTCTGCCCACATGTCTTCCTCATCTTGCTTGGACTCTGACACCCCCACCCCTTATCCAAATGGACTGCCTTGCTCTGCCACATCTACACCCTAATGGGTTTAGGACTGGGTTGCTAAGGGAGCAAGAAAGGAAAGAGAGACTCATTCTATTAAGTGCTTATTTGGGTGCTCATCCGGGGAGTCCACTTTGTAGTTTAGGTCCACTACGGTAGTTGTGGCACCACAGTGTGACCTTGGCATAGCTCAGGCAGTCCGAGTAAGGTTTTTAGATTTGTGTGGAACATATATGTGAATGACCCTTTTTGAATGAGACACTACCTTGAGGTGATGGTTTTATCAATATGTTGCACATTGGTCTTAAAAAGAAAGATGAATTCTCCAAATTGCTAACACTTATCATTACATTTTTTTTATTCAATTGCACCCAACTACCATTTATTAAGCACTATCTATACTTAATGCATTCAGGGGAAATTCAGGGGATGTTTTCCAGAACATTATTGACTTCCAGGACATTATAATCGCATTGGGGGAAATTAAGCACAGAAAATTAAAGATACATATAGCACAAATAAAAACCAAGCAGTCGAACAGAATAGTGGCATGAGCAGGTGCCAGGTCTTGGATTCCCATGGAGCCCAGGGGATGAGCACATCATTTTCTCTAAGCCTATTTCATCCAGGGCTTGGCTCTGCAGAGGGATGCTAACATGGTGGGGTAAATTGAAGGCTTACCCTTAGTACAAAGTTTGTAAGGACAAGGGTTCTTCCCAAGGCCGTTTTCTTTCTGCCAGTAGACTAAGAATGGTTGCCATCTCATATTACACTGAGCAGAGACCCATCCTAATGAATGCCAGTCCAAATGGATCACTGACTCATTCCCATGCAAACCAAGGCTTACGATCTGAGCCCTCCACCCTTCACACCCCAGCTGAGAACAACTCCCAGAAAAGTGAGCAGGACTCTGATCGGTTCCTCTTTCTTTTTGTTACATGAGAGTACAATTTCTTTTTAGAAATTCTGCATCAGAAAAACAATAAACAGACAAACAAAAAGCCACCAATATCCATAGTCTTACAACTTTTGGAACAAAAAGTGCCTATGTATTTATATAGCCTCAGGTTACATAGGTTATATAATTATATAATTATATAGGTCATATAATTAAATGCTGTGCTTCTGTTTCCTCATCTGTAAGGTGAAGGCAATAATAATGTTTTCCACCTCATAGAGGGATTAAGGGCCAAATAAGAGTTCGTATAGACAAAGTACATGATAAGATTTTAAAAATGATATTATCTATATCTTTCTAGGTTCAGCTCTATGATGTGAGAGTATTCACATTTCCTCGTAGCCTGCATTTTTCATTTAAGAATATAGCATGAACTTCTCCCCTTGTTTGACAAAATGTTTAAAGTGCTAAGAGACCATTAGATTCTTTGAAGTGCTTTTCAAAAGTGAAATGCAGTGTGCGGGAATGGGCCTTGGTCCTTCAAGGATATTATTTCAAGGTGTAGGGCAATGCCTGCATCTAATAATTCTTGGAACTAGATGCTTGGAGATGCTGCTTGTATATCATCTCAGAGCTTGAGTATAAACACAACCTGGAAGCCCCTTGAGTTTAATGGTTTGTTTAAGCAAGTAAAACCATCCCTCCCCACCTCCCCCCAACAGCATCTTAGGTGTAAATCTACCTAATATGTTTTTTAAAAAAGGAAAACTTTAAATAATTGTATAAACTCAAACTATAACATGTACTTTCCATAAAGCCAATCAGCTTGATCAATATGATGCTTTTGATGAGCAGATATTGGAACTACAGAGATAGGGATGATATCACAGGTTTAAGTCAGCACTGGCCTCTATGAAATGGAATAAGAGTGTTGTGAAGATCTTGTAGCCCGCGGCCCATGGAATGAAGTGTTAAAACCATACTCTCACATCCTTATACTGCAGATGAGAAAACTGAGTTCAGGCACGCACATAGCCAATACTGCTTGGGCTTTCCACATTGAATGCCCAATAGCAAAGATAACCAGAGAGCAGGACGAAAATAAATATTTTATCTTCCAGAAAGTATCTGGAATGGTTAAGGAGTATCGTTCACAAAATATAGCCCTTTTAAATGTAAATGACTACCACATAATTTTCCAATTAATAAAAATGAAAACGGCCAATTAACTTAGCTGATGCTCTTTATTGTTTTGCATTATCCTCATAGTTTGCATACCCTTAATTATGCTATGTAATTTGTATTTTATTCCACAAGTGGATGTAAAAGTTCAGTGATTATGTCTAATAATTAAATTATGCATTTCAATGTATGAATCAGCACCTCATTTGATATGTACCAACTCGTCCATTAAACACACCCCCATCCTATCGTCAGCCATTTCAGCTGTCTTCTCATCATGAGGCTTGCCAGTAAAATTCAGGAACTCGCTATTGACAAACATTCGTCTTTATTAATTAAATAAGACTGGGCTTCACCAACAGAACCCGAAGGGCTGATTCCTTATGTTACCCTCATCCCCTCCCCTTGCCATAAACCCTGGATGTTTGATGTACAACTCCTTAGTGCATGATCCGTTTCATTTCAGTTCTTC
>NW_022111366.1:5153298-5163339 GCF_000313985.2 Echinops telfairi
ATTTTTTTGTCTTTCACTTCTTATTCAACCACACACTAATTCTTTTATCATGCCATCAAATATGTCAAACAATTATTATTTTGAAAGGCAACTCTTTTTGTTCTGCTGTTACTTAAGGTTGTTTTTTCTCACGAGTGTTTTGCTGTTATGAATAAGACTGTGATGAAGGACTTAATAAATAAATGTGTCCTCATATCTGATTTTTGTATTAAGTTAATATCTTTGGCATGAGATCTTGTGACTCGCTTGATAACTTCCTTAAGAATGCCCATAATTGCATTATACCCCTAAACAAACAAAAAACAAAATTCACTGCCATTGAGTCCAAACTGACTCATAACAACCCTATATAGGACAGGGTCAAACTGCCCCTGTGCGTTTCTGAGATTGAAACGGTTTATGGGAGTAGAAAACCCCATCTTTCTCTTGCGGAGTGGCTGGCTGTTTCTAATTGCCGATCTTTTAGATCGCAGCCCAACACATAACCCCTATGCCACCAGGGCTCAATAGTTCCATGATAGTTAGTATATAGACGATTTAGATATTAAAGTTACTGGGGAAATTGTTTAGGTGTATACCAAACAATTCTAGTTCTTAATATTGCTTGGGCTACTAAGATTTGATTTTTGTAAATTTGTTGTCTTCTAGAAATTTCTTTCAGGCAATGTTGACATGATGATAAATAGCCAACTAAAACAAGAAGAAACATAATGGATTTTCAGCAGAAATGGGAAAACATGGGGACAGCAAAGGAGAGTGACAGAAGGGCAGAAGAGGTACACCAGGGAAAGAGGAGAACATCACGTTATGGTGCTTGAAAATAGAAAGCTACATCAAGGGAGTGGCTGGGTTATAGTGCCAGAGGCAACAGGGAGATCAAAATGAGGAAAATCAAAGAGGAATTAATACATTTAGCTGGAGAGTGATCATCCACTTTTAAGCAATTCTCATATAAGGGTTCTCATATAAGGACAGAAATAAGAACAGAAGACAAAGGGGTTATATCAAGGGAAAGTTAATGTAACATATAGCCTGAACCTCTTACCTTGCCACATTTATTTCTCTGTTTAAAGTAGCATAATACATGCACTCTATTTATTCAACCATTCTGTAAGTATTTTTTAAATGCTGTGGTGTGTGTGTGTGTGTGTGTGTGTGTGTGTAGTAGAAAGAGATAGTCAATTCACCAGGAAACAAATCAATAGGGAGAAAATGTAAGATGGTGATAGATTTAAGTTAAATGACACAGAATTTGAGACAGAAGTTGTTTGGGCTAGAAAGTAACTAATTTACATAGAGCAATTATGGGAAGTCTTCTTTAAAAAACTTTTTATGGAGAATTTTTACAGAGCAGATAATCATTGTTACATTCAACAATTGATACACATTTTGTGACAACTCCTTTAGTGTACCATCATTTAGCATGCCTTCTCTGAGCTTTCCCCCTTCTTTCTTAAACCTCTGGACTTCGCTGCTGGGTCAATGCTGCTCTGTTGATTTGGTTGATTATTCTATAACAAGGAGGTGGGGGGTGGTGTGTTCAGTTCCAGATCTGAAGGTGACAAGGGCCATAGTCTCAAGGTCATAGTCCCCACCTGTTTCTATTCAACCAGTAACCTGGTACCTTTTATGATTTTGAGTTTGATCTGCGTTTGTCTCCCGCTCTATCGAGGACCTTCTAACGTGATCCTTTCAGAGTGGTTGGTAGTGGTAGCTGGACGTCCTCTGTTCTTCAGGTCTCATGACTGGAGACTGATATTTGCGTGGTGGTCCATGTGTCCATTGAACTCATTGATTTCATAAGTCTTTCTACTTCCATCATTCATCTTTCTTCTGGACACGAGAGGCCAATGGCTGCACCTCACATGGCTACTCATGGGCTTTTATGACCCCACTCACTACACATCCTAGTAGGACAGAGAGCACTTGCAAACTGTGTTAGGTCAGTAGTAGACCTTGGTGTCCCTGAGACTAGGGTCCTGATCTCCAGTTCCCTGAAACACAATCCCTCAAGTATTTTCCTGTTTCCATGGTCTAAGAAGCATTTAAAACTTTGTCTTTTGTATGCTCTACATTATTCATGAATATATTTTCAACAAAGCTACACACCCATATACAAATATCCTCTGTCAAATCTATATACGTGTGTGGGTATGCTCCTACACGCCTTCCCACACCTTTTCAGGCTGTGTATCTACGTCTCTATTTATAGATCCCCCTCATCGCAGGACTGTATATGCAACAGCATTTGCTTCTGCTGCCTTTCACTCTCTCAAACCTTCCGGTGTCTTGCCCTACCTTCATCCCTTTTACCAGTCTCTCTCTCTCGATGTAGATTGTCTTCACCCAAGCTAACACCGGTGTCCTCTCTAGCCTGTGTCTGCCCCTCCCTTTCTCTCCCCACGGTAGCCATCAAAGTATGTTTCTTTGAGTGTGAAAACTTTTCTTGACTTTTCATCTTATTGTTGGTTTCGTGAAGTGTTTGTCCTTTTGTGGTTGACTAATTTCACTCAGCACCATTGGTTCTTGCTCATATACTATGTCTCCTGAAATGGTGGAATGTCGACTAGTTCTTTTTAGTATAGTGATTCTCTGTATTCTTTCCGTCTTCTTTGGATGGCGCCTGCATCACTCAATATTTTGCCTATAGAATCTTTCAACATTGCAACACAAGGCTTCAAATTTTTCTCACGTTCTTTCAGTTTAAGCTATCCAGAGTGTGCTCTTTTTTGACTTTCTTACTCTAGAACATTGCACATTACAGAGATGCAAATTAAAATAAGAATGAGATATGATCTCACCTCAGCATTAATAGCAAAATTTAAAGGACAAAACAGAAAAAACAATCCTGGTGAAGGTTCAGAGTGAGTGAAACCTTCCTCCACTGCTGGTGGTCTTGTACAACGGTATTTCCACCATAGACAATAATATGGCCCTTCCTTAAACAGTTGGTTATAAAAATCCTATGTGATTCAGGAATCCTAGGTATGTAAGTCCTAGAGAAGTAAGAGTCATGACAAAAGTAGATATATGCACACCCATGTTCGCCACAGTATTAGTCACGATAGTAAAAACATGGAAACCGCCTAAATGCTCCTCAATGAAAGAATGGCTAAACAAACTATGGAACATAGACACAATGGAATACTATGTAACAATAAAGAATAAAGATGAAGCCAGGAAACACCTCATAACATGAATGAAATATGTCTAACATGAAAGGACAAATACTGTTTGACCTTTTATTGTAAAAAAGTTAAGTGGAAAAAAAAAGGGAGGGGGGTTCCACACAAAAAGAAACATTCTTTGGTGGTCACCAGGGGCAGGGGGGGAAGGGGGTGGGGGGGAGATGGGGGCGGGGAGGATAAATCACTGACTGGAGAGTAGACACATATTAACTCGAGTGAAGGGAAAGAAGGCAATAAATAATAAGAGGGAGGTCAGTAGAGTGATGAAAGCAATAGAAGGTACACGTGTTAATTAAAAAAACCACTTCATGATACACTGAAATAGTTTTAACATGATGATACAGTAATACTGCTATTTTGGTTTATGTCACAACATAGTGTCCATTTGTCACCATGAACCAGTATATGTACCTTGAATTGTTAAGGCAGTGGGTTCTATGGGCGTTGGTTCGTCAGTACAGTTGGTGAGTAAGTTGTGTGCTCTCACCTCAGGGAGTGCTTGTTTCTTCCTCCTGCTTCTCCCAGTTATTTTCCCTCTCGTCAGTGCCCTTACTCACAGTATGAGCTAGGGTTTCCGCTCTTCTTTTACGACCTACCAGCATCACCATCCTGTCTCATGCTGACAAAGGAAGGTCACTAAAAAGAGCAGAGGCTTTGGAGTTGGGTAGATTTGGATCCAGTCACTTAAGATCTTGAGTCGGTTAATTAATTACTGTCGGCCTCGTTTTTCCAAACTGTAAAGTGATCCTAAGGAGCTCTGGTGGCTAAACAGTGGCTGAAGCTCTCTGATGCCAATGGAAAGACCAGAGATTTGAACCCACAGGGGCTCCAAGAGAGGAAAGACCTGGTGCTTTGCTCTCATAGATTATGGCCTAGGAAACTCTATTTGGGGGTGGGGGTGGGGGCAGGATTCTACTTGTCTAAAGGGTTGTTATGAGTCAGAACCAACTCAACAGCACACGGCAACAAAGCAATAAAAATAATGCCTTCTGGATGAGTCAAGTAAGGCGCAGTACAGCACAAGTGAAACACAACATTCCTCTGGTTCTTTGAGGCTTCCTTAACCCCCACTATCACGAACCCAGTCCTGTCTTTCACCTCAGGCTATACCAGAGCATGTCCACTGGTATAGAGAAGAGCTCACAACACATAGAATCCAGGTTAGAGAAACCCTTCAGGAACAGAAATGGGAGTAGTGATACCAGGAGGTAGGAGTGAGGCAGGGAGAGGGGGCAGGAAGGGGGAGCCGACTGCAAAGATCAACACATAACCGTAGTCCCCAACCCAGGGGCATGAACAACAGAAGTCATGGGGGAAGGGAGACAGTGGTTGGTGTAAAATATGAAAATAAAAATAATTGATAGTTTATCAAAGGGTCACCAGGGTAAGAGTGGGTATGGGAGGGAAAAAAGAGGAGCTGATATCAATGGCTCAAATGGACAGTTAATGTTTAGAAAATAATGATGACAACGCATGTACAAATATGCTGATACAATTGATGTATGGATTGGATTGTTATAAGAGCTGCAAGAGCACCAGTAAAATGATCTTTTTTTTTCTTTATCATTTTATTCGGGGCTCATATAACTCTTATCACAATCCATACGTACATCAATTGTGTAAAGCACACACACACACACACACAAACCCTTCTCATGCAAGATGTCATGGTTATACGAGACAATTCATATAATGAATGCCAAATTAAAACTTTTTTCTTTCTCACTTTGCTCAGAGTGAATGGTAATTCCTCCTTTGTGTGCCTAAGGCATCCCACTATGTCCATTCCCGCTAGATTGGATCGCTCCTACCCCTGATTGCGAAGTTTGACTTCTTTATCTCAGACCCCAGAACCTATCTCAGTGTCTGGGACATGGGATAGGTAAAGAGACTACAGCTGAGTCTGCCCCAACTCCTGAGGACTTTATGTACCACAGAATGAATCCGTGTTTTGGCCTTGAGTTACATACCCATGATCACCAGCATTACATTACTGCAGATGGCATGTCCAAGGCAAGTGAGTCAGCCAGTGTTCTGGTGTGATTCATAAGGTTTTCGTTGACTATGTTTTGCAAGTGGGTCACCAGATCTTTCTTCCTAATATGTTTTAGTCTGGACACTCTGCTGAAACCTATCCACCATGGGTGACTCGGTATTTTAAATATTGGCGGCATTGTTTCCAGCATCACAGCAACAGAGTAGGTGTTAGTAACTACTAAGGGCGTGCTGTCTTTGCTGTTCCTTTGATAGAGGGTCAAAATAGACTCGATGGCAGTGACTTTGGGGTTTGGGTTGTTTGCTTAAAAGGCCTGGGATAGAAAGAGCTGGGCTGCAGGAGACAATGGGAGGAAACCGTTTGGGATGTGGGAGAGCCCCTGGTATGTATGTGGGCTGCCAGGGCAGCAGTCGAGCAAGGAGGGGAAGGACTGTGGAAAACAGATTTGTTATCCTGTGGATCGCGGAGCTCTCCCACTTGCTCCGCTCATTAGTTCACTGGGGGCGTGCAGCTGAACAGAGCCCACGGGAAATAGAGCGCTCTCTACCATATTCACGGTCCACCAGCCCCGCCCCCCCTCATCCCAACCCTCCTCTTGTTTATCTTAGTTGCTGGTGCCCATGTCATAGCTATAACTTTCTCCCACTGAATGTCTTCTTGGTTGAAATCTTTAAGTTATATATATATATTTTTTCCCTTCTGTCCTGGAGATATGCGAACCAGAGCCAATAAAATACGAGCTCTCTTTTTGCTTCACAGCTCTGAAAGCTTTACATAAGTGTTTCTTCACTTCTATTTTATGGCCAGCACCAGATGCGGAAGTGCTAAAATATTTTGATAAGAGCTGTCCTGGCAGTAGTCCTTGCTTTTACAGCTATCCAGAGGGAGCGAATCAGCTAAGAAGTCAGCCCACAGAGAGGAGAGAGAGAAGTGATGAAATCTCTACTGACCACCGTACTCAATTTGTTTTAAAAACCAGTTGCGTGAAGAAAGAAAATGTTTAGGCCACATCGCTCTCCAAAGGAAAACTGTACATAGCATTGAGAGACTTCCTAATCCCTACAATTTATGGGAGTGCTTCAAAATTTATGCAACGCGTTCACTCACGCACTGATCCTGAGACCCCCTAAGTTCACATATACTCTCTGACCCGAGGGCACCTGCAAGGTAGGTAGGTAGGTAGGTAGGTACCTACAAGGTAGCAGCTGACATAGATGCTCAGAGACGTTAAGTAACTTGCAGTAACTGTGAAGTGATAGCATTGGTACTTAACCCCGATGCATCTGTGGTAGTTAACATCATCTGTTGTCAACTTGAGACTTAAGAGTGAAGAGGTGGAGTTTAGCCTGTCAGTCAGGTTGCAGCTCGATGACTTCATTTGGAGGCGCTAAGGAGATAAATCGTTCACTGGAGGCGGGACACACACACTCCCTCGGAGACATTCCTGATGACAAGACACATGGAGCTACCGTAGAGCCCTGGAGCTGAAGGAGTCACAAAGAGACCCCTGCCGGTGCTGAGATGCTTCCACTGCCGCTGGATCCACAAGACTTTCCACCCACTGGCCTGTGATCTTCCTGCATTCAGCATCATTGCATGTGTTTCGTGAGTCTGAAGAGGAATTTGTAGATTGGTAATGGACATATGGGCTAATACCGGATTTATGGACTTGATCTGGACTGGGCTGGGATGTTTTCTCAATATTCAATTGCTCTTGTCTATAAAGCTCTTTCTTATACACACATGAGTGTCCATGAATTTGTTTTTCTAGTCTACCCAGATTAACACAGCTTCCCTTCTCCCTCATCAGAACTGGAGGCACAAAGAGGTCAAATGCATTGTACAGGGTTATATCGAGCAGGGGCCGGCAGGGTTTTGATCTTCTCTTTCCACGTGCTGCAATATGGTTCCTGCCTCACTCTGGGCAGGCAGTTCTTTCATAGGCCTTTCCATCTTAAACTCTCCTTTCATTGTGCCATCCCTTTGTTTCACGCCACCCCATCTCACGCTGCCTTCTCCCTGGCCCCTGGGGCTCCCCCCGTCCACAGGAGCATGCTTCCTGTGTTCTGCATGTGGTGGTGTTTCCGGTGAAGCCCTGGAGTCCTCACCATAGGCCAGGCACCGACCCAAGCACTTGGCAAATCTGAACTCATCTCGACTCCTCACAACAGACCTCTGAAGCAGCCGCCGTCACTCCTCTCAAGGGACAGATGAGGAAACCTAGCTCCTTTACTTGCTTGACGTCACACAGCTGGTAGAGGGAGACCCTGGGGTCAAGGTTGAGCAGTCTGGCTTCAAAGCTTCATTCAGAATCACTTTTCTACAGCTGACTCCCAGTTGGGCCTTGAATACCTATGCCTGCCTTTGAGGATATGCGTATACCTCAGGCAAAGGAGAGGGGCAGCAAGAGAGAGGAAGGTACTCGATGAATTTGATTGACACATGGCTGCAAGAATGAGCTCCAGCACAGGAACAATTGTGAGGATGGCGTGGGACAGGGTTATGTTTCGTCTGTTGTGCATAGGGGTGCTGGTTCGGGACCCACTTGGTGGCACCTAACAACAACAACGTTGCCTGTTCTGGTGTCATTGATTTCTAATCCCTTGAATATACCCGACAAATGAATTTTGAGAGTGTGGTCTGGGGCCTTGGAAAGTGGCCTCGAGGAGGAGCACCTCTGAAGGACTTCTCTGAGACGGAATTACACTTCGGGTTTCTGCGTTCCGATCCACATTCTGGTTATTCGTTTGTTTGTTTGTTGGTTCATTCATTGCTCTGATATTGCCCACTACCTACCTGAGAAACAACAGGACAATGAAGCTACTTTAGGGATTAGTTCATAAAGATAAAGTAAGCCACTTGTCGAGTAGGCTGGGGGATGTGTGCAGCTACAGGAAACTGTCATCTTCCAAGGGGAGGGAGGAATTGAGCCTGACAGAAGGGAGGATAACTAGCATGGGAATAGTAATGAAATAAAAAATTGGAATTCAATTTCCTTTGGTGCGATGCATTAGATTTTAATCATCTAAGCCAAATGGCAGAGGCCCATTTAAAGTTAGATCAACTTCAATGTGTCTGGTATGGATTGATGCATTTTCTTCAGCTGCCACCAGTCTAAAGGCTCCTTGGATATGAAGCTGAAGGTTATGAATCTCAGGGTCCCCCCACAATGCCTGGCCCAGTGCCTGCACATAGCAGGTGCTCAATAAATGTTTTATTGAATTGAATGGAAAAGGAACATTCACTACTTATCAATTCTGCACTCACCCCAGGAGAGAAGGGAATGGATGTGATGTTATGCTCTATTAAGTATAAAAATGAAAACAAATGCCATCTCAAGGTTGGTAATTTAAGAATACAGGGAATCTGGAATGAAGTCTCTCCACAATGGAGAATTGCTTGCAAAGCATTGTCTATCTCAAGGTTTATTGTAATAATATCACAGATCATTTCAGTTTTAATTCCAATATTTCCAAGACCAAAGAATTAAAACACACTCTTAAAAAGACAAAGAATCAATCATTATATTTGAGTGCCACTTAAAGTTTGTCTTTTAATATAGTTAGGCTTGAGTTAGGAGAACTTGGGGTGTGGAAGAAGGCTTGCTCATGTTTGTGAGTACGCTCAGAATGTTTGTTTTTGGTGGGCTGGGGGCAGGTTTGGGGTTATCAATAATATTCCTGTCCTTCCTATTGCCACCCCCACCCCCCAAATATTCAGTCTTGAAAACACGATATAGGACTGGTACGAGTTGGAATCATATCAGGTGTAAATAAAATATGATCTTTATTACTCAATAAGAAGTAATGTATTGAATATATCACATAATCTGGCAAGGTACCATATACTGTCAGAAGAATAAATCAGTCTGTCTTGAAGGCAGTACAGCTGGAAGGCTCCTTAGACGAGAGGATAGTGAGACATTTATTTACTTTGGGCACTTCATCGGGAGGGACAACTCACTGGGGAAGGACCTCATACTTGGTAAAGTTGTTAGGTGCCATCAAGTCAATTGCCACCCATAGCGACCCCTCTGCACAACAGAACAAAACGCTGCCTGGTGCTGCACCATCCTCACAATGGTTCCTATGCTTGAACCCATTGTTGCAGCCACTGTTATCAATCCACCTCATTGAGGGCCTTCCTCTTTTTCAATGCCCCCTACAGTCTCAGGCATTCTCAAGGAACTGGTCTCTCCTGGCAAAATGTCCAAAGTCTGTAAGACGAAGTCTCTCCATCCTTGCCTCTAGGTGCTCTCTGGGTTTACTTCTTCCAAGGCAGATTTGTTTGTCCTTTTGGCAGTATGTGGTGCTTTTAATATTCTCCTCCAGCACCACAGTTAAAATTCTTCAATATCCAACTTGGTGACGGGCTGGTGAAAAACAGGAAGGCTTTCACTGGTATTAATTGACGCTTTGACTACAACAATGAGTTCAAATGTAGCAATGATTGGGAGGATGGCACAGGACCAGGGAATGCTTAATTATGCTATAACATGGGCTCACTAGGAATTGAAACTGACTTAATGACAACTGAAAACAACAACGTGGTGTTTGGGGAAGATGGTTAAGCTCTAGCAACTGTGCTAGCTAGTACTGTGCCCCAGAGTATATTTACCCACCCCTCTGGGTACAGCCAGGGTCAGAGCTGGACAGCTGCAGGCCTCCCTCACAGGAGCTTGCCCTTAAAGCTTTATGATGTATAAAAGCAGAGGCGATGAGAAAATATACTCTCTACAGTGTGTGGGTCTTAAGGGAAGACTGAAAGGGGCTAAGATGAGCACACCCAGCCTGCTGTTCCAAATGGTAAGTCCCCTCTCTTCTCCTGGAAGGAGTGAGAAATGGGCTAAGATGAGCA
>NW_022111366.1:5163564-5165811 GCF_000313985.2 Echinops telfairi
TTCTCCTGGAAGGAGTGAGAAAGGGGTTGGAGCAGGCAACTGGGAATGTTACTCTCAAGGAGTTCCATCCTTGTGTTAAAGGTCACACAAAAAGATGAGGAGCCTATTTATTCCCTCCAACATATGACATAGTTTACAACAGATAGACTCTATTACTGATAACTTGTAAGTAATTTGAATGATATATTTTAGCAATGATTTACTGAGTTCCTTCTGTGTACCAGGAAGTGCCCTAAAAGCTTTACAAATATGTTAGCACATTGCTCTGCAAAATAACCCTGGGAGGGAAAACAATTTGGTGCTCATGCAATAAGTTAAACAAAGATATAACATGTGACCCAGTAGTTAAGTCCCTGGATCTGTGTCCCAAAGACATGAAAGCAGCTGTTCAAACAAAAACATGCACACAAGTGTTCATAGTGGCAAAGGATGAAAATAGCCCAAATGTCCACCAGCAGATGAGTGGATAAGTAAAATGTATATAAAACCCACTGCCATTGAACGGATTCCAACTCCTATCGACCCTAAATTGGGTTTCTAAGATGACATAGACTTCTGGGATGAGCCTTGATGGTGTAGTGGTTGTGTGTTGGGCTGTGATCCACAAGGTCCAAAGTTTGAAACCACCAGCCATTCCATGGGAAATGAGGGTGCTTTCTACCCCCATAAACGGTTAGGGTCTCAGACACTCACAGGGGAAGTTCTACCCTGTCCCATAGTTCGCTGAGAGTCAGCATTGACTCACCGGCAGTGAATGGAAGCAGATAGTCTTATCATTCTCCTTTGGAGCAACTGGTAAATTTGAATCACCGATCTCAAGGTGAGCAGTTGTGTTAGGTGGAGTTCTCTAGAGAAGCAAATTCATTGACACTTGTGTGTTTGCATATTGAAAGAGATTTATACTGAAAAATGGCCTATAGGGTTGAAGAAAGGAGGTAAGTCCAGTTTGCCTCAAGTCAGGCTTCTCCTGACTCATGTAGCTGTGGAAGCTGATGAACCAAAAGTAAGATGGTGACGTGGTGGGTGGGGTGGGTAGAGGAGGGTGGCACAGGTTGTTAGCTGCAGAGGCAAATGAATCCAAATCTGGCTGAATGAATCCACTGGCAGTAGTCTGCTGGCAGCTCCCAGGATTTGCAGATCCAGGAATGGGATTCAGGCTCCAGCTCCAGCAGGAGGCGAAGGGCCTAAGAGAACTCAGCTCTGCTAGATCTCCCCTTTATACAAAAGGCCACACCCTCAAGGAGGAGTCAACAGGTTTCAGCTTGATTGCTAGGATGGGCTCCACCCCTACCACCACCCAGGAGTGTCTAATTGACATAGACTCTACCCATCACAGAGCCCAACTCCTAACCCGCAGTGCCACAATACAATTAATAATAGTTAAGGACCATCAAGACCATTTTGACGTCAGAGCATCCCAGGTAACATGGTTGATCTGCTCCATCAGGTCAGCAGGTCTTTCTTAAAGAAGTGGATTGAAACCATCCACCTTTTAGTTAGCAGTTGAGCACTTAACCTTTATGCCATCAGGCTTGCATACAGCTGCTAACTGGAATGTTGACGATTTGAACTTACCTAGTGGCTCCATGAAGAAAGATTTAGTAATCTGCTCTTGTAAAGATCACGTCCTCGAAACCCCTATTGGATGGTTCTACTCATGGGCACGAAGAATGCAGCACCAGGACTGGAGGAAGGCCCACTGAGGCTCTTCCATAGGCAGTGAAACAACATTGCTTACTGACAGTGAAAAGATCTTGAAGCACTTAGGGATGAAGATCAAAGACTACAACTTTAGCTTTGACATAAAGGAAATCCCTCACAACTGGACCAACAGGCTACATCATCAAAAATGGGGAAAAGATTGAAGATGTCAAGGATTTCACTTCACTTGAATTCCAAACCAACATTCCGGGAAGCAGCAGTCAAGAAATCAAAGAAAGTCTTGCATCAGTCGAACCAAAGCCCTCTATCAAGTGTTAAAGAGCGAATGTGTTACCTTGAAGACGCAGAGGCACACTGATCCAAGCCATGGCATTTTCGATGGCCTCATGTGCATGTGAAAGTTGGGCCAAGAATAAACAAGACTAAAGAAAATCATATCATTGTGAATGAGGGGGAGTGCAGAGTGGGGATCCAAAGTCCATCTGTACGCAACTGGACATCCCCTTACAGAAGGGTCTCAGGGAGGAGACGAGCCAGTCAGGGTACAGTGTAGCAACGATGAAACATACAACTTTCCTCTAGTTC
>NW_022111366.1:5166512-5176028 GCF_000313985.2 Echinops telfairi
TGATGATGGTGAGACTTTACATCATGCATTGTGGACAAGAAAAGCCCTGGAAAAGGACGTCGTCTTTGGTAAAGTAGGTCAGCCCCAAAGAGGAAGGCCCTCAGGAGATGGACTGACACCGGCTGCAGCAGTGGGTTCAAACATCACAACAGTTGTGAGGCAGGGTTGGGTTCAGTTGTGCATGGGGCCACTATGAGCCAGAAGGGCCCAACAGCAACTAACAGGCAACCGTGGTGAGGGGAGAGGGTGAGCCTTAGGTAGTGAGACTGACTGTAGGGAGACCAGTTATATAGGAACTGCAGTGCTCTGGACAAATTAAGGAAGGCCTGAATCAGGCTATGTTAATACAATTGGAAATGAGCAGACTGATTTGAGACTCATTTAAGAGGCACAGTCAATAGGATTTAGTGATTACTTAGTTGCATGCTGGGAGAGAGAGAAAGTCTAGGTTCTATTCCTGATCAGTGAGGTGACATTGGCACCGTGTCGAGCCTCTTTAAGTCTCAATGTTCCTTATTTGGAAAATAGGGAGCGATAATACCTAGTTCATGGATTATTTGAGCACGTTAAAATTGTACACTGTAAAGACACCTAATACAAGGACTTGTACCAAATAGATTTTGTACAAATAAGTGTTCTTTTCTTCTCTTCAACCCGCACTGCAGAATATCTCTTCTAAATTGTGGAGACTTTGTTCTCAGAGATACTCATTCTAGACGCTAAAATCATTTGAGGGTTGAAGCTTTGATGTACTTCACCTCCGGGGTTCTGATGAGGCTCAAGTTCTAGGCTGGGTGGATCATGTTTCCAGCTATGTAGCAATTCTGGTGTTTTCAAACACTATGAAGGCAGGGCCCTAGACCAGGGGTGCTCAATACGTCGATAGCGATCTACTAGTCGATTGCAAATGTAGTGTGCGTAGATCACATGGCATTAAAAAAATAGACGTTAAGTCTATCATCAATCCCGTCGCTTAATTGATATACAGCACAGCCAATCAGATGCAAGCTTCAGTGTCAAACGCATGCGCAAACAACTGCGCTAAGTGCTGCAAAAAATGACAAGCTAAGTTATCGACAATTTTTAGACCTTGGTTTTTCTTTCTCTTAAACGTAAGAAAGGGTATTAAAATGAGTGGGGGAGCTGGACCAAGTAAGAAGACAAAAACGTATCACTTTCATACGGAATGGGAGATTTTGACACTACAAGCCGACATTCAGCTGAAGTCCAGAGTGCATGAGCAGTTCTGGAACTTACTCACAGAGGAAAGCACCCAAACATGAGAAATTGTGCTACCTCCTTGACTGCATTACTCGGCTCTACGTATTTATGTGAGTCAGCCTTTTCCCACATAAAACATTATTAAGTCCAAGTACCGTTCCACCATGACCGATGATCATTTGGAAGTGTGCTTGAGGCTGACTGTCAGCAGCTACTGTCTGCACTATGCATCCCTGGCTCATTCCATTCTGTGTAAGTCATCAGAGTAAACTCAGGTAATGACAAAAAATGTACATAGTTAAATGTGTTGTGCAATATGGACTCATGCGGTTATGCAAGGTACATAAACTCATGTGGTTATGCAAGGTACATTGTACTTATAAAGAATTCTCAGTGCATTTATGAATAAATGTAATAAATAAATATATATGTTTTGCCTTTTTGTAGTTGGTAGATCATTTTGACTTGATCATTTTATAAGTACCTTGCATACTGAAAAATGTGAGCACCCCTGCCCAAGAAGCTCCTAAATAGAGTGTGGCAGTACAGACCACATTCCATGGGCCTGCATTCAGTTTATATTGTCCTACCCGCACACCTCCACAACACAGGGAGCTGGGGTTCTATAGCCATAGCTCTCCCAGAAGCCTGTTTTTCCCTCCTCAAACATTAGTAGTATTGGAATGTCCCTCTAATCCCTAAATAAGATTTTTGTGCTTACCGTATTTATAGCCTTCCCTGTACACCCCCATCCCTATTTTGTGATCCATGAATAGAGCCTGCTGAGACCTTAAACATGACTTTCAGAAGGCCTTCCTTTCCTTGGGTGAGGGGAAATGCCCAAATCTGCAGTGCCTCCTCCCAGTGTCCTGGCCGGGTGAACAGGTAGCAGTAGAGAATGCAGCGCTCGAGGAGAGAGAAGCTAGTGTGTGAGGCATCCCTGATGAGGGAAATGGACTTGGAAAACGTGGCTTGAGGACAAAAGCTATTGCCTGCAGAGATGTTGATTGAAAGGCCCACAGCCTTCCGAGGCGAAGATAATTAAGGATTTTCAAACTATCTTTTCAAACGTTCCTTCTATTTCTGACTGGCTTTTCTTAGATGTTGTTGTCGAAGAGGAGGGACTTGAAGGTAATTTTTTATATTCTTATACATGAATAATAGTTAAATGGCTTCAGCTGCCATGGTCATTACACCTGCTTGGGACAGATGGTGCTTTTTAAAACAAGAGCAGATCTGAACATTTCCTTTGTAAACCCAACTCCCATTACTAGGCAGATTAGGACGGCAGACCACTGAAGTCCTGGGAACCCTATGAAGTACACACGGGAGTGAAATCATTAAGGACCTGTCTGCAGAAAGCCCAAACACTGTTTCCCTTCTCCGGCACCACCTTTCGTGATAGAGCCTGGTCTAATGGTGTGAAGTGCTGGGCTGAAACTTCGAACAAAATTGAGTTCTCCCACATGAACTCTGGGCTGGGATGGGCTTGGGGGCAATTTCCCTCTCCCGAATGGGCTCTGTGCAGTGGGGAACAGCTGCGACATGGCCTCTTCCCAGCAGCGTCACTGGGCTGGAATATGGAGAATCATAATTAAACCAGGAGCAGTGGAACATGGGAGCTGTCTTTCTCTGACTAAATGCTCAATCCATAGATATAATCAAGCTAAGTAAATCTTGTTGTGTTGGGAGGAGATATAATTCAGTGCAGCATTATGAGCCAGTTATAATTATTATAATAAAAAAATCACATACAAAGAATTTGTAATTATCTGATAATGAAGGTCAAAAGAGAATACCAGAAATTGCAAAAAAAAACAAAAACCCACACAACCAACCTAATTTCAGGTCCATGTTCTTTGTCATCAAACCTTTATCCAGGGAGGGCAGTCAACTTAGCCTCTAATGATCAGAACTCACGTTTACGTGTGGCCTTTTACTGATGTTAGTGACTTTCCAGAATGTTTGCAGCAGCAGGATACAGTTTCAACCTCAATCTCTATCAGAATCTCAGTGTATAAAACAGATAAAAAGTGGAACTCTCCTGGTACAGTTGGGTGCGGGGAGGCCAGAGCCCACCTCTCCTCACCTGCATTCCCCTGTCAGCCCCAGGGGTGTCTCTCACCCTCTCCCTTGTAGCTCCCTGGCTCTGAGGGGCATCTGAGGAAGTCCAGCTTAAAATCCACAGGCACCCAGAGGCTCTTGACCCTCACAGTTTCAGTGAGGTGGATAGAAACTCAGTTTTAAATTTTATAGCTAAGAACTGGCTCAAGGAGGTCATGGCACACAGGTAGAACCCAGTGGAGCTGGGCTGAGAACGTCGCCTGTTGGAGAGCAAACTGACTCTTCTTTAACTACCTGTCTGCCTGATGCTCTGCTCAGTCCCCCATCCACCCTCTGGTGGTGGGATGCCAAGAGGACATTTTTATCTGAGACTAATTAAGAGATGAGATCTGCATAATTGGTCAGGTAGAGAGAGAACCTTCCACCCTGGGGAAGTGTCCTGTCCCCATGCTGGAAGGAACAAATCAACCACAGGCCCCCGGACGACAGGCAGGTTGGAATGAGAACTGCTCTCGGCTTCACTGATCACCTTTAGTGATTGGAATTTCAATTTCTTAATAATTTCTATCATTGCTTGGCTGTGTCTAAATATTTAGGCAGCTCTGTGCGGAGCGGATTTGTCTGCTGGATGTGTTACATATATTTATGTATTCTGATTGTCAGTCCCTGAGGAAACCACACCACAGAAAACAGATGTGATCTGACAGTTGCCAAATTCAGCTCTCACTTTTTTCCCAGCACTCCCTGCACCTCTCAAAGGCAAGGTTAGATTCTACTTTTAGACCAAACGCTCCTGGAGAACTGGACCACCCGATCTTCACCTTTCATACCCTCTGACTATGACATCTCAGGCATAGCCCTGGCTTCAATTACTTCCTCAAGCTCTCCGTCCTCAGCCCTAACTTCCAGTGGTTTAAGACCTCCATTTCCAATCGCCCAATGAGCAAGTGCATTTGGAGACATCCAAAAGTGCATATTCAACGCTAAAGGACTGCTGAAACCAAACCAGACCTAGATTGTTGCCATTGAGTTGATTCTAAACCGTACTGACCCTACCAAAGCAGAGTCGAGCTGCCCCAGAGGGTTCCCAAGGCAGTGGAACTGCCACGTCTTGTCCCCATGGATCAGCTGGTGAGTTTAAACCACTGACTGTACGGTTAGTGACCCAACATTTAAGCCTTGTGCCACCAAAGCTCCTTTCTGCTGAAACAGCTCCCGAGTGTCCTCCGGTGATAAATGCTGTCACCATCTATTTCCTGTCCGAACTAAACAACACAGAATTTTAGTTTTTGTTATTTTAATAAATCATTTTATTGGGGCTCTTACATCTCTTATAACAATCCATACATCAATTGTATCAAGCACATTTGTACATATGTTGCCATCATCATTTTCAAAACATTTTCTTTCTACTTGAGCCCTTCATATCAGCGACTCTTTTCCCCCTCCCTGTCTTTCCCTACCACCCTCGTGAACGCTTGATAATTTATAAATTATTTTTATTTTCATATTTTACACCATCCGCTGTCTCCCGTCACCCATGTTTCTGTTGTTTGTTCCCCTGGGGTAGGGGGGTGGGAGGACTGTATGTCAATCATTGCTATCGGTTCTCCTCTTTCTCCCCTCACCTTCCTCCGATCTTCAGGGTATCGATACTCTCATGATTGGTCCTGAGGAGTTTATCTATCCTGGATTCTGTGTGTTGAGATCTATACCAGTGTACATGTTCTGGTTTAGCCGGATTTGTAAGATAAAACTGGGGTCATGATAGTGTGGGGGTGGAAGCATTAAAGAACTAGAGGAATGTTGTGTGTTTTATCGGTGCTATACTGCACCCTGGCTGGCTGGTCCCTTCCTTGTGACCCTTCTGTGAGGGACTGTCCAATTATCTACAGATGTGCTTTGTGTCTCCATTCCAACCCCCGTCATTCGCATCAAAATGGTTGTTTGTTTTGGGTCTTCTAATGCCTGATACCTGATCCCATCAACACCTTGGGATCACATGGGTGGGTGTGCTTCTTCCATGTGGGCTTTGTTGCTTCCCTGTTAGATGACTGCTTGTTTAACTTCAAGCCTTTAAGACCCCACATGCTATATCTTTTGATAGCTGGGCACCATCAGCTTTCTTCACCACATTAGCTTATTCACCCATTTTTGTCTTCCGCAATTGTGTTGGAAAGGTGAGCATCACAGGATACCAAGTTATTAGAACAAAGTGTTCTTGCATTGAGGGAGGACTTGAGTAGAGACCCAATGTCTGTCAATGCAGAATTTTGTTAAACCCTTCTCCTCTTTCATCATCTACTTTCAACTATTCAATCAAGTCATTCAATATCAACATTTTTATGATCTCCTGTTCATACCTTCCACTTCTCCTCTCAAATCAAGAGTCTTAGTTCAGTTTCTCACCTTCTTCTGCCTGACTACTGTAGTAGTGTAATTAATGTGTGCTTCTCTGATTAGCGTTATTGGAGTCATTGCTTTTTGATTCATTCTCTGTGTTGCCCCTGGATGTAATCTTCTACAATAAAACTGTCATAATGTGACTGGATAGTAATAGTGCTATGGCCTGCCAAGAGAATGAAATATGTTTGGGCAGAAGTACAGTCAGAAAGCTCCATCGAAGTGAGGATGGAGAGATGCCATCTCTTGTACTGATGTTATCAAGAAAGACCAGTCCTTGGAGGAGGACATCAAGCTTGATAAAATAGAAAGACCGTGAAAAAGAGTTTGACCCTTGATGAGATGGATTGACCCAGTGGCTGCAACAATGTTTCCAACATAACAACAATTGTGAGGCTGGCACATAACCAAGCAGTGTTCTGCTGTACACAGGGTTGCCATGAGTCGGAACCAACTTGATAGCACCTACCAGCAACGGTAAAAACCTGCTAACAAGCAATTCTAGCTCCTTAATGTCAAATAAAACACCCTGCATGGTCTGTCAGTAATCCATACCTCTGCTGTGTGGTGTAGTGGTGATGAGCTGAGTTGGGATCCGCCTGGTTGGCAGTTCAAAATCACCAGCAACTCCACAGGAGATAAACTGGGCTTTCTCCTCCCATAAACAGTCAGTGTCTCAGAAGCCCACAGGGGGTTGCTATGAGTCAGCATTGACGGAATGGCAGTGAGAGTATCTCTGCTGTGTGAGTCCATTGTGACCTTACCAAGAGAGTTCCTTGTCTTTTAATGCCTTGTCTGCACTACGGCAATCATTGGAGACTGTAGCTGATCCTACTATCTCTCATTCACCTTTCTATATTTCTCCCTAACCCCCATCAGAATATGTCAATATATTATGAAGACTTTATTTTATATACTTTATCTAGTATGGTGAGCCGTTCCCCCTTTCTCTCATCTTATTCTTCCCTTTACCATTAACTCAATATTTTCAAAATTGCCTTACTTTTAAGGATCTTTATTTCCATGTAACATTTAGGATACGAAAATATTAGTTTTAAAACCATTTTGTTGGCATATAATTCATATATTTTTGCAATTGAATAGTTCACATTATTAAAATCTTATTTTGAAAGTATTTTTGAAATTCATTTAGGTAGATTAAATTGGAGAGGATTAACTTCTCCATAATTTTTAGTTTTCCCACCCATGAACATGGTCTATAGTTTCATTTATGCCTTATTACTTATGTCCCTTAATAGTGCTCATATCTTTTATCTGTGAAGTTATTTTGTCTTAGGTTAATTTTTAGAGTCTTTATTATTTTACTGTTTCTGTAAATAGTGGCTTGTAAATTGCATTTCCCCATGGACTCTTGCTAGTACAGAGGACGCCTTCTTGTACTTTTCATATCCAGTTCATTACACAGGCTTTTGGAAGTAAGTGGGTAGCTTTCTGTCTTTTCGTTTTTTAACAAAAACTTTGATAATACAAAGATTTTTCTACTCCTTGAAATAAGATAGATTACTCTGTTGTTCTTGCAGTCTGCAGTACTTTCAATAGTTGGTGGCATGATTACATTTTTATTCTAGAAGATTAAGTCTAGGGGCAAAATAGAGAAAGAGTCAAAAATTAAAGAACCCAATTAGGCTAATTGATGAAGCACCCATCACACTACTACTGTCACCAAGGAGGTGAGGGAATAAACTTCATTTAAGATATGTGGGTGTGA
Source organism: Echinops telfairi (assembly GCF_000313985.2). Lineage (NCBI taxonomy): Eukaryota > Metazoa > Chordata > Mammalia > Afrosoricida > Tenrecidae > Echinops > Echinops telfairi. The sequence goes on from NW_022111366.1 coordinate 5,173,930, forward strand.
GGAGTGTATGTGTGCCTGTGTATTTAAAGTGTTTTTAGTGACTGTTTGCATCAATAGCAGCTGATTCAAATATTTTAGTTTTTCATGACTCAATAATTTTGCTTGAATAATCGGTCCCTCCATTTCATCTTGGTTATTGAATTTATTAGCATAGTGTTCTTCATGTGGTCGTGGTTAGGCAATGGTGAGTTGGTTCCAATCATAGCAACCCTATGCACAATAGAACAAAATACTGCCTGGTTCGGTGCCAGCCTCATGTGTTTATTGTATTTGAGCCCATTGTTCCAGCCATGGGCTCAAAGGTATTTCTCTTTTTTGCTGCCCTCTACGTTTACCAAGCGTGAAGTCCTTGTCTAGGGACTGGATTCTCCTGATAACATGTCCAGATTATCTGACACCATGCCTCGCCATCCTCACTCCTAAAGAGTATTTAGCTGTACTTTTCAAGGCGGATTTATTTTTTCCTTTTGGCAGTCCATGGTACTTTTAGTATTTTTCACCTACACCATTATTCAAATATATCGATTGTTCTCCTGTCTTCTTTATTCAGTGTTCAACTTTCACATGCCCGTGAAGCCATTGAAAGTACCTTGGCTTGGGTCAGGCTACCTTAGTCTGGAAAGTAACATCCTTGCTTTTTGACACTTTAATTTGGTCACGTGCAGCAGATTTACCCAATGCAATGTGTCTTTGGTTTCTTGACTGCTGCTTCCATAGGTATTGATTGCAGATACGAACAAGATGAAATCCTTGACAATTTCAATCTTTTCTCTGTTTATCATGATGTTACCTATTGGTTCCTTTGTGAGGATTTGAGTTTCCTTTACATTGAATTGTAATCCGTATTGAAGGCTGAAATCTTTGATCTTCACCAGCAAGTGCTTCAAGTCCCACTTGCTTTCAGCAAACAAGGCTGTGTCATCTGCATATTGCAGGTTGTTAATAAGCCTCTCCAATCCTGATGCCACATCCTTCTTCATAGAATCCAGCTTCTCCCATTATCTTCTCAGCATAAAGATAAAATAAGTCTGGTGAGAGGATATAACCCTGACACAAGTGTTTCCTGGTTTTAAACCCATTCAATATTCCCTAGCTTGAACAACTGCTGTTTGAACAACTGCTTCCTGATCCTTGTACAAATTTCACAGAGCTCAATAAAGTGTTCTGGAATTCCCATTCTTCTCACGGCTGTTCATAGTCTGTTATGATCCAAACAATTGAACACCTTGGCACAGTCAATGAAACACAGGTACACATCTTTCTGGTATTCTCTTTCAGCCAAAATCCAACTGATGTCAGCAATGATGTACCTTGTTCTAAATTCTCTTCTTAATTCAGCTTGAACCTCTGACAGCTCCCTTTCCGTGTATTGCTACAATCACTGTTGAATGATATCCAGCAAAATTTTATTTGTGTGTGATATTTATGGTTATTATAAAATAATTTATGCATTCTGTTGGGTCACCTTTCTTTGGTATGGGTACAAAGAGGGATTTCTTTAAGTAGGTTACTAAGGCAATTTTATTTCAAATCTCTTGGCATAGATAACTGAGTGCTTCCAGTGCTTTATGAGACTATTGAAACATTTCAAGTGGTATTTCATCGACTCCTAGAGCTTTGTTTTTGACGACTTCTTTTTGGTACAGTGACTCTGTATATATTCCTTTCCTTTTCTTTTGATGCTTCCTGCATCATTCAAGATTTTGTCCATAGAATCTTTTAGTATTCCAAATTGAGGATTGAATTTTTTTCTTCAGTTCTTTCAGTTTGAGATGTTCAGCGTGTTCTCTCTTTCGGGCTTTCTAATGCCAGGTCTTTGCACATTCCTTTCTAAGGTCACTTGACCTTCTCAAGCTGCCCGTCGAAATGTGCTGTTCAGCTCCTTTACTTCATCATTTCTTCCTTTCGTTTTAACTACTCTGTGATCAAAAACAAGTTTCAGAGTCTATTCCTTCTTCATAGGCTGTGCTTAATCTGGAAGCTCTGCTGATACCTGGTCACCTTGGGTGACCCTACTGATAGTTGAAATACCAGCAATGTAACTTCCAGCATCACAGCTCCACATAAGCCACCACAGTAGGTCAAACTTACAGACAAGT
>NW_022111366.1:5176604-5178229 GCF_000313985.2 Echinops telfairi
GATCAACAGAGAAAGGATTGAGGCTGTCAGGGATTTCGTCTTACTTGGATCCACAATCGGTGCTCGTAGAAGCAGCAGCGAAGAGATCAAACAGCACATTACATTGGATAAGTCTGCTGCACAAGACTTCTTCGAAGTGTTGAAGAGCAAGGATGTTATGTTGAGGATCGAAGTGAGGCTGACCCAAGCCACAGTATTTTCAATTGCTGTAGATGCATGTGAAAGTTCAACAGTAAAGAAGGAAGGCTGAAGAAGAATGGGCGCATTTGAATAATGGTGCTGGCAAAGAATATTGAAATACCAGGGACTGCCACAAAACAACAAACAGATCTGTCCTGTAAGAAGTAGTACCAGAAAGCTCCTTAGAAGAAAGGAGCTTCTGTCTCATGTGCTTCGGACATGTTATCAAGGAAGACCAGTCTCTGGAAAAGGATATCATCGTTGGTAAGGTGAAAGGGCAGTGAAAAAGAGGAAGCTCTTCGATGAGTTGGATTGACATAATGGCTGCAACAATGGGCTCAAACTCAAACTCTCAAAATTGTGTGAGATCGGGTAGTGTTCTGTTGTATACAGAGTTGCTTTGAGTTATAACCGATTCACCGGCACTAACAACAACATCTTTATGGGCTCCTCACACTTAAATGATACAGGTTACCTCTAGCATGTGAGTTGGTTTTATTCTCACTCTTTGATAATAATTCTTCATTGGCTTCTTGATTTTGGTCTTACAATTGAGAGATCTGATGTGAAACTAATTCATGCTACTTTGCAAATTACATATTCTGTTTCTCCATGCTTTTTGATCATCTTTTGAAGTCTGAAGGTATCACCTTACACTGTTGTTGTTGTTGTTGTTGTTGTTGTTCATGTTAGGTGTTGTCAGTCAGTGCTGACTCATAGCAATCCTATTCACAACAGAAAGAAACATTGCCCAATTTTGTCACTGCAGCTTGTTGAGGTCTTCCTGTGTCTTCCTGCCCCTCCACTTTATCAAGTATGATGTTCTTCTCCAGAGACTGGTATTTCCTGATAATGTGTCCAAAATATGTGAGACGTGGCTGTACTTCTTCCAAGACAGATTTTTTGTTTGTTTGTTAGGTTTCTGGCCGTCTATGGCACCTTCAATATTCTTTGCCAGTATCATTATTCAAATGCATCAGTTCTTCTTCAATCTTCCTTATTCAATGTCCAACTCTCATATGTATGTGAGGCAATCAAAAATATCCTGGCTCGGACTAGGCGCACCTTAGTCCTCCATGTGACTCATGTGCTTTGCAACATTTTAAAGAGGTCTTGTGCAACAGCTTTTCCCAGTGCAATATACTGTTTGATTTCTTGACTGCTGCTTCCCTGAGCATTGATTGGGGAGACAAGAAAGATGAAATCCTTGACAGTATCAATCGTTTCTCTGTGATTCATTATGTTTGCTATTGTTCCACTCTTGAGGATTTTTGATTTCCTTACACTGAGTTGCAGTTCATACTGAAGGCTGTGGTTCTTGATCTTCAGCCTGAAGCAAGTGCTTCAAGTCTTTCACCAAGCAAGGTTGTGTCATCTCCACATCACAGGTGGTTCATACTACTTCCTCCAATCCTGATGCCGCGTGTTTCTTCATCTCGTTCAAC
>NW_022111366.1:5180840-5182111 GCF_000313985.2 Echinops telfairi
TGTACAAATGCGCTTTACACAATTGATGTGTGTATGGATTGCGATGACAGTTGTATGAGCCCCTAATAAAATGTTTAAAAAAAAAAAAAAGAACATGTGATATAGATTCTCAACCTAATCTTTTGTTCACTAATTTAAATTTTTCTGAATTTGTTTTCTTATCTATCTTTTAAATGTATTTCTTCATGTAACTGCTATGTTAGTCTTCATGGAGTTTTTTAGTCTTTAAATAAATTATTGCATTTATTTAATGCTAACATTAAATAAATGGTCTCTCTTTGACTGCATATATATTATGATTATTTCAATTTTTCTACCCGCCTATCCTATCTGTTAGGTTTCTGGAGTGGGTAATACCTCAGTTCTTTGCTTCGCATTCTGAAAGAATTCACACCGAAGCACGTTTTGTGATCTGAGTGAGTTTTTATGAAGGACAGGAAAAGTTTCAGATCTTACAGTCTCAAAAGGGTACCCGCTATTTCTGGAAAGCATGTGAAGCTACGTGGCAGCTGTGTTGGGGTTCACAACTGGGCACGAAGAACCATGTGGACAAGAGCACTCACATGTGCCGAACGGGGGTGGGGAAAATCTTGGGAGTCCAGAAGCCCAAGAACCCTAGAGGCTAAGAGAATGGGGACCCCGAGTAGGCCCTGAGCAGAGGCATGTGCACCCATGTGAGGGAGGGAGACCCTCTCCCCCTCCACCTGCGGCTGACCAAGAGCAGGGTAAAAGAGAGGAGGCCTTCCCACAGCCAGGATATTTTACACCTCTGACTGGGGAGGTGTGGTTGTTGGCTGAGTTAGGTCCACCTATCCAATGTACCTAAGGTGGAGGCTAGGTTTTAGATTTCCCCTGTGCTAAGGGGTCCTAGTCTGTGCATGCTCAGCTTGGGGTCTTCCCATGGTGTCCAATAGTTGCCTGATTTCCTCCCAACCCCTTTTATGGGGGGTGTTTGCAGGCCTGGGAGGGACAACCCCCCTGTCCCTAAGCTAACTACCTAACATAGCTAGTATGGATAATTCACTTTGTTTCTTTTATTAGTGCTCATGTGCTTCAGATAGCTGGGCATTTTTCTCAAGGTGATTTGATTTGCCTGGTTGGTATCAGCTATCTGAGGGGCTTCAAAAGGTTTACAGAAAAAAAAAAATGGAATTAAAGGATAATGGAATTTTTACTTGAACTTCTTGAAGCTATCAAGTCTATATCATACTTGCTGCTTTTGATGTGGGCTGCAGAAGTGGTTCCTGGATGAGTATCAGTGGATATGAGTT
>NW_022111366.1:5182657-5184931 GCF_000313985.2 Echinops telfairi
TGTATGAGCCCCTAATAAAATGATTTTTTTTAAAAAGTCACTGCCATCGAGTCAATGCCGCCTCATAGCGATTCTGTGGGACAGGGTAAAACCGCCCTGTGGGTTTCTGAGACTGTAACTCTTTATGGAAGTTGAAAGCCCATCTTTCTCATATGGAGAGGCTGGTGTTCTCAAACTGCTGACCTTGCAGTTCATAGCTGAGTATGTAACCACAACACCACCAGGGCTCCTAATTGGCAGATAGCCTTATCAGCAGCCACCCCAGCCTGGGACAGGGACTGGGTGTGCGGGAGCAACGTGTGCTCTCTCTCTCTCTGGTGGCACCCTTCCAGGTGACTTTGGACAGGGCACTGGGGTGGTGAGGTTAAGGAATGAACCGCCTGCCTCTGCAGGGGAGAAGGCCAGGCTTATTTGTCACGATCATCAACTCACCTCCTGGGGAGAGAGGTGTGGAGGAGAAGGGGGATAACATCCATCAATGCTCAGAGCTCCCTGCAGAAGCAGGACCACATGCTACCCAAGGATCATTGCTTAGGGGATGGGGGGCAGCGGGCGGCAGGGACAGGACAGCCAGTCCTTGTGCTCACCCAGCAGGATGTGAGAAATTCAGCTGGATTCTTTTTATAGTTTCAATCATCCCTGGTAATGAAGATTCTGCAATTAGAACTCAGCTGGCAGTGGTGCTGGGATGTGTGAGGCAGAATAGGATCCTGGGTCTGCAAGAGGGCAGGCCTGTCGTCAGGAAGGTTTGAAGGCTCTGCTGGAACAGGCAATGCGATGCAAGGACAAGTGCTATTTTTACAGGCCATTTTCCAGCCATCATCGCTCCTTAAATAAGTTCTACTTGGGCATTGAAGCGCTCACGTCTTCTTTAGATGCATTCAGCTCCCAATTATCTGTACTAATGGAGGGAGTAGTAACGCAGATAATAGAAAACAGTGACATCTCATTTGTTTAGCCACCAGCTAATTTGAAAGTTATGTTAATTTCACTTGGGTTTGATAGGAGCTTACACACACACACACACACACACACACATTTTTCTAGGATGAAAGCACAAGTGAAAACACACCCAAGTAGGTTGACCCTACTTAACAGGGAAAGACCTATTTCCAACTACTTAAACATAAGGATAAATCGATTTAATTGAGCATTTAGGAGGTGTGATGCACGGTGCTGAACTCTTTGCATGTATCATCCAGAATCATTTTTGTAATCTTATTAGAGAGACCCAATTAGATAAGCCTCATTTTATAGGTAAGGAAATGGGCCTCCTGTATTAGGTTATAAAGCCAGTTAGTGGGAGATCTTGGCTCGATATCTGGCCAAACCTGACCGACACACCCTTATTCTCCAGGATGAATGAATAAACAGGTCACCAGCAGGCTCCTTCAATCACAAAACAACTCTGGTGGCCTCGGCACGACACCCCTATCAGCAGCCGGAGCCACTGCCACTGCCTTTGCAATCAAGGATGAGGGGGAGCACCAGACTCTGGCTGAAGGACATGTCATCTTCATCCCTTGCTGGTTCCTTCTCCATGGAATGTAGCACTCTCACGAAAACTCTTCCCTGGCAACTGCCATCCCACCTCTGAATTATATAAACTCTGGGATCACGTGCCATAGAGAGACTACCGTGTGTGAGCAGCGAGTGTGGAGGGGGCTTTGTGAAAATAACAAAAAGAAAGAAAACACACTGCTTTCCCCTTGTATCCTTTTCAGAGACGGGGGATCTGGCTCGGCCCATAAGTGTGACTTTAATTCCATCACGTCGGGGGCACTTTGGCTCTGAGCTGTATGTGGTTCTGATGAAATCTCCAGTATCCTAGACCAGGCATGCCAGCTACCGGTTGTGTCCAAGCTGATTCTGACTCATGGAAATCCCCTGTGTGTCACAGTTGAATTGCTCTCCACAGCGCATTCAATGGCAGATTTTTCTAAAGTGGGTTGCCCTTTCCTGAGGCCCCTCTGGGGGGACTTAAACCTTCATCCTCTAGTTAGCAGTTGGGTGTGTTTCCAATGTGCACCACCCACGAATTCCCAGACCAGGCATAACCATCACAAAAGGTGTATATACCCACATGCACATACCCACCTAGTAGTTACAATTAACATACTGGAGAAATCGATTTTCTTAGCACCCTAAATCTGTAAGCTACAATGTGGTCCCCTGTATGCTTATGATCGTAACAATCCAACAGGCCATAATAATCCTTTTTAGTGCGAACATCCTCACAATCTACACAGTTGTGGTGTTTCTTTCTGAAGATTA
>NW_022111366.1:5185468-5186418 GCF_000313985.2 Echinops telfairi
CTGAGCCTGATCCACAGCTGAGGGTCCATCCATCGGGCAGGGTAAAATGTGGGCATACACACCTGCAGAAGTCGGGACAATGTGACTGCGTTTGCCTGATTTTGCCTAAGGGAAATGAGGGAGGAGTTCTTGAGTTCAGGGCGGGGCTGAACACGTAGTGGATGGGCCTGGAGTTGGACTGAGCCTTCCAATCAGGTCCTTCAGGCTTGACCCCCTGCTGAGAACGTGCCTTTCCACTCCAGGTACACTGTACCACAAGCTCCCTTTTGACAAGATCCCAGGTGCTTAGGAGAGATCTACGCATGGTTCTTATGCATACATATATTCTTAGACATATGCATATCTTGTTAAAATGTAGATCAAATCAGATGAACTGGTTCAAAGCCCTGAGTCTGGCTGAGGCCTAGGCTTAATTAAGGAGGGTGTGACAGGGGATGGCGGAGTGTAAGGGGTGACCTGAAGAATCAAGTTCAAGGGGACAGGTGAGGAGCAGGAACCAAATAGAACCGTGATGGTGCTAGGATATCACATTCCCACTTCTCATGTGTCTGACACTAAATTGTGTAGCTCAGTCAACTAAATTCTTCATCAGTCCAGGTCCCTCTGCTTGATCTCTGTTCTGACACCAGCTGAATACACTTACAACACCTTTTCCTCCGACCTTAATTCCCTAAAACTAGGTCAGAACTCAAGGAGCTCTGGTGGCAGAGTGGGTGATAAGTCAGGCTACTAACCACTAGGTCAGCAATTTGAACTCACCGTGTACTCTGAGTAAGATGACAAGGCTTTTTGCTCTTTTTTTTTTAATCGTTTTATTAGGGGTTCATACAACTCTTATCACAACCCATACATACATCAATTGTGTAAAGCACATTTGAACATTCATTGCCCTCATCATTCTCAAAACATTTCCTCTCCATTTAAGCCCCTGGCATTAGGTCCTCATTTTC
>NW_022111366.1:5188549-5190082 GCF_000313985.2 Echinops telfairi
AGCCTACTTTTGGGGCACATTTTTAATGCAGTTTTTGTGGTAAAATTAGGTGCCTCAGCTGATATTCGGGTTTGCTTATGCTCGAGTATATACAGTAAATATATTTGACTTGAGGTCAGATCTCACGGATGAAAGGACACAGTCCCTCCAACTGCCTCGTCTGCTCAAGACTTCAGACATCACCCTCGAGCCTAGGCATCCCCAAGGCAGAAACCTTCCATTCATCCCGTTAGCTTCAAACTTGAGTTTTTCTTACCACCCTTTGGGATGACTGCTGTAGGCTTGGGCCTTCCCAGGGCTTCTGGCCTTCTGGCTCCCACTGCTGCCTCCGGTTCCAGAGAACAGCTCTACACTTCTAAGTACAGTTCTATCTGCTACCGTTTATAGCAGAAAGGATACGGGTGAGAAGAAGCATAGGGCGACGTGTGGGAGGGTTTCTCAGCGTGGAACTTCCATGTTCCAGAACACTATGCTTACTGCTCCCAAACTCCCCAGGCATTGGTGTCTGATGTACTTCACCAACCAGGAACCCCCTAGGGCTGCGTCTCCTGATTTGGGCTAATATCATGAAGGTAATCTTTTTGGCTTGGCCAGGCCCCAACTGAGGCACTTCATTAGCATAAACTTATAGGGCTGGTATGGAGCCCGCATTAAAGACACTTTAAGGTCTGGAGAAATTCCAAGGTTTTAGAGGTTATCTCTCTCAGAAACCAAGGACAGAGACCGAATTCCTCGGTTGAAGCTGATTTTAAACCTCACAGATGGAACTTAGGGTTGCCAGGTGACAGATAAGATGAGGCGCTGGGCACAGCTGCCCTCAGCCCGTGTGGTGCCATTGAGAAAAAAGGTGTTCCTCTGGGTAGATGCAGCCTGTGGCCAGGTTCATGACCAGGCAAGCAGGCCCCAGGCTGGATTGTTCCCTGGGCCAGTGCCTGTGTGAAGAACACAACCTGGATAGACATACAGAGACAATAGTAAGTTAGGTGGGATAAACAATCTGGAGGAGAAAACAATGGGACTGATTGATGGTTCTGGGGGACATGAGAGAGGGGGACGCGGGGGAGATGAAGTGGGGTTTCTACAAACCCAGGGACAAGGGAACAACAAGTGATCTAAAATCGATGGTGAGGAGGGCATAGGATGCCTGGTGGGGCTTGATCAAGGGCAATGTAGCCGAGAGGAATTACTGAAACCTAAATGAGGGCCGAACATGATAGTGGGACAAGAGGAAAGTAAAAGGAAATACAGGAAAGAGCTAGGAGGCAAAGGACATTTATAGAAGTCTAAATACAGGCATGTACATATATAAATACATTTATATATGACAATAGGGAAAGAGATCTTATACATGTATTTATTTGTTAAGTAGTAAGGCAGCAGACATAAATTGGGTCTCCACGCAAGTACTCCCTCAACACAAGAACAATTTTTTCTAATAACCTGGAACTCTGTGATACTCACCTTCTCTGACATGATCCCTGAAGAAAAAATGGTGGGTGCATAAACAAATGTGGTGAAGAAAGCTGATGGTGC
>NW_022111366.1:5191482-5195607 GCF_000313985.2 Echinops telfairi
ACAATTGACTCGATAATAGTGGTTGAACTTTAGTTTAACTACATATACTGACCTAAAAGTATAACTATTAATACTTTCCATACCTTGCCTTTTTCACACAATATATTTTTAATGCAACTTCATAATACCATGTTAACCCACCTCTTTGTTTTAGATGGCTCTATGGCATTCCATTATATAGATGTACTCTAGTTTCTTTAACCAGTCTTTTATGATTGGACACCTAGATCCTTTCCAATCTCTTGCTATTTGGGTGCTTCAGTAAGCATCCTTGAATATCTATCTTGGTACCTTGGTTGGGTGTGAGGCCATCATAGAGGCGTATCTGACCTCCTCTGGCTACCCAAAGAGAAAAGGAGAATTCAACTCCTCACCAGCCCAAGGCTGACTGCAATAAAACGAGGTCAAGCATGCCTTCCTTCACCCTCCACCCTTCTCTGATCTGTTCTGACACCGACAGGTTCTACCACTGCATTCTACTTCTTGGTTGGGCTTGATAATCTGTCGCAATGGCCACACAGAACTCGCACAATACTCACAATTATGGGGTTGATTAGGGAAGTTAAAAAGGTGGTTACAAGTCAGGATCAGAAATGATTAAGGATGCAATCAATGGTCCACAGCAATACCTCTCCTCAGCCTCCAGCCAACTGTTTCTCTCTGGTCCTCAAACTCTCAGCCACAGGGTACCTTGACCTCTGCCTCCATGGACTAGGAAGTCCACTCACTGCCCATCTGCTGTCTCGTGGCCTCCTTGCCTCAGCTTCTGGTCTCAACCTCTACCACGTCAGATAGGATCCCACGCGTGCTCCACTGGTGCTTCTACCTTGATGGTTCCAGGAATTCCCTCTGCCCTGCCTCTGACATCATGCTCAGTCACAGAGGAGTGACTTTGATGGGGATGTTGTGTGGTTTTTGTCTTTCAACAGACCGGACCTACTCCAAAGGAAACAAAGGGTGATGATTTGATTCACACCTTCTAGTAAGGTGGACACATCCCACATTCATCCTGTCCATTAGCATCACAGAGGACTCCCTCCAAAATGAGATTATAACCACAGGCACAGAGGTTGGAACTGACAATACATCACTAAAGAGATTATGGGTGGAAGAGCCACATTAAGAAATTCCACTTCACCGCATTGGGTAAGGACTCAGAATAGAATCACTTTGCTAAGTCCATGACTATGAGCGAAAGCCCATGGTTGAGAACTAGCCTGACAAACCTCCTGCCTGTCTTTCTGTTGGATGAGCTCGAAGGATAGAATGGCATGGTCATGTATTGAGAGAAACATACCTGGCATTTCCTGGGATCCTCAAAAGCCGTAGCCGTAGAACAACATGGGAACTCAGACCTGCAATGCCCACTCACGCACGCTCCAGCCACAGATGGGGAAGGTCTCCCTCTACTTATCGCACTGGGTGGATACCGAAGCAGGGGACTGCCAAAACAGCACTCCGAGGAATACAGGCCTGGAGATGCTGCTGTGGGGCCAGCGCCACCTGGAAAACTCATTTCCAAGAGGAGGGATCTTCTGAGAATTCCTCTGGCTCTGGGTCACATCCGTTTCAGAACAGTTGGACGCTATTCTGTAGAGAGTAGACTCGTGGGCTGAATGATACCTGGTTCTGTTGCCACATTCCCTGAAATACGAACTGGAGACATAAGTTACATGAATGACCTTCCTGCTTCCTGAAGTCTCAATCAAGTGATTTTTAGGAGAGAAATCTGCATAATAAGGAGAACAACCTTCCACGTGAACTCCCATGCCTCAGAAACGCAGAAGGAGAGCGTGGAAGTCCTATCTATAATGACATCCGGACCCAACAGCATCTCAATCATGGGGAGGTTAGCTCAGACTTCACAGACAGGCTGAGGTGGTGTGATATACTGGTCACTGGGACAGCACACATTGTTCTTCTCAACAGCTGAAGGCAATAGGAAATAAGCTGTCACCTGGACAAGGCTTGTGCTGACAGGGAATTTCATCTGGAACTGCTTGGCAAATGCTTTCTAAAGGTACCACTGGCTGGTCTGAACGATGAATAAAAGCCCTGCCTTTTCCAAGGTCTGAGCAGATAATGGAATGGCCAGAGTCCTTGCCCTAAATCTTCAAGTCCAAAAATTTCATTACTGGTGCTAGTGGACTATATTGAAGCTAGAGCGCATACTGGAATTGGGGCTGGGTGGGAAGGGGGTTTATAATTTGAGAGTGTCCACAAACCTCCTGTGGGACCTCTGTCAGCCAGAATGGGATGCTGGGAGAATTTCTTCTCATGACAAAGTGTGGCATTTCACACATTTTTATTAATAGCTCCAGTGAAATTAAGTGAAGCCTTTCCTTTCTGTGATTAAATATTTACCTTTTAAAGATGAAATAAGTCATCATTCTGTCCTCAGGGCTCTGAAAATAACGAAAGAATTACAACCTGCCTGGCTTCTCAGGCCTACCAGCCTGCTTCCTGGAAGCTCGTCTTCTCTCTCTATTGCTGGGCCACCTCCAATTTGACCGCAGGCCAGCCCCTGGATGAGACAAGGGCCATCGCATGCAAAAACGTGTCCCGCTGAACTCTTCAATACAGGCAGATTTTTTTTTCTTTCAGATTCTAATTTTTCATTGCATCCTAATTTTTCATTGCATCCCTGACACCACTGTTCTAGCCCTGAGAGATTTCAGAGAATGACCTCCTTCTCTGGCTCCCAACACAACTCGTGTCTTTGCTGAGCTTGAGCTCCTGCTTTGTCCCCAGGCAGGGTCTTGTATGGAACTGCTGAGTGAGAGGCACTGAATGGCCACCAGTGATTCCACCTGGATGAAGCCACCTAATTGCCACCAGATATTGCTGTTGAATGGCATACACGTCGCCTCTGAATTTACCCTGTATTGTTTTTGCTTTTGTTTTGTTAGGGGATGAATCTGTGTGAGCACACATCGGCACAGATAAGCCTGCAGGTTCATCCCATTCTCTTTCCAGAAACTGGGGCTATTTCTGGTTCATGCTGTGTTAGTTTTCCTGGGCTGCTATAACTAATTGCCATAAGCTTAGTGGTTTGACAAAACAAATTCAGAAATTTATTCTCTCACAGTTTTGGCAACCAGAAACCTGAAATCAGTATCCCCAAACTCTAAAACCAAACTCACTGTCATGGAATCAGTTTTGACTCTGAACATTCCCTATAGGACAGAGTAGAACTGCCCCTGTGGCTTTTTGAGACTGTAACTCGTGATGGGAGTGGAAAGCCTCCTTTCTCCCTGTGGTTGGCACATTGACTATGCCACCAGGGCTCCTGAGATCAATATCACTAGGCCAAAAATCAAGTTGTTATCAGGGCTGCATTCCCTCTAGAGCAGGGGTCCTCAAACTTTTTAAACAGGGGGCCAGTTCACTGTCCCTCAGACCCATTTGAGGACTGGATTATAGTTAAAAAAAAAAAACTATGAACAAAATTCCTATGCACACTGCACATATCTTATTTTGAGGTTAAAAAAAACAAAAAAGGGGAAAAACACCCGCCGGGCCAGATAAATGTCCTCGGTGGGCCCCATGTGGCCCGCGGGCCGTAGTTTGAGGACCCCTGCTCTAGAGGGTACAGAAAAGCACCTGTTTCTTGTGGCAACTTGCTTCTGGTGACTCCTGGTATTCCTTGGCTTGTGGCCACATCACTCCAGTTGTCAGGAGCAGCACTTGCAAACCTTCTCTGCTACATTTTCACATTACCTCCTCTTTGCATGTCTGTGTCTAATTTCCCCTTAGTTCCCTCTTATATGGACATATGTGATTGCATTTAGGGCAATCACTTAATTATCTTAATTAATTACTTAATGATATTAGTCACTTAGATAATTGAAGACACTCTTCTCATTTCAAGATTCTTAAATCAATCATACCTGGCAAAGACCCTTTTCCCAAATAAAGTAGTCCTCACAGGTTGGATTCCAGGGATTGGGCCCTGATATCTTGGATGGACATTATTTAGTCTACTATGCATACTTCTTCTGTAGATCTCCTATGTTACTGTGTGTGTACCCTTTTAAAACTGAATTAAATAAGTATTACTATGACCCTGAGAAATTGGAAATGAATTCATTAAAATGACCCCACACCAGATTTTCCGTTTTAAGA
>NW_022111366.1:5196394-5197732 GCF_000313985.2 Echinops telfairi
TCTCCCACCTCCAAGGAGGAAAATTCAGAAATTCCCAGAATCCTTAGGGGAAGGCCATGCCAACACAAAGATCTCATTGGCTGTATCCTGATTAACAGCCTACACTCCACCCCTACACTCTTAATTCTCAAATTGACACTAGATTATGTAATTACCACAGACCACCTCTTGTCATTTTGACACATTCAGATAACTCTTTAGCCATGTATAATTTTATTCATGATTTTACAGAAACACCTTAGTCTTTCCTGGAAGAGAGGAATTGGATGTGTCTCCTGTCTCACTTGCCATAGAGTCAATACTGTCTCATCGTGACTACATGGGAGAGGGTAGAACTGATCCTGTGACTTCCGGAGACTACCACTGTTGCAGGAGTAGAAAGTCCCATCTTTTCCCCTCTGAGCTGGTTGGTGGTTTTGAACTGCTGACCTTGCAGATTGCAATGCAATGTGTAACCATGACGCCATCAGGGTCCTATAGATAACAGAAATCCAGGAAGAAGGACAGAGAAGGTTATTAGGAAGAGAATGAGAGAAAAGTCACTTGAGGAAGCAAGCATGATTGGTATATGATGAGGGAAAGAGTTGAAGTTCAGGAAGTCAAATGGGGAGGGAGACCTCTTCTCCTTGAAGTTCAAGCAGAATTATCTGCCATGATAAGAATACTCAACCATTTTGTAGAGTCTGTCCTGTGATCTGGGCTGAAGCTCGATTGTCCTTTGACATCGCTCCATTGTATCGCCTGCGCAGATCTGTTATCTCTTGACCACTACCTCCGTTTTACGGAACACTTGGGCACTTACTTTATGTTCTGTGTCTGTTCCCCAAATCTGCCATCTTCCTAGGTCGTCTTTGTGAATAACCCAAGTTAGACCTCATAATGCTACCGACTCTCTAAACCAAACCAAACTCACTGCCATTGAGCTGATTCCAACTCTCAGCGACCCTGTAGGACTGAGTAAAACTGCCCCTGCGGGTTTCCGAGACTGTTGATCTTGACAGGAGTAGAAAGCCTCAACGTTCCCCTGAGGGGGCACTGTTAGTTCACACAGCTGCCTTGTGTTTAGTAGCCTAACACATAACCCACTATGCCACCAGGGCTCCTATGCCGTCAACCCTACTTTTCAGCAAAGTCACAATGACCGAGGTGTTAACCCCAGTGCAAATGTCTCAGTCCTTTACCACCTCTCACTGCCTCTCGTATCTGACTCTCTTGTCCATTTATCTTCTTCTCTGAAAGACTCTCTCTCTGCTTTCTAAACCAATCTTCTCTGTTAGTATTCTCTGGCTCTAGATGTTCCTGTATCACAGCGGTTCTCAACCTGTGTAGGAAGGTGGA
>NW_022111366.1:5200674-5202329 GCF_000313985.2 Echinops telfairi
TATATATATAAACTTACCTTACACAGTGTTTTACGTAACATTTCTACCTGTATAGTCTTCTGGCTCTACAATTTCAACATACTCATGAAAAACTCATTATCACTTCAAAGTAACTCCCATCCTTTGTGATTATTACTTTAAAATTAATTTTTAATCATTAGCATCAACGTGAACTTATGACTTTATTTTGATTAGTCATACAAAGAAAGATTTTATTGAAATGTTAGAACCAGGAAACTTTACAAATCCTAAGTGCATAACTGCATACACTTTCGTTAAGTGAGCACACCCCTGTAGCCATTCAGGTGAAAAGTAGAGTTTTCATCAACATCTCAAAGGCTGACCTTTACCTTTGACAATCACTAATTCCACTCTCCTCCCTAAACACCACCAGTATACTGACAGCTAACATTATATTTGAATATTAGTTTGGTCTGTTTTTATTTTTAGCTTTGAAAAAATGGGCTCATAAAGTATGCATTTTTTGTTTATCTGGCTTCTTTTGCTCAACACTGTGCTTGGGAGGTTCACAAGTAATGTTTTTTGCTGTAGTTTATTCATTTTAATTCCTGTGTAGTACTGCATTCTATGAATATACTATAACCGATTTGTTTGCTGTATAACTGATGTTACCAGTTTTGAAATACCATGACTAATGGTATTTTGGGTATTGCAGTACACATATTTTGGCACAAAAACTTGTGCAACACTCTGTCTTAGGTCCTTTGGGGTCAATTTTAGTGTATTCATCAAATCCATGGATGGCATTAATGTGTTAGATAGCAAAGTCATACTTCAAAAAAGTTTTAAAATATTATAATAAATGGCCCAAGCTACTGACATTAAATTTTCAACTGATAAATATGAATTTTTCGTTTTTAACTTTAAAAATATATCACTGTACATATTTATCATAGTAAAAAGTGGAAAAGACTCGAATAGCCAACAATATTGGAATGCTTTTGATTTATTATCTCAATGCAATACGACAGAGTATCCAACACGAGAATTTTGAAGGTTATTTAAGCACACACAACTGCTTCTATTTTAGAGGAATGGCATTGTATTGGGTTCTCAGGAACACGTACACAGCATGTTAAGTCTCCATCGACCAAGTCTTGCACACATTGTTCAGAGACAGTGCTTACACTGTTCGCAGTGGGTCAAGTTTCTCCTGAGCCCTGCACGGATTTCCCTCCAGTAACTGGCTTCCCCGCGCCCTTAGTCGTTCCTCTTGGCTTCAGAGTCTTGGCTGACCATTTAGTATACGGGGATTGGTCACAGGTTGACTGGTTATAGTTTTAGTTCACAAGCTGATCGATTATTTAGCTAAAATGTACCCTCCGAGAGTGCTTTCAGCTGAAGGTTTATGGAGTATCTCAAGGCAATGGTTTCAAATGGTTTCAAAGAGTCCTCTTAAGAGTCTCAAGGAGTTCTGCTCCACATTATTTTCCCCTTTTACGAGAACAAGAAAAACATTTCTGGTACATTATATAAAATAACACAAAGGTGTATCTATATCTCTATCTATATATACAATGATTGTTGCTGAAAATAATTATACATGGACATTGATTACAAAACCTTGAAGAAATGTGCTAGAATGGTGGAATTGAAGATAGGCAAATTTTCAAAATCACCTTGAATGTCATTAT
>NW_022111366.1:5203140-5204955 GCF_000313985.2 Echinops telfairi
AGGGAATGTTGTAGGGTAGATACCTTTGGGGTTTGTGGTAGATATATAATCGTTTGTCAATTTGAAGATTAAGAGTATAGGGGTGGAGTCTAGCTTGTCAATCAGATCAGAGCCAATGAGGCCTCTGTGTGGGCATGGCCTTCTCTTGAGAATTCTGGAAAATCTGGTACTTCCTCCTTGGAGGTAGTAGACCCTTCTCTCTCTCTTTGCTCACACCTTGAGAGACATAGCGGTTGACAAGACACATGGACCCACCCTGATGTGGAGACCCCTGCCAGTGCTGAGATGTTTCCAATGCCACTGGAGCCAAAGACTTTCTAACCACTGGCCCGAGATCTTCTACATTCGGCATCATTGCATGTGTTTCGTGAGTCTGAAGAGGACTTTATAGATTGGTATCTGACATATGGGCTAATACCGGACTTATGGACTTGATCTGGACTGGGCTGGGATGTTTTCTCAATGCTCAATTGCTCTTGTATATAAAGTTCTTTCTTATACACATATGTGTGTGCATGGATTTGTTTCTCTAGTCTACCCAGACTAACACAGGGTTCCTGCTTGAGTACCTTGCAGCAAGGGGGCAAATCAATTGCCTAGGGCCAGGACCGAGGGTGCATATTGGGAGCAGAGGGTGTTCCAGCAGCAGAGGCTGTGAGGAGCTGGCATCCTCTCTCCATCACTCTAATATCTTCTCCACTGACTGTACATTTGTGGAGCTGCATATTCCTCAAGATGGGAGTTCTGGGAGATTTTTAGCCTTGATGATTTGTAACCTGTGAATTTAAGGTTTGCTGTATAGTTTCTCTGTAATGAAATATCTTCCTACCACAGAATCTTAGTAGAGTGTGATGTGGTTGACACAGACATCATGTTTGTCCTATTTATTGTCAGGTCACCAGAATGCTCCCCTAGGATTTATTAAATAACATTTATATGGTGATCTGAATTTTGGCATATCTTATCTTTGTACTGGATTTTATCCATCTGGTGACCTTCATTTCTCTTAGTGAGCTCTGTGGATTTGAACTTGGAAAATCCTTTTCTTTGTGTTACTCAGATAAATTTATATTTCTGTCTAGTGCAATGGTTCTCAACCTTCCTAATGCCGTGACCCATTAATATATTTCCTCATGTTGTGGTGACCCCCAACCATAAAATTATTTTCATTGCTACTTCATAACTCTAACTTTGCTACTGTTATGAATGTCATGTAGATATCTGATATACAGGATGTATTTTCATTGTTATAAATTGAACATAACTAAAGCATAGTAATCACAAAACAATATGCGAACATATATTGTGAAATATTTTCTTCTAATTACAAATAAATAAAATTTTGTCTTGAAGCATGGTGTAGCATGGGTAACAGTCTTCATGCTGGGTAATCATATGTGGGCATATCTGCATGTGGGTGGACCCGCCTGGAGACAGAAAGAGGAGGAGTGGTGTCTTGGTTCCTAAGACCATCGGAAATATATGCTTTCTGATTATTTTAGGCGACCCCTGTGAAAGGTCGTTTGACCCCCAAAAGGGTCGTGACCCACAGGTTGAAAACCGCTGGTCTAGTGTATCTCAAGTAATATTTTCTCCCTACTGTGTATGTGTGTGTGTGCTCACATGTATGCATGCATTCAATATAACAGATACTGTAAGATTAAAAAAATAAATATATCATTTAACAAATTGTGAAGGAGATCCCTGTGTAGCCTACCTGTATTAAGTCAGAGAATATTGTCTAGAAAGCCCTTTTAAAAAAATCATTTTATTGGGAACTCATACAACTCTTATCACAATCCACACATACATCAA
>NW_022111366.1:5205797-5211033 GCF_000313985.2 Echinops telfairi
AAACCCCAAGGATTTATTGAAAGCACAAGAATACTTGAATGGGGAGTCGTAGACTGTCAACATATGGAGAGCATGAATCTGAGGGGTGGCAGTTTCTTGACGATAGATAAAGGCTAGACTCAGGGGTTCAAAACAAGGAGTATTCTGATTGGCTAGCTAATATAAGTTCTTCTAATTCGCTATATTCTGTATATCTTTAAGACTATGTGCAGACAAATTTCTGGCATTTTTGTGCATACTAGTTATTCTTCTTTCAACCACATTCTTCCTTTTGGCAGGCTGTCCCTCCTTGTTTCCTCACCATGGGTCACTTGGGTACAGTGAATTACTTAATATGGCCTTTGTAGTCATCATCTTTGTTACTATCACCACATGACTGCGGGGAGCTATGCAAATGAAGTGCCTGTGGCCACCAAGCAGCCTGAGTAGCTGGCTAATGTATTTAAGGCCCATGACACCCTTAAGGAGCATAGCACCATGCAAATCCTGGTAGCCATCTTGCTTGGCTTAAAATGAGCCGTCCCAGAAACAGAAAGGAGGTGACCTTCCTGTTATCAGGAAATAAGAGCAGGAATTCTTTGGGCCCCAGCTTCCTGTGCTAAAAAGCCTCCGACCCAGTAGCAGGGGCAGCAGGACCAGGAGTCTGGAAGGAAAAAGTCCCACGAGCAAGAAAGCCAAGCGCCTGGGTGGCCGAGTGCAGTGCCTCCTGGCATTGGCAGAGCAGAAAGAGTATTGTAACAGTTGCCTGAACAAAGAGGAGGCTGGAAGCCCAGGGGGCTGAAAGATCAAGGTCAGGAGAGAGATGTGTCTATGGGCACAGCTGAGAGGAGCTGTCTGACCAAAAAACTACGTCCTGAGCAACTTCTGATCCTGACTTGTGAGCCTGTGACTTCTAAATAAACCCCCCGATGGTGAATATCGCCTATGAATTTTATGTGGACCTTGCAACAGATGCTCAAACTCAGCTAGAGAGAGGGCCGTGGGAAGGATATTTGGTGTCACAGTTTGGTGAAAAGGGTCCGAGAGAAATGGCACGTGTGAACTCTGCCTCTTAGAAATCAGCCTTGGGTAGTTGATGCTGATGCTGACTCCCCTCCCTCGTGAAGTTAGAGGTCAGTTGATGCTGCCACCGCAATAGGTTTACTGTCTCAGGAAAAGAAGCAGAGCCTAGGACAAAATTCAAGTCAGACCTTGAGAAAGCCACTTTAGGAATGCCAAACACCTTACTTGGAAGTGGCTGTACACATTGCTTGCGGGCCTCTTACACAATGGGCAGGGTAGCGATCTTCTTCAAAAGGCCCTATGAGAGCATGTAGGTGACCACTGTGGGTGCCTCCTGTGAGGACTAGCCACAGCACAAACATTCCCTAGTTAAAGGGTTGGGTCTGGGTACAGGTTAGCAGCCTGTCAGCAAGAAGCACAAGTTTAAAAGGTTAAGACGCCGAACCTTGGATCAGCCATTTTACTTTGGTCAAGTGTCCTAATTTGAATTCCATGGCAATTTCCTTGTTTTTCTCTATAGTTTTATGGTCCCCAAAATATTTAATTCTGACTTAATTTTTCAAAAAATAAATTGAATGATGCATTATATGTGTTGAACCATGTGGCTGTTTGTATGCAATATTCTACCTTTAAGATTCATCTGAAATGTGCTACATAGGTCTACTCCCGGCCTCCTTCAGTTTCTTCTAGTGTTACATAGTATGACTATACCACAATATTTTTCATTCCACTCCTGATAGACATTTAGGAGGTTTCTGGTTTGGAGGTAATATTCAACACTGCTATGAACATTCTTAAATATATAATCCAGTACCCATAAGCATGTTTTGATGAGGCATATACCTAGAAGGAGATTTGCTTGTTCATAAATTATTCATATCTTTTCTATTTTATTGGATAATATCACTGTGTTTGTAGTAGTTGCCTTACCAATTCACACTTCCATAGCAGCCCCTCGCCAGGATTTTTGGCGCTCTATGTCCTCGCAGCCCTCGGGCTGTGTATCGTGGTATACCGGTGTGGCTTTTATTGACATTTTCCCCTCAGCTGACGACGTCGAGCACCTTTTCATGTTTATTGTCCATTTGGGTTTCTTTTCTGTGAAGCATCTGTTCAAAGATTCTGCCCCTATATTTTTTCTGTGTGTGCTGTCTGTTTTTATTATCTTTTTGATTTGTAGGCTTGTAGGTATGCTTTATATATTCTGGATACAAACCTCTTGTCGGTTAGATGCCTCGCAAAATAGTTTTCTCGCTAGGCAGCTTGCTTGGTCTCTCGTTTAATGGTACATGTTCACGAACAGAGGTTCTCCGTTTTAATGTAGGGAAGTTGTATCACATTTTTCTTTCCTGGGGATCTTGTTCAAGAGATCGTTCCCACGCCAGATTTCATACAGATCGTCTCCTGTATTCTCTGCTAGAAGCTTTATAGATTTGGCTTTTCCATTTGGTTTGCGCTTCCCCCGGGGAAGATTTTTACATGTGGTGTGCGGTAAAGGCTTATTAAACCATGTTTGAATGACTCTCCTCTTTGGGTGCCGTTGAGCTTCTGCAACCTTTGTTCCAACAAAAGTTTTCCCGAGTCCCTATTGATCTACCATAACCTTAACATATAGAATTATACTTTTCATACGACATGTTTCTACAAGTTGTTGTTGTTAGCTGACATTAAGTCAGTTGTGACCCGTGACAACCTAGACTTTTTGGAAGCAGGTTGCCTGGCTAGTTTCCAAGGCACCTCTGAGTAGCTCAAAGTACCAATCTTTCAGCTGGTAGTCTAGCTGAGGGGTCAATGTTTAAGCATGTGTGCCACCCAACAACTCTGCATCTAGACAGTACAAAAAGGAATAATGATCTCTCAGGAACAGAAAGAGACAGGTAGAGCTGAGTTTTTTTGTTTTTGGGGAGAAAAAACTAAAAACCAAAGTTGCCATCAAGTTGATGCCAACTCATAGCAATCCTATAGGACAGGGTAGAACTGCCCCAATGAGTTTCTGAGACTGTCAACTCTTCACAGGAGTAGAAAGCTCCATTTTTCTGCGGAGGAACAGCTGGTGGTTTCGAACTGCTCACCTATGTATGGTTAGCAACCCAACGTGCAACTACTACGTCACCAAGGCAGAGACACACCTGAAGGGCTGAAAGGCTGTTTATTAAAAGAAAATCCAGGGGTCTAAAAATTGGCAGGCTTAGGGGACGTCTATTACTAAGTCTTGCTTCTAGACATCAATACCTTGTCTGTCTTATTTGTTACCCTGCATGCTCTGCCTAGCACAGCAGAAGCACTTAAAAATACTTATTAAATGAATGGATGTATAAATGAAACATTCTTCCTAATATCATGGTTCAAGGAAAGTTATCATCTCATGGACCTACCTGTACAACCTTAATGAGAATAATGATTATGATGATGACTTTTGGTGCATGCTAACTATTCATATTTTTAGGCAAAATTCTGAATTACTTGCATGAATCATCTCAGTTGTTCCTTGCAACCACCTTACAAGGTAGGAACTGTTGTCATCCCATTTTATAGATGAAGAAACCAAAGACACAAATAGTTGTGGAAGGTGTAGCGAGCTTAAGAAGTGCAGAAGCTGAGGTGAAAATCCAAATCACCAGATTCGACATTTATGCTATTACTTCTCCATTAAATTGCCTTTGGGTCAATCTACGTATGGGCTCCTAATCTTCTAAGCTAAGTCAATCATGATAATAGTGAGGATTATTAAGTGCCGACTTTGTGGCAGGTACTATATTATCTTTCTAACATATTTTATTCAATTGAACCCTTGCATAATACCTGTAAAAGTAGATACCCTTCTTTTCCAGACAAGAAAACAGAGCTAAGCGAGCTTAAGTCACTTCTCCAAGACTATACATGTATGGGGTGGTGGGGTGGTGGGGTGTGTGTGTGTCAATATTTGAACCCCAAGCCTTGACCTCAAGTCCGTACGCTTATTCACCATGCTGTCTGCTTCTCTGAGATGCCTACATGTTTGTTTTGGGATGAAACATCTCAAACAGCAGATGTGAATGAGACTTCTTCTCTGAAACTTTGACCGTCAGACCTGGTACCAGATCCTTTCTGTTGGGGAAGCTGGGAGCCAAAGATAAGTGTGACCTCCTGGGATGGCAGATCCGATCTGCCGTTGAAGACAGTGAAGCTGGCTGACAGAAGCATGCAAGAGCTAAGGAGCCAAACCTGGTGGCCCCGTCATTACCTCCCAGTTCTTCCTTTTGTTATATGAGCCTTCTTCTAAATGGCTTCCTTTACTCCCTTCTATTCTGCCAATGCTGGTTCACACTGGGTTCTTATCCCTAGCAACAGGCATAGTCTTAGTTAATATGACAACTTTTGAGCTCCCCCAAAAGTGGTTAATGTCTATTGGAGGTTATTATCACCAACTGTATTTCCTGACCTTTCTACTTGATGAATGAATGAGGGTGGTGACTGTTAGAAAGATGGCCTCTGTGGGATCATTAATGAATAATCAATCTGATCTTGCTTGTCAAATGGGACAGCATCTTCCATTCACTTTTCTTTTTTTTATAAGAGAGAGGTTTTTTTTCTTTTTCTTCTTTTTTAATCGTTTTATTAGGGGCTCATACAACTCTTATCGCAATCCATACATACATCAATTGTGTAAAGCGCATTTGTACATTCATTGCCCTCATCATTCTCGAAACATCCGCTCTCCACTCAAGCCCCTGGTATCAGGTCTTCATTTTTCCCCTCCCTCCCCTTTCCCACCTCCCTCATGAACCCTTGATAATTTTCAAATTGTTATTTTGTCCTATCTTGCCCTGTCTGCGAAGGGAATGGGCTACTAGTGTATACTCTTCTAAACGAATGCTTCTTCGCCTGCCGGTCTAGTGGTGTGAGATGTGAAGTCTACCACGGAGAGCTCCTTTGGGAAAAATGCGCATGCGTCCTGACTTTCCACAAACATTTTTGACGTTTGTATTTCTCCAACAGGTTTTGAACTGTACTGCAGTATAGCTCTCTGCAAGTCAGGCTCCATATCTACAAAACAAAGGGATTAAACTGCAACAGCTCTTTAGGACACATAGGGTCCTTTCGAACTTTGAGCTTTTCTGATTAAAACTGAGTCTAATAACAACTCACAAAGGTATTGGTGGTCAGGCCTGTCTGGATAGGACAGGCTGGATGAACAATCTGGAGGAGAAAACAACGGGACTGACAGTTCCGGGGGGACATGGGAGAGGGGGAG
>NW_022111366.1:5212349-5215516 GCF_000313985.2 Echinops telfairi
CTAATGTCGGGGGTTTAAATGGAGAGAAAATGTTTTGAGAAACGATGTACAAATGCGCTTTACACAATTGATGTGTGTATGGATTGAGATAACAGTTGTATGAGCCCCCAATAAAATGATTCTTTTAAAAGGAAAAAAAAAAAAAAGGTATTGGTGATAATCACTTCCTTTGCCTTGATGTTCACTTGAGAAAGATGACATCTGTCATGTTCTCACTAGAGGTCTTCCTTTTTTAGCTCACTTCTGTAATGCCTAGTGTCCCCTTTCCCACAGGGTCTTGCAGGTTGGACCATTAGCCCTTGGGGTGCTCCTCAAAAAGGGGTTTGCTGATTCAAAACTATATATGTCTCCTACTTAGGAATTCACAATGCACATTAGCAACTTAAAGGCCCTGAAAAATTTTGTAGGAATCTGTGTGACTTACTTTACCCTAAGAATTCACCAACTTACTTGTCACAGAAGCCTGTTTCTAGCAAAATACACAT
Source organism: Echinops telfairi (assembly GCF_000313985.2). Lineage (NCBI taxonomy): Eukaryota > Metazoa > Chordata > Mammalia > Afrosoricida > Tenrecidae > Echinops > Echinops telfairi. The sequence continues at coordinate 5,212,835 of NW_022111366.1, forward strand.
TGTTCTCCCATCGAGGACTGTTGACTTGGTCCATCCAGTTGGGTAGATGTCATGACTGCCTTAGAGTAGCATATTTGGATAGTACTGATACCTTAGCTTATCCTGTTCTCTGGGTGGAGTATGAATTGAACAGTGATTATCTAGAGACTTTGATTTGGTTATAGTACCAGGTATATTACTGCTTTCCCAGAACACTTGATGGCTCTACAGATTCTCCTCAGTTGACCAGAAGAGGGAGGCAGAGCACCTGCGATGTTTTTGGAAGGCCTTTTCAGCAGCTGGGGCACAAACCTAAGAAGACATGGCAACCACAATGTAGGAGCTTTCTCTTAAAGGATCATCTCCCCAGCAGATGGGTCCATTCACACTTCAAGTACACCATCTTCAGTCAGAACTTAAGGTGCCATTACTGGAGGTCACAGTCTCACATGATGACACATAGCCCAGAGCTTTCAGAGGAAACCGTTTTCCTTAAAGTTTGGGAGTACCAGAAGATGACAATCCATAAGGAGCTGATGAAGACAACAGAAAAAGAAAAGTGATACAGAGCCAGCAAAGGAGCAGGCATGGAAGTCTTAGCACCAGTATCCAGGAGCCCGCAGCCTATGCTCAGCTGGGCCGGAGAACAGCATTTGCCTATCAAAGAATTAGCTACAGGTGGTCTGACAAAGGTCTTACCACCCACGTTGCTAGTTTGGGGGTGACGCTGTATTCTTTTGGGGTACTATTTGACTTGGGCTCAAGATTTGGAATTCCCAAATCCAGTCTTTCTAGTGTTCTGCCCTTGTCCATGGGGTTCGCAAGGAAGACCTCCAACCTCACCATTGAGGAGCAGATGGGTGACCCACAAAGGCTCCATTTTACTTAGTAGAAAGGCAAAACTGGTTGGAAACAACGAGGAAGGAAGAGCAGTTGGAAAATACGGTTTAGTGATAGAGGCAAAACTGTAGATCTCATAGAATTGTGCAAGACCAACAACATCTTCACTGGATATACCCTTTCAACATTAAAAGTGGCAACTATACACGGGGACCTCACCAGAGAGAATACACAGGGATCGAATTGAAGATGGCTGTGGGGAGAGATGATCGAGAAACTCAATATCATCAGCCAACACAAGGCCAGAGACCAGCTGTGGAACAGGCCATCAAAGGTGCATAAGCAAGTTCAGGTTAAAGCTGAAGAAAGTTAAAGCCAGTTCACAAGAGCCACGTGACTTTAGAGACAATCTGAAGAAGATATTTGAGGCATTGCGCACTAATGACCTAAGATTAGATGAACTGTGGGATGGCATCAAGAACATCATACACGAAGAAAGCAAAAGTTCATTCAAAAGATCATAAAGAAAGGAAAAGCTCAAGTTCATGTCAGAAGAGACTCTGAAACTTGCCCTTGAACATAGGATAGCTGAAGCACTTGGAAGAAATTAAGTAAAAGAGCTGAGCAGAAGATTTCAAAGGCAGCTTTAAAGGACAAAGGAAAGCATTATAATGCAATGTGCAAAGAAAGTCCTGGGGTTAAAAAACCTAAAGGGAAGAATACACCCAGCATTCCTCAAGATGAAAGACCGGAGAAACTATTCAAGCCTCAAGTTGCAGGATTGAAAGGTTCGATGGGAAAGACATGGAAAACATAGGAAGCATCAAAATAAGAAGGAAAGAATGCAGAGCCATTGCACAAAAGATAATTGGTGGACATTCAACAACTTCAGGAGCACCATCAAATGATCAAGAACCAATGGTCCTGAAGGAAGAAGTCCAGACTACACTGAAGTCATTGGTCAAAAACAAGGCTCTAGAAAGTGAAATGTTTTGACAGATTTGATAGTTGTCTATGTCAATAAATTTAGAAAATAACTACCCGGTCAACTGAATAGAAGAGATCCATATTTGTGCCCATTCCAAAGAAAGGTGCTTCAACAGAATTTGGAAATTATCAAACAATATCATTAATATTATACTCAAGTAAAGTTCTGCTGAAGGCAATTAAAAGATGCAGCAGTACATCTATAGGGAATTGCCAGGAATCCAGAAGAAGCTATAGAACAAGAGATGTCACAGGTGATGTCAGATGAGTCTGGGCTGAAAGCAGTGAACACCAGAAGGATGTTTGCAAAAAACCAAACTCACTGCCGTCAAGGCACCTCTGACTCATAGCTGCTCTAAAGGACAGACTAGAACTGTCCCTGTGGGTTTGATGTTGTTATTGTTAGGTGCCATCGGTCAGTTCTGGCCCACAATGACCTTAGGCACAACAGCATGAAACCGTGCCTGGTCCAGGGCCATCCTCACAAGTGTTCTTAGACTTGAGCCCATTGTTCCAGGGCCAACCTCACAAGTGTTCCTATACTTGAGCCCATTGTTGCAGCCACTGTGTCAATCCATCTCCTTAAGGGCCTTCCTCTTTTCGCTGCTCCTACACTTCACCAAACATGAAGTCCTTCTGCAGGGTTTGGTCTCTCCTGACTATGTCCAAGGTATGCAAGACAAAGTCTAGCCATCCTTGCCTCTAAGGAGCACTCTGGCCACACTTCTTCAAAGGCAGATCAGTTTGTCCTTGAGCAGTCCATGGTATTTTCAATATTCTTCTCCAGCATCATAATACAAATGAACCAATTCTTCTTAAGTCTTCGTTTTACAATGTTCAACGTTCTTATGTATATGAGGTGAGCTTAGTCCTCAA
>NW_022111366.1:5216722-5219058 GCF_000313985.2 Echinops telfairi
CCACATCTATCTGACATCGGCAATGATACTCCTAATCTTTATGGGAGTGGGAGTCTCACCTTTCCTCCTGGGAGGGGCTGGTGGTTTCAAACTGCTGACTTTGTAGTTAGCAAGCAGCTCAACTCTTCACCTATTATGCCATCAAAGGTCCTTAGAAAATCGCTTGCCCACTTTTTAATAACCAAGCAATGGCATTCAACTGTGTGGATCATAACAAATTATGGATAACATTAAGAAAAAGGGGAATGCCAGAACACTTAGCTGTATGTAGGGCAAGAGGTGGGTCTTCAAACAGAACAAGAGATACTGCTTATTTTAAATCAAGAAATGTGTGTGTCGGAGTTATATCCTTTCAACAGCTATTCAATCAGCATGCAGAGCAAATAATCTGAGAGGCTAGATTATGTGATAAAAAACACAGAATCTGGTTGGAGGAAGGCTCTTTATGCGGATATAATCTTGCTTGCTGAAAGTGAGGAGGACTTGAAGCGCTTACTAATGAAGATCAAAGATTACAGACTTCATATGGACTACACCTTAACATAACCCAAACCCAGGTCAACTTTAACTCATACCGACCCTATAGGACAGAGTAGAACTACCCCCTGTGGGCTCCTGAAATGGTAAATCTTTATAGGAGTAGAAAGTTTCATCTTTCTCCTGAGATGCAGCTAGTGGTTTCAAACTGCTGACCTGTGGCTACCAGTCCAATGTATAATCCGCTGTGCTACTAGTGCTCCAGATCTTAACATAAGGAAACCAAAATTCTTCACATCTGGACCAATAAGTGGCCTCAGGATGAAGGATTTCATTTGATCTGAATCCACAATCTACTCCTATGGAAGTAGCAGCCAAAAAATCATAGGACATACTGCATTTTGACATGCTTGCTACAAAAAAAAAAAAAACAACAAAAAAAACCCTTTAAGTGTTAAAATGATGTCATTTCAATAACAAATGTGTGCCTGACCCAAACCATGATATTTTCAATAGCCTTATGTAACATGTGAAAGCTAGGCAATGAGTAAGAAAGACCAAGAAGAATCAAGGCATTTGAATCATGGTTTTAGTGATAAATACTAAGTATATCAAAGACTGTCACTAAAAGGAACAAATTTGTCTCGGAAGTGAGAATAGCAAGGATTTAGCCAGACCCACCTACTTTGGCCATACTTGGTAAAGTGGAGGATCAGTGAAAACGTGAAGGACCCCCTATGAGAGAGTGTCGCACAGCGGCTGAAACGAGGTGCTCCAACACAGCAGTGCGGGCGAGGATGGCAAAGGAGCAGGCAGTGTTCTGGTCTGGTGTTCTGTGAGCCAGAACGGATGCTGCAACACCCAACAACAACAACAGCGCTATGTGCTCTACTGCAGGAGGCAAGCTTTCTAGAGTGTAATTTGGGTTCTGCAGTAAAGGAACCCTGGTGGCGTAGTGATTATGTGTTGGCGTGCGAATCACATGGTCAGCAGTTCAAAATCACCAGCAGCTCCTCAGGAGAAAAGACTGGACTTTCTACTCCCATAAACAGTTACAGTCTTGGAAGCCCACAGGGGGTTACTATGAGTCAGCATTGATTCGATGGCAGTGAGAGGGTTGCAAGTAACAAAGCCAGTCCGGCCAATTTGATGCAGAAGAGCAATTTATTAAAAGGCGATCAGAAAGTTCATTAACTTGACAAAGAGATCGAGAATCAAGCTTAGGTAGTCTACAGCAATTCCCCAAACCAAAGTATTCCATCTTTGGCCAAGTGAAGTGGAATCTTTGGGTTACGAGCCAAAAGTGTTCATTGTTTGCACTAAACAGGGACTCCTGTGTCTTCCCATATGCTTATAATTCTGGCTTTAAGTTCCCTTATTGCTTATGTATATAGCTTTTCCTTTCTTTTGGAGGCTAGCAAATATTATAAATTGTACCTGTTAAATGTTTTCATATTGAGTGCAGGAAGCGGTCCCCATTCGCTTAGTCACCCCAAGTCTCCAAAGCAAGTGTTGACCTTTAGCAAAGGTTTTTGTTGGTGGGGGAGGCAGGCTGGGAGTGGCCCCTGTGGCTTGAGGGGTGTGGTGGGTGTCCCTGGGTAGTGCACGTGGAAACTGTTCAATTGATGTGATTTTTCCGTGTAAATTCTCAGCACCACCGACAAAATAAATAAACTTTACAAAAGAGAACATCAAAGTTGTATTCAGCCATTGTGATGGTGGGGCCAGTTCTTGGCCGGTGTTGGGAGTTGTCAAGCTGGTTCTGCTTCATAGTGATCTGAAAGCACACTAAATAAGACGCTGCCTGGTTGTGTGCCAGCCTCACACTTTTTGCTAAGCTTGAGCTCAACAGTGTAGCC
>NW_022111366.1:5219899-5221110 GCF_000313985.2 Echinops telfairi
GCAGCATCTTACAAATGGAGTACACCTTCCCAAGAAACCTGAGAGACTGAAAATTCTGGTGGGCCATAGAGGGTTAAAGCGGCCTTTTGCAGCATATTGGCCCAGTGTAATGCATCATTTGTTTTCTCGATTGTTGCTTCCTGCACATTGACTATAAATCAAAGTACAACGAAGTCCTTGACAACTTCAATATTTTATCTATTTATCATGATGTTGCTAATTAGTCCAGTTGGAAGACTTTTTATTTTCTTTGTGCTGAGATATAGTTCATCTAAGGCTCTTGTCTTTGATCTTCATCAGTAAGTATAGCAGATCCTCTTGACTTTTAACAAGCAAAATAGAGAAAAGTTAATATAATGTGATATGTGTACTCTTAGGTCTGATGTGCCTTTTGTTCTCTTAATTCTTTTCTTTCTTCTTCCTTCTCTCCCTTATTTGTTAGAATTCACATTGTCTTCATTCTGTTGAAAATTACAGTGCTTCCTATATTCACTTTTTATTAATGTTCTTTAAAAATTCTCTATTAGAGACTTATCTATTTTTTCTCCACAATAACTAAATCTTAGATTTATTTGCAAATACTACTCTTTCCTTTGTTTTTGCATTAATTTATTTTGGTTATATTCCTTCTTCCTTTTTAAAAGATACTTTTATTGGCATATATTTCACATATCATATAAGTTAATTGTTAAAACTTATTAAGATGACTGTGCAATCATCACCACAATCAATTGTTGTCAGCTCATTTTCCCCCATCCTCCAATTCCATGCCCCTAGGCAACTATCAATCCAGTTATCGTCTTTATAGATTTGCCTACTCTGGATTTCATCTTCAGAAAATCATACAAAACACAGACAGGAAGCAAGGAACAAACAGACAAAGAAGCCCAACGACGATGACTAGGCAAAACATAGAAACACCTCAATCAAAAAGAAAAGCAGAAAATATTAAAAATGGAAATAATTTTAGAATGTGTTGAAGGGAGATCAAATGATATCTGCACCCTCTACTTTATAATGCTTTCTGTCTGATAGCAAGGCTATTGACCATATATACTCCAGTATTAGTCAACCTGAATATCCGTCAAGGCACCTAATTTTACCACAAAAACTGCATTAAGAATATGCTGAAACATCCTGGCCCACTAGGCCTTGAGGATGATGACCCCCAAATAGAGCAGCCAGTCCACAGAGAGGACCACATGGCCAGC
>NW_022111366.1:5223206-5224199 GCF_000313985.2 Echinops telfairi
CCATATGTCCAACACCAATCCACAAAATCCTCCTCCATCTCACAAAATAGACGCAATGATGCTGACTGCTGGAGGAAAGCCTCGTCAGTGAATGTGTCAGCATCTCAGCACTGGCAGGGGTCTCCACACGGCTGCTCCAGCACCCAGGGCTGAATCGGGGTAGGTCCATGTGGCTTCTCCTCAGGGATGTCTCACAGGAAGTGAGCCTTGCAAGATGAAGCAGGGAACTGGCTAAGGCAGCTGCACCCTGGTCCAACCATCAGAAATCAAGAGACCCGAGAACTAGAAAGGCGAGGCTCACCAAACCATTTATCCCTCCGCCCTTCAATTAACCCCACATGTGTTTATTGGCCAGGTTGGCACAATAAACTACGTCACAAGTGTATATGGCACATCCCTTGACTATGGTTAGAGGGGACTCACAGGAGGATTAATCTATGTGAGGACTCTGCAAATGGATTTTTGGCGTTCACTGTCATCCCTAGCCTTCTGCAAACCAGGTGTTCACAATTAAACTCTGATCCCATTCCCTCCTTTGGATTTGAATTTTATTTACAATCCTTGATTACACACACCGGCTGCTATGCTTCCATGTGGACTTAGTTGACACCTCACTTTGATGGCTGCTTGTCTGAAGAAAAGCCTGTAATAACCCAGACACTATTCTTTCAGAGAGTCAGGCACCATCTGGCTTCTTCACCACACTTTGCTATAGACCCATATGTTCACTGATCTCTTCATGAGGGTGCACATCAAGCAAGGCCATGTCATAAGAACTAACTGTTCTTAGAGTGGGGCTAGAATTACATGTTTGACCCCCAAATCTATTCACATATCTATGGTATATATAAATCTCTGGTTCACTTTAGAGACATCATTGCCATTGCACATTGTTAATCATCCCCCTGGGGCATAAGGTCATTCAAATGATACTGTCATTAATTTGGAATAGAAATCAAAACACTGTTGGTAAAAGAAAATTATAGAAGTATG
>NW_022111366.1:5224299-5225792 GCF_000313985.2 Echinops telfairi
ACAATGGGGGTTGGTGGTAGAGCTAAACTTTCATTCACAAAGTCAGAGCCATGCCTAAAAGATTAATAAATGTCATAATAAAGCATGGAGGGCATTAAAATATTAAATATACGGTATCCAGGCCACCTTTCATTGGGCACTCTGAGAGCAAGAGATCTGAACTGAAGTTCAATGACCCCCAATTACATAACGTTGGGACAATAGTCATCTGCTTCTTCTCACACTAGGGCATTTCAGACTTAAGTCCAAAGAAGTATGTCAGTTCCTCATTGGGGTTTCCACATTGAATCCATCTGTTTTGGCCTATGAAAGATGCTGTGTACCTCAAAAGGGCAGAGTCTAAAGTTCTACTAGCCTATGTCACCTGGGTCACCGAGGGCTAGATAGAAACTAGGTCAAAAGTATCCAGTTAGGAACACAGTCCTGGGTCTATGCTACCCTCTAGTTCTTGTTAAGCATTTTTCGGGATGAGAGGCTGCTCCTCCCAGTTTACACACCAACAAAAATGTAATTGCCTTCTCTGAGACATGCACACCCCCTCCCCACATCTTGACTTGAATTCCAGTAAGGTTCCCTTATTCTTGTAGGAGTGTCTGTTGATTTGGGGCGGCCTTAGCACAATGTTGTATGGCTGTAACTGAAAAGTCCTCTCCTCCCCACGTCTTAAAAAACTGACCCCAAATGAGGCCAGGTCTTCTCTCTTGAAGAGATTTTAAAGACATACCTATAAAGGGAGTGATCTGTGGTTCAGGGGACCAGGGAACGAGGCAAGCTCTCAACCTCATTGCTTAGGAGACTGGGTTAGAAGATCACATGACCTGAGAGCAGAAGCCTGCCTTCATCTGAGTGTTTATCCCTAGAGTAGTGCATTTGTCCCTTTTCAATCTACTAACTTCACTCAGCAGGGTGATTTTCAGGGCCCTCCGTGTTATGAGGTGTTTCATGATTTCAAGGCTTTTTTTTTAGAGTACATACCAGAGTTTTGTTATCTGTTCTTCTGCTGATGGGCATTTGGGCTGTTTCTAGCTTCTTGCTATTGGGAACTGTGCTTCAATAAACATGGGAGAGCATGCACCTGTGCATGCATAATAGTCCATCTTTATTATTTCCTTCCTTCTTTGATTTATTTTATAAACAGTTTTATTGGGACATGGTCCAAAATCATACAATTCAATATTATTAACAAGAGTTGTACCATCCTTACCACAATCAATTTTAGAACATTTTCTTCTTTCTTATACTACAACTTTACAAGAACATTTTCATCTCTATTTTAACTTCTCGACTTGAATGAACACTCAGTTATTTTCATGGCTTCGTTAATCATGAGAAAAATGAGAGTCCCATCATTTCACATGAGCTATATCTCATTTTTAACTAATGTGCAGGGTAGGTTGCTGTTCTTACCCCCTGATATAGTTTATTGTGCCAGCCTGGCAGATGAACACAAGTGGGATTAACTGAAGGGCAGAGAGATAAATGCCTTGGTGAGC
>NW_022111366.1:5226283-5237198 GCF_000313985.2 Echinops telfairi
TAACTGTTTCTTTCTTGTATTGTATATTTAACTGTATATGATTTAACAGTTCATTCCTTGTTATATATCTACTTATCTTTATAAATAAATATATTAAATTATCAGCAATTTGGTTTTATCTCTCTAGAGAACCCTGTCTAACACACCCCCTTCCCATCCTACTCAGCTCTTCTGGGGAGTTTTCCCTGACATGGAGATCTCAGCTTAAACGTCATGTCAGCGTGGCCTGCCCAACCAAATGAGCACCACTCCTTCCACCAGTCCCTCAGCCATGCCATTCTGGTTTATGTTCACTAAAAGATGCCGCTTCCTGGCAGTGTCTTCTTTATCCAGACATTTACATTCTGCCCCCCTGACCTTATCTCTCTGCACTCTGCTGCTGGAATAGAAGCCCCAGGTGAACAGAGCTTATCTTTTCGATCGGTACTGCCTGCCCTTTAACGGCATCTATCATCTAGTAGTAAATCATCAATAAATGTCCACTAGACAAATGCATGAGGCATGTTCTCATTTTCATTTCTTTAAAAATAGTCCGTGTCTATCATTTTTATGTCATTTTGTTCCAATAACTATTGGGGAGTTTCGCCTCCTCCCCAAGTGGTGGTTTATTTGTTTGTTTAATTTCTAGTTTTATGGATATTACTTTGTGATATGATAAAAATGGCTCAGATAAATTTTCTGCCTGGAAACATATTACGTTTATATTTGTATCTTAGTTATGATCAATATTTGTAAATGCTTCACGGGTTCTTTAAAAGAGGATATAGTTACTCTTTTAGCAGACCATTTTATCTGTGATTTAGATTTTGTGTTTTTGATGGTTTTCATTTATTTGACTATTTTATTTATCGTTATTTAAGCTGTCAAAGTCTGAGATGTGTGTTTAAAAGCCTCTCACAAGTATTGTATTTCAAGCATTTTTCTCCTTAGCTTTCCATACTCTTTGTTATTGCCACAAAAAGGCTCCAACTGTTATTTATTGTTGGTCATGCCTTTGTTAGGTATAAAATGTTTCTCTTTGACACATTTATGCTTTTTGACATGAATTCTATTTGTCTGAAGTCAGCCACCCAGCACACTTTGTGTCTTTCAGTGCGAGAGCCTGCGACCCTCTGGCCGAGGGCTCTGATGACTTCAGGGTCCCTTTCCCACGTGCACAAAAGGTTAAAGTGATATTCCAAGGGTAAGCTAAGAAGGGGGAGGGTAACGTATGGGATGTTTCTAATGCTTTTCTTGTAGGGAAAAGAAGAAGAAGAACAACAACAACAACAATAACAACAACACATTGGTGAGTCCCCCAGGAGAACTGAAATGGCAACTTCACTAGAGGAAGAAATTACGAACCTGTCAACCAGCTGAGAAATGTCCTACAATGTCCAGACCTAAAACTCTCTCCTAAGTGGCTGCTGCTGACACTCAACCTGGACTCCGGCACTCCCTCGTTGGTGGGGATGTGACTGATGCTGACTGATTTCAGAGACGCAGACAGATCCCTAAGGAAACCATGGGAGGCCTGGGAGGGCACGTGTGGGAAGCCTGAGCACCTGGGCAAGAGAGTCTGTCTGTGGCGCTTCTCTGATTGACAGCAGTCCCAGGGATCCCTGGTGCTGGTCGTGAGGCGTGCGAGTGGGCACTGATTGAGGAAGTCCATACTGCTCTTATTTTGGACAGAGCCCTCATGAGGCATCATTCTTCAGAAAACAAAACCAAACACGATTTTGGGGGTTCAGCAGCATACGGTGGCAAAATACGGAGTAAGCAATGGTGTAGCGGTCGAACCCTGACCGAGTGGCACCCCTGTGCATGATTCTCCCTGTCATCAGGGTCGCTTTTCCTCCTGCGCAAAAATGACCATCACAGGGCGAAGGCCACCTGACTTCGCCAGGGCTTTCTACGAATGGATGGGGGGATGTGCTACTTGTAAAGCATTGGAAGAAAACTGCACTTCCATCAAACAAGAGGGCACGACTATGCTACAGTGGACACTGTGCCAGGACACACATATGCTCCTTAGGACGGGTTGCTTCAGATGTGGGAAATACTGTCGGCAGCTTTGGGCTGCCCTCCTTACAGAGAGCCAGCCTCCTTACCCAGATGTAGCGCTTTCTTGGGCTTGTTGTTAGGCGCCATCAAGTTGGTTCTGACCCAAAGCGACCCTATGTACACTGTCCGGCTCGGTGCCATGCTCATAATGGTTCCTATGGTTGGACCCATTGTTGCAGCCACGGTGCCAATGCGTCTGGTGGAGGGCCTTCCTCCTTTTCGCTACTCCTCTCCTTTACCAAGCACGCCGTCCTTGGCCAGCACGGGTCTCTCTGGGCAACATGTTCAAAGATGTAAGACGAGGTCTTGCCACCACTGTACAACAAACTGAGGGACAAGGGGGGGTTTCTTTGGGTGGTTCACATTAAACGACTGAGCGGAATGGGGCTAGAAAGGCCTTGCCATCTCTCCAAGTTATTCTGACTTGGACTCTGAAGAGCCAGCCTCGGTCTAGGGCTCCCCGAAGAGTCAGCCGAGACATTCATTCAGAGTCCTCGGTTCAACTTGCTCCTCTGGCCAACCCTACTTCCTTTCTTTTATTTCCAAGGGCACGCCTCATGAATGAACTCCATCTCAGAGGTCACTTCCCAGGGAACCCAAACTGAAAGCGAACCATGTCGTGTGGTAGAGAAGTATTCCTTTCTTTGGTGTCCTTTGATAAATTAAAAAAATTTTTTTTTAACTTTTAAAAATAAAATTTAAGGGGATTTTTTTAAACAGAGTTAATATGAAGGAAACTTAGAGCAATAAACTCATTACCTTTAAGTTCCTTCTGACTCATAGTGACCCTGAAAGACAGAGAACTATTTCCATGGGGTTTCCAAGACTGTAACTCTTTACAGGAACAGAAAGCCTCATCTTTCTCCTGAGGAGCAGCTGGTGGCTTTGAATCGCCGACCTTGCTGTTAGCAGTCCAACATTTACCCACTACACCACCTAGGCTCCTTAATTGTAACCATAATCACATGAATTTAGCATTCTATATGTTCTGCTAAGTGCATAGTGCCCCTTCTCAGTGCCGTCAATCAATGCTGACTCTTAGACCCCTTGTGGGTTTCCGAGACGGTAACTGTTGACAGGAGTAGAAAGCCAGTCTTTCTCCTGCAGAGCCGCTGGTGGTTTCGAACTGCAGACCATGTGTAAAGCCAAATTGCCTCCATGGCAGGCTCCACAACCTCGGGTAGGCCTGGGTTTCATCTTGTTCTGTGTACAGAGCTGGAAAATCCCGGGGACTGAGGCTAGCCAACCCGGAACGACAAGGCGGGCCAAACCGCCAATGAGAAGACGACATAGCTAGCGCGGGAACGACACAAAGGACCAAACTGCCAACCCGCCACAAACAAGCCAATCAGCGGGAAGCGGGCGGGGCGGGCCGGCGACGCCCTGGCTACATAAACCCTGTTGTGTTCTTTGTTCGAGGCTCTTGTCCGAGACGGTGCGCGTGGTTGAGTACTTGAGGACTTGAGCCATGGCGTAAGTTAGTACAAATAAAACCTCTCTTGTGATTGCAGCCTTGTGTCTGATCTCCTTTCACTGTTGGGGTAAGCGCTCCCAGTCCCTACAATATGGGCTAATATCAGACTTATAGCCTTGGACTGGACTGGGTTGGGATGTTTTCTTAGTGTTCAATTCCTCTTGTACATAAATCTCTTTCTTATACACATAAGCGTTTCTATGGATTTGTTTCTCTAGTCTACCCGGACTAACACAGTTCCTTATGTCCATTAGCTCCTCTGATTCTCATTAACAATGTTCTAAAGTAGATACTATTATTAGGTTCATTCTGTAACTGTGGGAAACTAAGTTTAGAAAGGTGAGTAATTAGCCTGAGTTCATTCACATGGTGAGGCAGTGGTAGGATAAGAACTAAAACTCAATTCTGCCTGAATCCAAAAAAACCGATTAGCAACCATAGAACATGCCTTTTGCAGCGATGCTACAGCATGATTCCCCAGCATTCTTTTAAGTGATCAGTTCTTTGTGGTACCGAGGAGATAACTGAGTCTGCAAAAAACAAAAAAAAGGGGGGGGTGGTGGTGGTGGTGGTGGATATACCACATTTCCTAGAGAAAAAAGAAGGGGCATTTATACCTGCATGAATATTGAACTCTTCCTCTAGGTTTATTTTCATCCACGGCTATGAAAAGAACAGAAAATGAATAAGAAGGGTTTTCTCAAGATTCCGATCCTTCGAGAATTTACCAAATATGCAGGACAGTAGGACCCACAGAACATGCATCATAGAATTAGGCTTCATCTTTTGTCTAGGAAGCTGGGGACAATTTATAATTGTACAGCCCTGTATAGTATGGGGGTAGTCCCTGGCTGGTGCAAAAGGCTAATGTGTTCAGCTACTCACCCAAGAGCTGGAGGCTCTGGTCTACCCAGAAGCACCTCAGAAGATCTAGTGAGCTTCCGAGCCCTATGGAACACAGCCCTACTTTGATAGATAAGAGATTGCCATGAGTTGAACTCAATTTAATGGCAACTGGTGAAACGGTTTGTGTAGCTAGCATTAAGCAAATAGCTTTAGTGTATTTTGTCTGCTTGGTTGGCTGATTTTTAAAAATCTCTTCAAAAGAGAGGTCCTTCTCTCTAGGCCATGTTCAGTGTTGCAGTACCTCCTGCCTGCATGTATGCCTGAATCCTAACGTGGCCCACAGTGGGCTGTGTCCTTTGAAGCCCTGCTTGTTTCAGCGTTCTTGTAGCTGTTGAAATGGCTGTAAAAGCCTCAAACAGACCTGCTTGCCTTTCCAGGAGAGCACCAAGCCCCTCTCCCACCAAAGAACAAAGGTCAAATTAGCAGCCACAGTTCTCAAGGTTTTCCCATTCTTGCTAGGAATTTAAGTAACACCCAAAGCACTAGTTGGGCAGCATTCCAAAGAGTTTTTACCCACATTTAAATCCTGTGCCCCCCATCTGGTGCTACAGCCAGAGCTCAATCTCAGCAGCAGAGTTCACGTATGCCTGACAGGCTGAGAAAGCCCAGAGCAAAACTGGCCGGGCCACAGGCCACATTCTTCTTGCAGAGGAGCCAGCTGTTTCTGGAAGAGCATCCCTGGACACCAGACACCCCAGGGCTCTGTCTCAAGCTGATCTGGCCTCTGTGCCTGCTCCTAGCCTCTGACCATGCCCAGAGTCCTCCAAGGATTACCAGGGGGGGTTGAGCAGCCTGCTGTGTTCATTCTTTCCATTGTCCTCATGCCTCCACAGTGATAGGCCATGTAGCACCGAATGCCAGGCATTATAGTCAGACTTTGATTCTAACCTAATGCTCAGAAAGGATCATGGAGCCATTGCTGGACACTTCCAGGAACTAGCTGGGAAGAGGGAAATGGGAGGGCTCAGAAGTTTGTAGTAGATGCCTGCTAGCTTTGCCTTAGCTCTCTGGATAGAGCTCGGACTAAGGACATCCGGCTTTTATGATTCAGTGCTGTAGTAACAGCAATGCTAACTTTTATTGAGTATTGATTGTGTGTCTGGCAGCATGATAAGTGCTTCACCTTCATGATCTCTTCTGATCTTTGAGTAAGCATGAATGTCACGAATGTTATGTGGTAGACCCACCATCATCCTTGTCTCATGAATGTGGAAACTGAGGGCTCCAGCTGTTGTCCTTCCCCAGGTCAACCAGCACCAGGTCCGTGTTCCCACAGGTCTACCTGGCTTTATGGTCCACCCTTGACCTCCTGCTATGCTGCAGATGCCTGTCAACATTCCAAAAGATGGCTCAAATTTAGGGTCAATACTTAAAATGTAAAAGATTCTACTCATTCACACACACACACACACACACACACACACACAGCATCTCTTTAAAAATGACCATGTCTGGCAACATTTGACCCGTAACACCATAAGTGTGACATGTGATCTCTACTTCGTCTTAGAATTCAGTACAGTGGGATGGCTCTGGTTTCCATACTTGCATGACTCCTTCATGCCCTGAATGCATGCCGCCCTGCCATAGCTTCCTGTACCATGATTTGGAGCTCCTAGATACCACCTCTTACCTTCTACTACCCTGGGAACGGCACTGTGGGCTAACACTCATCTATCGTGTTTCAGGGCAGTTGAGAACCAAGACCACAAGGGGGTGGTGGTTTGCAGCAACATGGCAGGCAGTTGTTCCCGTTCTTATTGGCTTTTGTCCAGTTAGTCCGGATTTATAGGGACCCACTGCATAGTGGAAGCCATGCTGCCTGATTCTTTACTCACCTCATGACTGGATGTGTATCAGACCACTGTGATTCACAGGGGTTTCTCTGGCTGTTTTTCACAAGTAGATCACCAGACCTTTCTTCCTAGTCTGTCTTAGTTTGGAAGCTTCACGGATCCCTGTTCAGCATCCTAGCAACAAGTAAGCCTCCTCTGACAGATAGGGAGTGGCTGTGGTAGGTGCTTTAGTCAAACCATGGTCTCTCTTCTGAAGGTAAGATGTCTACTATGGAAGCACTAGTGTCTCAGTTGGTAATTAGTTGACGGCGAATCTCACAATCACTCCAAATCTCAGGGTTGACAGAGTAAGAGGGTGGCATGGAAAGGGTTGGGAAGTGACTGTTGCCCCTGGGATTTGCTCAGTTTTGCCACAGGCTAGTTGTGTGGACTTCTTGGGGTCACTTTTCTTCTCTACACCTAAAAATGGAAGGGTTGACTTTCATCGGTTATAAGACACGTGTTATAGTTAAGGTTTTGTGTCAACTTGGCCGGGCCAGGATTCTCAGTGACTTGACAGTTATGATGTAAGAACCCCCACCCCACCACCACAATATACCTACCATAATATAATCAGTTTCATAGTGAGATCTACTATGAGAAATCAATCAACTGAAAGGAAGTATCCTCAGAGGTGTGGCTGGATTCCAATATAAGTGGATCATGTGGAAAAGCTTATTTGCTCTTTGTTGGAGCTAGATCCTACCTCAGGCTGTCATCAACCTCCCATTCTTCAGTCTTGAACCAGCAGCCTGTTGTATTGCCTGCTAATCCTGGGAGTCAGCAGCAGCCTGCCAACTTACCTGCCAACCTTGGACTCATTCACCACTGCAGCCGCAAGTCTGCTGTGTGACTGCCATCCTTTGGCTCATCAGTCCCTCCAGCTAGGCAGGTCAAAAGAAGGCTTCATCCTGGCATCTGACTGTGGACTTAGAATGAGGCTTTCTCTACAACTGTGCGAGTCATTTCCTTGAATAAACCTCTCTGTGCATAGGCATATGTAAGCTTCGCTAGTTTTGATTCTCTAGAGAAACCACCTAAGACAAGAGATCTTCGCTCTAAAGTTCTTCTATGCTACTGCTTGCAAATCCAATGTCACATTTCCACCTGAAGGAGACTGACTTGGGGCATAGCTCTTCCAGAAACGGACACGTCTTTTAAAGTCTTTGTTTTATATTTATATATATATTTTTTTTTTTTAATTAGCTGCAGTGGGTACAAAGGAACAACTCTGTCTGGATGGATTTGTAGTAGAAGAGGGCCCACGGACTCAATCCAATTTAGAACCGTGTGGCCTGAGCCATTAGGATGCAGGGCTTTCCTTTACACTCGCTCAGGGGATCAGATCAGGGCTTGGTTCTTTATTCAGAAAACTGTAATAGGAACCACGGAAAACATTCCTTGCTAGCGCAAACCCCTCACCCGAAACAGGAGTCAGTATCACTTGGAGATTATACCAGGGGGAATTTCACAATCTTACAATGCACTCAGACGAACTCACAGAAACTGTATTGTTTTCTATTCTGTCTCTCTTCTAAAGCACAAGCCTTATCATAACAAAGTGAACCTGTTTCTCAAATTAGAGTCGCCATAAAAATAAACAGTTATCCACAAGACTGAAAGGTGGGAGGGGGATCAAGATAAGCTAACACATCAGGCACAAATCCAAGAGATAAAAAAAAACCTTCCTAATACCTTTCTCTTACAGACTCTTTTGTATGTCTGTGGGTCTCATACTTCCCTCTGGTTATAACCATCGCTTGGTGTATATTTCATTGGCTTCTTTGAATAAGCCCTGTTTTCTCATTGGCAAAGGTGATGTGGGTAACCTGATGCTCAGTAGCTTGTAGGAAAACATGACCCTAGGCACGACTTCCCAATATCCCCTGCACCTGGGGGAGTTGTGGGAGAGGAACGCATCTGAAAGCCAAACAACCAATCTAGCCTCTTAAACACTTCTATGGAAGAGACCACCTTGACCAGGCTTGACATGAAAGAATCTTGCCTCTGTACCCAGAGCCAGTTGACTTTCCAACTTGTGTTGGAGCCCTGAGCCTCCACAAGCAGTTTCTCCAGCTTGAGTATCTATACCCATGCCTGTTAGAATGCGGGACCTGAGTCTGTGGGTGTGGGGTAGGGGCCAGGTCTATATTTTAAGCCCTCTGGTGATGCTGCTGCTGGTCCACAGTCTGCACTTGGCGTAGGAAGGTCCTAGGCTAGTGATTCTCCAGGAACAGCAAGCAGCAACAGCATGAGCAGGTACTTGTCAGAAATACAAATTCTTGGGCCCCATCTCAGATCCTGAACCCAGGAATCTGTTTATCAAACTTGCGGGTGATTCTGATGCACACTAGGGTTTTAAAGCCGCTGCTTATAGCAGAGGCCCTGGGTGGTGCGAATAGTTAACATGCTTGGCTACAAACGGAAAAGTTGGGAGGTGGCGTCCACCCTGAGTTACCTGGGAAGAAAGACCTGCTGATGGACTTCTGACCAAGTCGTCATCGACAGCCTTAGTCATTAGTCATTAACCAACTTCTGACCAATTAGTTATCAACAGTTCTACTCTGACACACATGGGTCACCATTAGTCAGAACTGGCTTGACAGCAACTGGTACTGCCACTGGGCTTTCCTTATTCGGTACGAGATACAATAGGGAGCCCTGTTGGTGTGGTGCATTATGTGTTGAACCACTAACTAAAATGTCTGGCCGTTCAAGCCCACCAGCCACCCCTCAGGAGAAATATGAAGCTTTCTGCTTCTGGAAGCCCAATGAGTACTCCTGGTCCGCCTCAAAGGGTCATTATGAATTGGAACTCACGTGATGGCAGTGGGTTATGGGGCTTGGTTACAGGAGAGAAATTCCACCTTTTTGTAACTTTCTTCCATCAGAGTTGTTATCCCTTCCTTAGAGACATCAAGATTTAGCTGAGCAAGTGGTTGGTCACTAAGCCAGCAAGCAACCCAGACCCTCCAGCAGCTAGGAGAGACCTCTGTTTACCTCATTGCCCCAGGAATGTGGGGAGAAGTGATGTGTGCCACACCGCTCCCACGTTCTCTATAAAGTGGCTTGTGTTCCACTCTCCCGCTGTCTGGGAAATGGCAGCAACAGTAGCGATCCACATAGAGACAAAGGTGGGAGCTACCTCTCAGGATGGAGGAGTTGTCCCACTGCTTGGATGACCTCAAGGGGTCAGCTCCATCTGCCTGCTCTGGACCTCCAGAGAGAAGTCAACTGCTGTCTTATTTGAGCCTCTCTATTTTTGTGTCTCTTGGCCAGAGAAGGTGGTTCCCTAGCTAGTCTCTCCAGAGTAGGTATGTCTGTGGATGAGCTCAGGATCACAAAGACACTTTGTCATCTTCGGACATAATGACAAGGCAGGGATTCTCTTGAGTTTAACTATCATCATGATCCTCATAGTACTGTCCGTTTTGAAAACTCCATCCTCTTTGTGTGTGTGCTTGCTTGCTCTCTCATTCGTTGTTTAGGTTCTCTGTGCATTTTGAGAAGAACAGAAGACGGGGGTCACGGATCTCGAAGTCAGGTCCCAACCGAGAGCCTTAAGGAGTGTGGGCAGGGAGAGCAAAGGGAGCGCATGAGATCTGGGAAGAAAAGGCAAGTTTGAATGATCCGGAACTCAATTCATCACCACTCTATCTGAATGAGAATGTTCCTAACACACCTTTGCAAAGAAAGAGTAAGAAACAGAGAAAGCAAACACACACAACCTAATAAGGAATGCAAAGATTCATTCAAAAAACCCAATGTCCTAGGCCTGGGCCAGAGATTCAGCCCAATTGGCTGCCCCCCTCCACATTGGCATCTGCTGCTCTGAGGGATGAGATGCTGAGAAAACGGCGTGGAAGCCATGGCTGATCTGCTCTGAGTACATGGGAGAAAGGGAATCCAACTGAAAGCTGATTTCTCTGGAGCACAGGTCAGATATGTCCTCACCTGCCCACCTTCTTTCCCCTATTCTGACGCCAGCCCTCCCACGGCACTCGACCCCTCTTCTGGGTTTGGAAATCTGTTGCAATGGTCACACGGCACTCACAGAAACACTCAGGGTGGTTTCTTATGGAGTTCACAGGTGACACTAAATCAGGACCAGGAAATAGTAGGGATGGTAGGTGTGGCTCTTCCTTTGTGAATGAGTGTTATTGAAAGTTTTGTCCTATCACCAACCCCCATTGTTTGTGTAAACAGTGTCCAGTCATGTAAGAGTTTAATCTGAACAAGTCAGCAATTCATGTATTGTGGTGCATTGCTGGCCTGTACTCGTATACTTTCCTTTTCTCAACAGTGTTTTACGTTTTATACCATGGCAGACATAATGACATTGACAAATAGAATTACCTTATGCCCTAGGGGGATAGTCGATAATATTTTCTAACATAAAATGACAATGATGTCTCTAAGGTGAACGAGAGACAACCATAAACCATAAATATATGATTAGATTTGGGGCTTGGATTTAATTCTACCCCTAATCTAAGAAAAATTCATTCTTTTTTTAAAAATCAATTTATTGGGGCTCATACAATTCATCATAATACATAGATCAATTGTATAAAACACATCTGTACATTTGTTGCCCTCATTATTCCCAAAATTCGCTTGCCTCTTGGGTTCCCGGAATCAGCTCATTTTCCTTTTT
>NW_022111366.1:5238317-5240649 GCF_000313985.2 Echinops telfairi
GAAATTGTCAAGGATTTTATCTTGCTTTTCTTCACAATCAATGCTCATGGAAGCAGCAGTCAAGAAATCAAAAGAGAAGTTACTTTAGGTAAAGCTGCTGCGTAAGATCTCTTTATAGTATTAAAAAGCAAAGATGTTACTTTGAGGACTAGGTGTGTAAGCTTTATATGAAAAAGTTATTATATATCAAGCAAACATCCCAGCCCAGGGCTTATCTTCAAAGAATCAACCACCTAAATAAGGCATCAAGTAAGTCACATGAAAGAAACACACCAGCCTGTGTGGTCGAAGGATTGTAAATAATAAAATCCAAATCCAAAGGAGAGAATGGTTGTTGTTGTTGTTGCCATTGATCCATAATGACCCTGTGCAGAACAGAACTGAACACTTCTCAGTCCTGCACCATCCTCACAATTGCCCCGATGCTAGAGCCCATTGCTGCAGCCGCCGTCAATCCATCTGCATGAGGGCCTTCCTCTCCTTTGCTGCCCCTCCGCTTCAGCAAACACGATGTCTTTCTCCAGGGGCTGTTCGCTCTTGACAGTGTTTCCAAAGGAGGTAAGACAAAATCATGCCATTCTTGCGTTTAAAAAGCACTCTGGACATCCTTCTAAGGCAGACCAGTTTGACGGCTTAGCAGCTCATGGTATTTCCAATATTCTCCAGAAGCAGAGTTAAGCACACCTTAGTTCCCAAAGTAACATCCTCGCTTTTCAATACTCTAAAGAGGTCTTATGTAGCAGATTTACCTAAAGTAACTCAGCTTTTGATCTCTTGACTGCCGCTTCCATGAGCATTGATTATGGATCCAAGCAAGACAGAATCCTTGACAATTTCAATTTTTTCTCCATGGATCATGATGTTACCTATTGATCCACTTGTAAGGATTTTGGTCTTTACATTGAGTTGTAATCCATACAGAAGGCTGCAAACCTTGATCTTCATCAGCAAGTGCATCTAGTCCTCCTCACTTACAGGAAGCAAGGTTGTGTCATCTACATGTCTCAGGCTGTTAATATACCTTCCTCCTATCCTGATGCTTCATTCCTCTTTGTATAGTCCAGCTTCTCTGATTATTTGTTCAACGTACAGGCTGAATAAGTATGGTGAGAGGATACAACTCTGTTGCACACCTTTCTTAATTTTAAACCATTTTTCTTAAGTCTATTCATAGTTTGCTATGATCCACACAGTCGACTGACTTGGCATAATCATTGAAACATAAAATAAGCATCTTTCTGGTATTCTCTGCTTTCAGCCAAGATCCATCTGACATCAGCAGTATTATTTGTTCTACGTCTTCTTCTGAATCCAGCCTGAACCTCTGGCAGCTCCCTGTCAATGCACTGCTGCAGCTGTTGTATTTGCCATAATGGCACTGGGCCATGACCTCTCTGCTTTGCCACAGTGGACACATATTTTAGAGCAAAAATGGATGGCAATATCCATTTCAAGGAACTTGAGCAAAAGAAGTTTTTACAAATGGGCAAGGCTGTATGTATAAGGATGTTCACTGTGTGGTTGCTTTCATTAAGAAAAGTTTGAAAAAAATTTTGAAAAAAAGAAAAGTTTGGAAACATGCTAATGTCCATTAGCAGAAGAAAAATTAAATAAAGTATGATTTATCTTACTATAAAAAGCAAAGTCCACCACTTCAAAAGAGTAAGTCCGTATGGACTGATCTGTAAAACTGTCCACAATATGTTGTCAACAAATGATTCTAATTTTGTTTTAAAAAATTAAAAAGATATTTTGTGTCCATATTTCATATGCCTAGAAAAATAGTCTGGAGAGGTATTTATAAAAACTGTCATAACAGTGGTTGCTCTGGGGCTCTTCTGGTGGCACAGTGGTTACATTTGCGGCTGCTAAGTACAAGGCCAGCAGTTCAAAACCACCAGCCTCTCTGTGGGAGAAAGATGGGGCTTTCCACTCCTGTCAAGAATTACTGTCTAAGAAATCCACATGGCATGGTTCTTCCATGTCCTGCAGGGTTGATATGAGTTGGCATTGGTTTGCCAGTGCGTTTGTTTTGATGGTTTTCTGGGGAATAGAATTTGAGAGGTAGGGGTTGATTTTTATATTTTACTCTATATGATTTCATATTGTTTGATTCTTTTTACAATAGTAAAAATTCATTATGAAGCAAGGATGGTACTTGTTCATTGTCCTTTCATGCCTACAATATGGGAGTTGATTACTAAAAATAGCAATAACCATTACCATACACCCTAAAGCAGCCTATCCTTTAGACTTTGCATATGCAAATCTATGCAATTGCGAGCACTGTTAACATTGCCATTCGGCAGATGAGCGGAGAAGAGCACAGAGA
>NW_022111366.1:5242538-5243894 GCF_000313985.2 Echinops telfairi
CTCTCCTTTAAGATAAAATGTAGTGTAGGTCACAATAGTCAGAATTGACTCGATGGCAGTGGGTTTGGGTTTTGCAGGTTTATATCCGTGGATGTAATTCCACTTGGGAATAGGGATTTCTTTGTTATGCCAATGAAGCCATAGGCATTTAATATGCATCTTGAATTGATCACTTCTCATTGATGAAAAATGCAGAGCAGGCACCAGAGCTTCCACAGGTAGGGACCATAGATGCCATGACACATGAACATGCCCAGAAAGCAAGGGGCAGAGCTGGAAAGAGACAAGGACCTTTCCCAGAGCCAATCAGGAGAAGGCCATCCCCTGGCATTGGCACCCTGAATTCAGACTCCTAGCCTCCTAATCTGTCAGAAAATAAATTCCGGTTTATTAAAGTCATTCACTTGTGGCATTTCCATTACAGCCGCACTGAAATCTAAGACATGTCATATGTTATCCTGAATGAATGAATGCTAAAGCAAAAACACCCCCAAAATCAAGTTTTCTGGCTCAGCCTGGTAAGCAGATGAACCGATATACCAGCAAAACTCATTCCCGAGAATTCTGCCTCATCAAGGGCTGAGTACTTAGCTGCCACTGCAAGGTAATGGGCTGTTTATGCTCAGCACTTTCCACGGGCTGTAGAGACTCTGATGTTGACAGTTGTTGATGAGTGACTGGGAAATGCTGGGCACTTTAATCTAATTCAAGGGACAGGATTAATTGCCAGCAAATGTAAAAGCTTCTTCTGCCGTTTCTCAGCCTCGTTGATTCGCTGCCTTCCACCTGAAACAATAACAAGGCCACCGTGAGCGCAAGTGTGACACCTGGCCGGTTCTTTCCAGGCTGCCGGATTGGAGCTTGTAAAATCATCCCCTCCGTGCTTACAGCTGAGCATCAGGAAATGTAGGAAAGAATTCTGTACCCTGGACGCAGCGCTCTTCCTTAAGGGAACAGCGGTCCTCTACACTCAGGGAAACAAAAACCTACGGAATAAACTGTGAATTCCTGGAGTGGAGGAGCTAGATTTCACTCCCTGTGCATTTTCCCCATCTAGCAGAGTACCTCGCACATAGTAGGTGCTCCACAGGATGGCCTCTCATAAGGGCCAGGTCAGTAGGAATGTAGATGGTTAAGGAGGGGCAGTGAAAAGGAGGGAGGCCCTCAACGAGAAGGACTGACACAATGGCTGCGTTGGCTCAGGGACAGGAACCATTGTGCCGATGGCACAGGACCCTGCCTAAGGTGCCTGCCTATGGGGGGACGAATAGTTGACAGGTGGCTGTCTCCAACCCAAGCAGCAGAGCCTGCGCAGTCAGTCCTGGAAGCAAGGTCACAGCCTTGAAAACCCAATGG
>NW_022111366.1:5245131-5249369 GCF_000313985.2 Echinops telfairi
CCCACCTTGCCCTTCCTGATGTTTCAGTTACCTTGTACTGCTAAATCAGAAATGTAACAACAATAACATTTGACAGGAATTTGTGCTTTCACCATTTGGTTGGCTAGAAGTCTGAATTCAGGTCACCAGTTCTAAGGTAAGGCTTTTTTCCTTTATCTCCTGAGCCTAGGAGGTTCCCAGCATAGTGACCCTGGGGCCACAAGCTCCAAACTCTGCTGTCTTAGTGGCACCAAAGTCCCTATCTTTGCTTGCTTTTCTCTCCTTTAAGATAAAATGTAGTGTAGGTCACACCCCAGGGAAACTCCCTTTACATTTGATCAGGGCTATGATTGTTTAAGGGTGGTGCATCCCACCCTAATCCCTTTACATCAGATCAGAGCCGAACATATTATATCACATCTGGGGTATGATTCCATCATTACATAACTTCCCCATTACATCACTCTACAACTGCCAAACAACTAAGAATCATAACCCAGCCAAGTTGACACAAATTTATTGGGGATCAGGGGTGGGGAGATCATAATTTGATCTGTAACACATAAGCAGAATACATTGTTATATGTAATGTATTAGATATAAACATATAATTTTTATATTATATATCATTGTGTTTTTAATTTGTGCTCCTTTTATTAAGAGTGAGGTTGGCTGTGTATAATTTTAGAAGGTGTTACATTTCTTTTTCTGTGGACTCTATATCCTTTGCCCAATTTCCTTCTGGATTATTGACTTTTTTCTCATTGTTTGGTGGGAGCTCTTAAAATATGAAGAAATTATTCACTCCCAATTTGCCATTTGTCTTTTGACTTTGCTCAAGATATTTTTTGCCAAGCAGAGAGTTAGGTTTTTATGGGATTAAATCTTTAAGCCCTTTCATTGTTTAGCTAGAAAGTCTTCCTCTCTCCGAAGAAGTGCTCCTTGTTTCCTCTTCGGACTCGCGTAGGATATTTTCCTTTTACATTTCATCTTTCCTTTATTTGGATGAATTCCGGCACAATGCGCAGGTCTGGATCCAAGTTCATTCTTTTCCTGATGGACCCACAGAGGCTCTACCACTTGGGCCCAGAAAGAGAAACAGGCAGTTCATTTTGGTGGCAGCAGCCCTCACAGGAAAACGGTGAGACTTCTGAGCCCAGGCTTCCTTCCACATAAGAAAGCTGGGATGCTATATAAGAGAATAACACTCACAGTGACAAAAGCACAAGATGGAAGACAACTAAGAGATGGGCTACCACAGAGATGGGCTACTACTGAGCCTTAGAAAAGAATTGACTATTGATAGGCTCATCAAAGTGGATCAACCTGAGTAAACAAAACCAGACAAAGAAGACCATCAACCCACGATTCAAATGACATAAACTCCTGAGAATGCAGACTAATTTACAGCGACTGAAAGTAAGCCTTAGAAGAGATACGAGGTGCAGTGCATGAAAGAAGGATGACGATTTTAGGGGTGATGGATATGCTGGCTGCTTATTTTGATTGTCGTGATGGTTTAATGGGCATAAGTATATTTCAAATGTTATCAAATAGTATGCTTTAAATAGATACAATTTATTGTAAATAAATTATACCTCAAAAGCGGTCTTCTCACAAAAGAAAATGACTAACACAGAAGGAAGAGAGAAGAGGGTAAGGCAGGAGGGCGGCTAGGAGGAAGGGTCCATGTAGATAGCACCCTCTCATTCTAGCTGCCTACTGGCATCTTTGCTTTCTGAACCAAAGCTTGTATTCTAAGGATAACATATTTAGCATTTTGCCCAAATTGAGTTTCTGTGCTTTGCAGACAGAATCATAGAATAATGCTGATCCCTTTTGCAAGAAATAACCAAAAATGGTTATTTGGAAACCCTGGTGGAATTGGTTTGGGTCTTCTTCCTTCCACACAGCCATGGGTGCTACATACCATGTGCCCTCGACTACTAACCTAAAGGCCGACAGCTTCAGACCCCTGCGGAGCACCACAAAAAGAAGTCCTGGGGGTCTGCTGCCGTAAAGACAACGGCCTCGACAACCCTATCGGGCAGTCCCACTCTGTAGCACATGGCGTCACCATTAGTCAGAATTGACTCTACCACAGCAGCTTTTCTGTTTTGCGTTGTTTTCTTCCTTCTCTCTGTTTTTCTTATCTGATGCTGTCAAGTCAATTCCGACCCATCTAAGTCCCTATGACCCTGTTAGTCTGGGTATGTTAGAGAAACAAATCCACAGAAACTCCTGTATAAGGGAGAGTTTATATAAAGGTTAAGTGTGCATCAAGAAAACATCCCAACCCAGTGCTGCCCAAGCCCACAGTCCATTAGCCCATGTGTCCGACACCAATCCACAAAGTCCTCCATCTCACAAAACAGAGGCAATGATACCGACTGCAGGAGAAAAGCCCAGTCAATGAATGTGTAAGCATGTCAGCGCTGGCAGGGGTCTCCACTTGGCTGCTCCAGCACCCAGGGCTGCATCGGGGTAGGTCCATGTGGCTTCTCCTCAGGGATGTCTTGCAGGAAGTGAGCCTTGCCAGCTGAAGCAGGGAATTGGCTAAGGCAGCCATACCCTGGTCCAACCATCACAAAGCAAAAGACCTGAGAACTCGAAAGGTGAGGCTCACTGAGCCATTTATCTCTCCGCCCTTCAGTTAACCCCCACATGTGTTTATCGGCCAGGTTGGCACAATAAACTAACTCAGTCCCTAAGCAAACCTATGTACAAAGAACGAAGCACCACTTGATTCTGCACCATCCTCACGTTTGTTCTGATGTTTGAGCTCATTGTTGCAACCATTGTCAATTCATCTTGCCAAGGTTTTTCTTTTTTTTTTTTGCTGCCCTTCTACTTTACCAAACATCATGTCCTTCTCCAGGGACTGGTCTCTCCTGATCACATGTCCAAAGTCTTTCTCTCTAAAGCCCAGTTTGTCCACCGTGCTACTAATTTTGTAGGTGCCATCCACCCAGCTCCAACTCCCGGAGACCCTACATAGGACAGAATGAAAGCCTGCCTGGTCGTGTGTGAGCCAGCCTCACATTGCGGTGCTTGACATCCCTGTTACCGTCACCTGCCAGTCCATCTCGACAGAAATCTTCCTCCTTTTCAATGGCCTTCTACTTTGTCGAGCATGACTTCCTTCTCCAGGGCCTGACCTCTTCTGATAACATAGCCAAGGCATGTAAGACAAATTCCCACTATTCTCTCTTCTACAGAGCATTCACGCTTTCCTCCCTCCAAGACAGCTTTGTTAGTTTTCCTGGCAGCCCCTCGTACTTTCAATATTCTTCACCATCACCATACTTCAAATGCAATGATTCTGTGGTCTTCCTTGCCCATTGCCCTACTTTCACATGCATGTGAGATGGCTGAAAATACCATCGTTTTGGTCAGGAGCACCTTAGTCCTCAAAGTGGCAGATTCGCTCTTAACACTTCAGTACCATCTTGGTCGGCGGATTTACCCAATGAAATATGTTGTGTGATTTCTAGACTGCTGCTTCCGTGAGCATTGACTCTGGCTTCAAGTAAAATAGAAACATTGACAATTTCAGCCTTTTCTGCCATTGTCATGATGTTGTCTATTGGTCCATTCGTGAGGATACTGGTTTTCTTTCATCTGAGTCTCAGGCCGCAGGCTTTGACCTTCATTAGGAAGTGCGTCAAACATTCTTAGCTTTCAGAAAGCAAGGCTGTGGCATCTGTATATTGCATGCTGTTACCCTACCTTCTTCTAATCCCGATCCCATATCCATCTTCTTAAAGTCCATCTTCTTGGGTTATTTGCTCACCATATAGACTATAATGAAAGGATACAACCATGACACACACCTTCCTGATTTTAAACCACAGTATTTTATTGTTTTGATCAAATAACTGCCTCTTGATCCATCTACAATTTCCGTGTGAGAACAATGAAATGATCTGGAATTCCCATTCTTTTCAATTATCCATAGTTCAGTGTGATACATGCAATCAAATGCTGCTATATAGTCAATAAGACATAAATAAACATTTTCCTGATATTTTCCACTTTTACTCAAGATCCCTCTGACATCAACAATGATATTCCTTCTTCCATGTCCTTTTCTGAATCCAGCTGGAACTATTAGCAGCTTCAAAATGATGTACACCTATTTTTGAATAATCAACAGCAAACATTTACTTACACGTCATATTAATGACATTGTTCAATAATTTCAGCATTCTCTTAGGTCACATTTCTTTGGAATGAGCACAGATATAAATCTCTTTCCA
>NW_022111366.1:5249895-5254746 GCF_000313985.2 Echinops telfairi
TTAGGCACTCTTTTTACCCCACTGCCTTTGAAATCACATTTTCTCTCTTCATGATAGCCTTGATACCATCCCACAACGCATCTGGTCTTTAGTCATCAGTGCATCAAACCTATTCTCTAAATTTAAGTGGGATAGACTCAAGGTTGTATTTTGGCTCTCATGGGTTTGTTTTATTTTCCTTCAGTTCTACCTAAATTTGCATAAGAGCAATTAATGTCCTAAGTCAGCTTTTGGCCTAGTGTTGGCTAATGATATTGAGTTTCTTCATCATTGACTTTAGTGGTTGATGCATAAATTGGAATAATCATTGTATTAGCTGGTCTTCCTTATAGGGGTGGAGGTGTTATCACAAATAGCATTGTACTTCAAGGTGATCTTGAAACGTTCTTTTTGATGATGCATGTGATGCCACTCCTACAGCTGTCCAATTCAAAATGGCCAATACCAGTCTACTTCAGCTCACAAATGCCAAGGGTATCAACCTTTAAGGGTTCCATTCCATTCCAATTTTCCTGGCAGTCCATGGACTGCCAGAGAACAACAACAACAAATGTGGGTCTTGGAAGAAGTACAGCCAGAGCGCTCCTTAGAAGCACTATTATCAAGACTTCATCTCATGTCCTTTAGACATGTTGTCAGGAGAGACCAACCCCTGGGAAAGGACATCATAGTTGATAAAATAGCGGAGCCATGAAAAATAGGAAGGCTCTTGATAAGATGGATCGACACAGTGGCTAAAAGAATGGGCTCAAATGTAACAACAATTGTGGGGATGGCACGGGCCTGAGCACTGTGTTGTCCTGTTGTCAATAGGGTCACTGTGAACTGGACTCAACTGGATGGCACCTAATAACAACAACTTTTCTAGATCCGTACTTTGTACAGTCCACATTCTAGTAACGGATAGTTGCAGCTGTTTCTTCTCAGCTGGAGTCGTGCTCCGTCAGCAAATGAAGGTCCCCAGATGGTTATTCCGTCCACGACGCTGGGGTTGACTCTGCTTGGAGGAGACAGCTCTTCGTCGTTTTCGTGCCTCCCAAACTGAAGGGTTCATCTTCAGTCATAATGTCAGAAAACATTTGGAGCTATTGGTCTGTCAGCTGTGGGGCTGTGCTGCTGAAATGTTGGAATGCCACCAGTATTTAAACACCAGCATGGCCATCAATGGTGCACAGCTTCCAGAGACGCTTCCAGACTAAGAACGGACAAGCAAGGCGGAATAAGAGATTCACTTCAGAGGGATTTGTCACTGAAAACCTTACGAATTGTAGCTTATTGCTATGTACAATCAACCCTACGAAAAAAATTCCTTGTCGGTATTCTCCCGGGAGCCCTGGTGGTGCAGTGGTGATATGTTGGGCTGCGGACCACAAGGTCAGCAGTGTGAAACCACCGGTCCCTCTGGAGGAGAAAGAGGGTGGCAGTGAGTCGTTGGAGTCCTGGGTCTCATCTTCCTCTGCTTGGATTCTTTCAAGACTTTCCAATTTATCAACTCCCCTTTTTTACTCTTTACATTGCTTCTAGAATGTTACGGGTTTAAAACAAACATCTGATTCGGCTCAGTCCCTTCTTACAATCTCCATACACAACAAGTGAGAAGAACTTTGTAGTGTCCCCTGGGCTCTCCCCCAGGCTCCCATGCCCGCTTCAGGGCATTTCCAGCACTCCCCATTACAGTGGCAATCATTTTAAAGTAACCATGCCAGGTTCAATCCTGCAGTCATATTTTCCCACCTGACAAACTTCGAATACTTTTGAAGACACAACTCAAATGCTACCCTCTTCTCACTTTATTGGGCTCTACCAGGCTGCGTTCATTGCTCCTTCATCTGCGCTCCCAGAGCTGTATCAACTGTGTGCTGGTAATTGATGAGTCTGTCTTTTCCCCAAAACGGTAAACTCCTGAAAGCCGGAAGTGTGTCTTATTCATCTTTATATCCCCAGAAGTGTGCGCAGTTCACAGAATATACCAAGTGCTTAATTAATGTTTGTTTAATAGATTTAGATGGAGAGAATTTCAATAGATGTTTTTCAAGTTGGTTGACGAACCCTTAGTGAAACTCTTTTTTAAAACAACAAAACGTGACAGGGAATCTCAATTGATAATTGGGATAACCGGGGCCTTGCTCTGGTTGAAGGCGCATGAGTGAGTTTGGCTGATTTCTTTCACTGTTTCATGTAATTTGTGGGAGGTGGTCACTCTGGTCTTGAACAGTTCTCTTCTGACCTGCATGTGTGTCCATGTCCTCGTCTTCTCCACAAGTGACGACGAGTCCACTCGCCACTCCAGTGGGAAGCATCCGTAGCTCCCAATGCCACACTCCCCAAAGCAGCTCTCTTTGCTTACGACGTGCCCTGCTAACGGCTTTCTTATGCCATAAGAAATTGCTAACCTCTGAAAAAGAAAAGAAAATGTTTGCAAGAGACCTCTACCAGAAAGAAAGCAAACTGTATAACGAGGCCTAATCTGCTCACGCTGCAAAGCTGGTTTCCTACGCAAGCGATGGAGAAACAGGCCATCTGCAAAGGTCCAGGGGGTCTGCGAGTGAAGCATTGTTGTGAGCTGTTTCATGCCTTCTTCCCGCAGGCAGAATCTGATTTAAAACGTTGAGTCTGTGGTCTTCATTTCCAGCACACCACTATAGTGTAGGTTCTGATGTTATTTTCTGTCTTATATGCGTATTATCCAAAGAGACACCGTGGTAATTCTCCCTGTAGTTTTATAAACAAGGCTAGTTTAACATAGAGCTCACAGGCTATATTTGGAACCCATAGGAGGCACTCAGAACATCTGTGGGGTAGAGAATTTATGATAAAGATAAGCGGAAGCAATTTCATTCGATTTGTGGGCAAAATAAGAGCCTTGGACCAGGCGCTCCCAACTCTGTAAGTTTATGATTTCTGGACAGATAAGAACCACAGCATAGATTTTGGGTGCATTGTGTGAGAAATAAATTGTTCCCTGCATGAACAAATAGCATTTCCTGGTAAGAAAAAAATGTACTTTTTCATTATTTTCTAAGAAACATCATTTGTGTGGAGTGTAAAGTATTATTCCTCAAATGCTATACCTGCTTCCATATGCCCAGGCCAAAGGCCACAGCATCAAGAGCCATTTTACAAACTCCATAGACCTAAGGGAGAAAATGAGAGGATACTTGCCAACTGTAAAGTGTGTACAGGACAGGGTGTTTTCGAAGTTGATCTATTGGGAGGAATTCCAAATGCATTTGCTCATACCTTCAAGGTTGTACAGTTATGTTGCTGGGCTACGTGCCAGGGGTCTGCTTAATCCAAAATATAAAATAAGAGATCAATTAGAGGTTTTGCTTTGGTATATTTCACCCTACATACAGCAACCTGTTCTTGGAGAAAACCCATTATAGAATGGAATTGCTCTCAGCAATAATGCACTGGGCATAACTCCTTCCCCCGCTGCAGATACAGACATGCATTGGTGGAGATAATTGTGGGCAGGGGCAAAGGCAGGTGGCCCCAGACACCCACACAGTTTACCCAGGCTTGGCATCTACACAAGAGAAGGCCAAATTCCTCCAAACTGGAGAATAAGGAAAATTTACCTCCAATAGATGGGTTCTGAATATCAATACTCCCCATTGCTGTGCTTAAATGATTCTATGTGAAATATTCACAAAGGGCTATTTCTCTTTGCACTGATGTAGAATCCTGTTTTATGACCATGATCGAGAACTCAAAGGGTTTTTTTTGTTGCCTTTATTTATAATAATTATTAAGTGGTTTTATGTCCTTGATTGTTATATATTTGTTTTTGAAATTCACTGATATACCTAAATTGATCACTATCACAAATGGGTATCCATTTTCTGGTAGCCGGTTTTTGGCTTTTAACAGAAATGAATTAAATACATTTTTAGAGTTAATGTCTTGTGGGCAGGATTTTTGTTGTTGTTGTTGTTGTTGTTTTTCTTGTTGTTTGCTTTGGTTTTTAACTACTGAAAGAGAGAAAACATGGAATGAAAAAATATACTTTTAATCAAACATGAATGCAATCATTCATTCACCCAACATTTATTAAGTACTAACCATTACGTGGAGTCTTCTAGCATGTAAAAAAAGAATAAATCACATTTCCTGCACTCATGGAACTTATAAATTAGGGGAAGAAATAAGACAGATAATAAATAATGCTAGTAAAGGTAAAATGAATCAGTACTTTAAGAGGCGGCAGAAAGCAGAGTCAGATGAGAGGAGAGGTTTCCTGGAGAGAGAACAGACCTTTCGTGGACAAGCAGAATCTCGAAAAGAGCCAGGAAGGGGCCCCGGCGGCCCCAGGAAGAAAGAGTTTGAAGTTCAATTTGGGGGAAACGGAAAACCACTGATGATGACCGTTGGAACTGGGGATAGGCATGCCACTGTTGTTGTCAGATATCATGGAGTCGGTTCCGACCTGCATTGATTCTATATGCGCAACAGAATGAAACACTGCCCGGTGTTGCCACAACCTCACAACTGTTCCTCTGCCCAAGCCCTTTGTTGTGGCCACTGTGTCCACCCATCTCCTTGAGGGTCTTCCTCTTTTTCGCTGCCAATCCACTCCACCAAGCATGATGTCCTTTTCCAGGGACTGGTCTCTCCTGACAACATGTCCAAAGTACAGGAGATGAAGTCTCGCCATTCTTGCCTCTATGAAGTACCAGGGCGGTTCTTTTTCAGTGAACGATTTATTTGTCCTTTGGGTAGTGCATGGTACTTTCAGCATTCTTCACCAACTCCAATATTCAAATGGAAAGAGGAGGCATGGACTAGCAGAATGATGAAATGAGTGGTTTAGGAAGGAGCTACATATTAGTTCAACATCGTGATTTTTTT
>NW_022111366.1:5256423-5261753 GCF_000313985.2 Echinops telfairi
GAGTGAAAGGAAGTGGAAAGAGGGTAGAAGGAATACTTTCTTTTTCTTCTTATCCTTTTTTTTCCCCTTCAATTAAAAGATCATTTTATTGGGGGCTCTTAGAGCTCTTTTAACAATCCATACATCAATTATATCAAACATTGTTGTACATATGTTGCCATCATTATTTTTGAGACATTTACTTTCTATTGAGCCCTTGGTATCCGCTCCTCTTTCCCCCCCTCCACCGTCGTGACCCCTTGATAAATTATAAATTATTATTCTTTTCATATCTTACACTGACCGCTGTCTCCCTTCTCCCACAGTTTCTCCTGTTCATCCCCCTGGAGGGGAAGGTGTGTGATTTTGTGTCGATCATCATGACCAGTTCCCCTTTCTTCCTTTCTTTTCCCCCCCTTCCCCTCCCCTTTTTTTTTTCCTTAGGCCCTTTCTTTTTCAGGGATTATTTTTTTTTGATTGTTAGGGACCGGCTTTTCAAAAGGGACCTTTTGATTGGAACTTGGAAAAAAAAAATCAACCATGGGAACTCCAGAGGAAAGCCTTTTGGACCCAGGATCAAGATTTCTGAGTTAAGAAACAGATAATAATGATGAATTTTGTGGAAGCTAAATTAGGAGAGGGCCTCTGGGTCTTGCGTGTCTTAGCATTCCCAATGCATAGCAGCATGTAGGCACATATTTAGCCTTTAAAAATATTTGTTTGATGAATGATTGGACGATTTATTCCTGTAGAAAAGCCAAAATTAAATGAGGACTGAAAAAAAAAAGCCATTAGACAGTATAATGAAGAGGCCATTGGGAGATGGAGAGAGATAAAGTGGAGCGTGGTATCATTAGCCTGATAGTCTCAGGGAGGAAGTTGTAAATTTGGAACAAAAGACAATGGGGTAGAGAGGTAATTAGGAAAGTCAAAGGTGGAGAAGGAAATTGGTAGAGCTGAGTTGATAAGGCTGAAAGGAAAGTGGAGTTTGTGCCTAGGGGTACCTAGGGTGTTACCTAACACTAATGAATAATAAATAATGTCCGACACTTAGAAGAAGCTTCATAATTATTTGCTAAACAATCTTTTCATTCCCTCATTAGAACAAATCTGTGAATGAATGTGTAGATGAATGTGTATGAATGAATGTGTAGAACAAATCTGTGAATGAATGTGCCTACACATGTGTGGGATTTGGAGCCATGGCAATAGTGTATACAAAAGAAAGGAGTACTTCTGTCTCTGAGAATATAAGAGGGGATTACCCGGCCAAAACGGATTTTTTCCACAGCTATGTATTTAAATTTTTTTTACAAAGCAACCTTATCACCCCCAAAGTTCTCTCCATTACACTTAATACATTTGTCAAATCTATGATTCCATTTTTGGAACATTTTTCAAACTTTTTTTTTTGGATGGCTGATGGCACCTCCCTCACTTTTTGTTTTTGTTTTTTCCACTTCTTCTATGTTGTCAAATCTCTGTCCTTTCATGTTTCTCTTCATTCAAAAAGGAACAAAAAGGAGTTGCATGGAGCGAGTTCAGGTGAGTAAGGTGCATGGGGCAAGAGAGGCATGCTGGGATCTTTTTGCCCAAAATTGGCGCACTGAGATGGCTGCATGAGCAGGTGCATTGTCGTGGAGGAAAACTATTCCCCATCTGTCACAAATCAGGTCTTTTTTTTTGTCACACACTATTAGGCAATCTTTTCAGAACTTCTAAATAGAAAGCTTGATAAGCAGTCTGACCTGGTGGAAAGAACTCCAAATTCTGTTCAGGAAGTTTACGGATGTTCAGAACAAGGTTTGTCATCAATTGACATTTCACATTTTTTGCAAACGAGAAAACTACTTGTACACTTGAGTTTTTCCCACAGCGCTGTCCTTGTGAGCTGTGTTCAACATCACAACAGTTTCTGTGACACTTTTCCCAAACAGGAAACAAAATGTCACAGCTGCACGCTGTTCCCTTACATCGGCCCTCACAAAGAACAAGGTTTGCACGAAACGGCTTTTATTAAAAAAAAAAATTCACTGTGACCAAGAGAACCTTCCCAGGCAACGTCACTGGATGTACTAACTCAGAGCTACTTGCTCAATGCTCACCTAGCAAGATAAATGCTTACTATGAAAGCTCAGCCCAGTTGAGCTTTTTTCTAGCATTTTTTTCTTTCTTTGGGGGGGCGTATGCCCCCTCATATACTTGTACCAGCGAACTCCAATTGTTTTAACAACTTTCTTTTTCTCCTCCTCTCTTCTTTCTCTCTTTCTCCCTTCCTTCTTCCTTGTTTCTCTCTCTCTTCTTCCCTTCTTTGCTTTTTTTTCCTTCCTGTTTTTAAAGACCTTGAAACAAAGTGCCAAGATATTCCTTTAGAAAGAGATTGTAATTTAAATAACCTGCTAATCAACACAGGAATAAAAGGACTGACCAATGTTAAACCTGAACAAGGCTTGGGGACAAATGAGAGAAGATGTAATGCTTTCAAGCTGAACTGGGGTTGCAAAGTGTCTTCCAAAAGAACATGAGACTACTTTCTTTCTGACTGATTGCCCTTCTAGGAAGTGTCTGTGCCCTTTTGAACTGTTTTGGTCAGAACATACAGCCTCCAAAGGCTTGTCTCATTCCAATCAACAGCATCCATTATCACTTAATAGATACCTCAAGAAATAGTTTTAAAAGTATAATATTTAATATTTTCAGAGTAACCCA
Source organism: Echinops telfairi (assembly GCF_000313985.2). Lineage (NCBI taxonomy): Eukaryota > Metazoa > Chordata > Mammalia > Afrosoricida > Tenrecidae > Echinops > Echinops telfairi. The sequence goes on from NW_022111366.1 coordinate 5,259,112, forward strand.
CTAAAGTAGATTTAAGTCGCTCATAAAATAAAGCTATGTTCCAGTTTTCTGATGCTATAAGATTATCTTTAAATAAAACACCATAAAGACTTTTTGTCTTGACATAACAAACTACCTTCCTCCCCAGATGTTAACGCAAACGGCTGCATTTCAGTAAATTGCTGTATCTAATAGAGTGATAACTTTTAATTAGCCCATCACTGAATGTGTCCCTATTTAATATAGCATTTCAACAGTGCAGCTAATCCCACATCAGTTTCATGCTTGTCTGTTTTTAAAGACCTTGAATCAATGAGCTAAGATTCTCTCTTGGAAAGAGGTTGTAATATAAATATCCTGGTAATCAAGAAGGGCGTGTGTTTACTTAATTTAGAAGTTCTTCCCAACCTCTGAGTCAGCAATTCTTAACTATGAATGCTGACCCCTAGGGAATGTTTGGAAACGCACTTGGTTGTCTCAATGACTGAGATACGAGGTATTATTGCCAAATTTGCCTAACCTTGATCACAGTTGCCTGACACCCTTTAGGGAAGTTGCTATAAATGGAATTGTGCCCTCCCCCAAAACAAGAAGCCCAGCCATGGACCTTGTTGCTACCAAGGGCAGTGTTTACCCCTCTGTTGTCCTTCAACCATCCCACCCCTATGCTCTCAGTCTCCTTTTCCGTTCTATTCCGTTTCTAGCTTTCTCCTTGGCAAGTCTCCTTGATCTTGGTCCTCATTCCACCCACTTCACTCTTAGCAGGGGATCCAGTTGCCTCATTTGTAAGAAAACTGAGGCTGGAAGGTACAAACATTCTAGCTATTCCTCTCCCTTTACCCTTTTGTCAGTGGACACAGACTCCTTTCCGTATTTGTTTACTGCACCATGTTATTGCCATCGTTATACTTTCCTTATTAAATGATGGTTATGATGCGCGTACAGGCCTCTCTCCCTCCTTACACTGTGCTTGCTTGGAGGGAAAGGACCCACTAGCACTCAGTGCCTGACTTAGCAGAGATGTCCAGAACGTACTTGGCAAATGGATGAAAAAGCAAGTCTCACTTTCTGGGCCCACTCTCAAGTCTTAGAGGAGCAGCTCTTCCCCATAGGTCACAGATGTCCTAATGCTCCCTGTCTCTGTGTCTCAAGTGCACGGTGGATAGTCAGTGGAAATAGGTGGTGAGGCACTGTTCACCTAGGCAACCCTTGCTCCGAAATCAGAAGCTCCTTCTCATACTAGCCTTCCCCAGCGGACATCACACCAGAAAGAATGCCTGCTCCTTTGTTGGCTTCGTGGTGTGATAGATAAGGTTTTGTGTAACCTAGGGTGGCCCAGAACTCTCAGTGGTTTTGTCAGGTAGCTAGAGACAGGGGTTGTCCCTCCCATGCCTGTACAACCCCCCTAGAGGAACTTTGGAAATCAGGCAAGCATTAGCCACCCATGAAGACCCCCAAACTGGGCATGCTCAATTTCAGGTCCCAAGTCAGGTGGGGAGTACACCTGGGCAGCCCAAACTAGGCCCAGGTTCTTGACCCCACCCTGGTAGGCTTAATTCAGCCAATGGGGTCAACCAACACCTTCAAGGAGACCTCCCCAGCCAGAGGTTTGAAATACCCTGGCGGTAGAAAGGCCAGTCTCTTTTTACCCTGCTCTTGCGCCCACTCCTGCCATGCTGCGCCCTCTCTGGCCTCAGTGCCACATGTGTGGGTGCGCTGTTCCACAAGGTTGCTCATGTCCAGTTGTGAACTTCTGCATGGCTACTGTGTGGTTTGGCACACTTCCCTGAAACAGCATGTACTCTTTTCAGCCTGTAAATCCTAAAACCTCTCCCATCCTTCATAAAAAAACTCACTGGGATTACAAAACAGGCTTTCGTATGAATTCCTTCTCATGCAAAACCAAGAACCGAGGTATTACCCAATCAAGAAGTTTGGCATTTAGGCCTTAGTAATCCACCCCCCACCCCCACCACCCCCACCCTGATGAGATCTCCTAGAGCATGTGGCCTGCTTCCAATATAAGTAGAAAATATAAGCTAGTAAAGAAAAGTTTGCTTGCTTTTTACTAGGTTGAATCCTGTACCTCACTCATAAACTGGTCCTCTGGGCTTGAGCCAATGGCTTGCCATAATGTCTGCTAATCCCGGGAGTCTTCAGCCAGCTGCCAACTCAGCTGATGGCCTTGGTTTCACCTCTCTGACCACAAGCCTGCCGATCTTGGGGTTACCAGCACTGCAAAGTCAAGAGACACCTCTAGCTTAGCATCTGACCCACAGGCTTGGAACTTGCCCAGTTCTACAACTGTGTGAACCATTTTCTTGATATAAGCCTGTCTGAATATGTACACATATAAGATTTACTACATTAAGACACACAAAAAGAACAGACATTTGCTTGTTAGATCTGCTCTTAAAGCACTCTGTATTTTCTTTAATAAAAAAGTACATCCTCACTATTAAGATTTTTAAATATATAGAAAGATATCAAGGTTAAATGGAAAACTGTGTATAATATCAATGCCTGACAACACATGTAAGACGCTGACACATTGTCTTCCTGATTAATTATATTCTTTCAAAGAGCTAGAGAATCTAGAGGGAATCTGAAAAGGCAGGTTCTACTCTTAAAAAGGACTGACCAATGTTAAACCTGAACAAGGC
>NW_022111366.1:5262987-5264114 GCF_000313985.2 Echinops telfairi
ATCTCTTCTTCTATATGTTCCCACTGTTTCCAACTTACACCTCGCTCCTAGAACTTGAATTTAAGTTGAACATCTGTATCTGCTTTCATAATCTGCCTCCCATTCCAAAACTGTAAACCCTTTGAAGATAGAATGCAGACCTGACTTCACATTGCAGTCTCTATTTTTCAACTTTGGTAAATAGTGCACCCTCAACACATCTCCTGAGGGAAAAAGAAAAAAGGTGGACCTGGCTGCCGAGAAGACTCAGCTTCGGACAGATGTTGTTTGGGGAACCACGAATGTCGGATTCTGTAAAATGGTACTTGCTGCTTTTACTATAGTTATTAGGGCTATCCTGGCACCCCTACGTTGGTATTATGCTTATTTAGACAAAGTCAGAGAGCCTGTATGTGTGCATGCATGTTGGGTAGGGGCGTTTTGTTGTTATTTGGTGTTGGTTTTACACTGTGGCTTTTCTTTCTTTTTTAATAGTAAGCTACATTGGCAAAATCAGTCAAGTGACCTCAACCTACATGGGAGAAACTTCCCTGAATTTCATCTTCAACTGTCTGAGGCATTGGGCTCCTTCACTGCTATGTCAATAGCTGAAATCTCTGCATTTTATATGCCCTGGTTCTGCCCAGAGAGACTAGCACTTTCGGCAATCTTGCAAAATCACAAGTGTTTTAATTAAATTGCATTCAACATAGCTTTACTTAATGGGTCTTGGGACAAAATGTTGAATTCACACAAAGAATTTCCTGATGGAGTGCAAACCCATGGAGAGGCGGTTTCTCATGTGAGCTTCCTGAAATTGGGGCCACCAATCAGAGGCGTTGGCATGAGAGGTCCCCGAGGGGGCCCGTGGGCATCTGCATCAGCATGGAAAACTAAATAGCAAAGGAGAAAAAAGAAGAGGCTGGTTTTCCAAGTGCAAATGTGCTGACAGTAAGACAGCAGTATAAGACGGAGCTCGTGTTTGCTATGAGTTCATTATCTAGGTGGGGAGGTGAGGGTTATACTTGCAAAAGATAATTATCAATTTAGGTAACTTGGAAGTGTTAACAGAGTTATAGAAACAAGTGGTGGAACGGTGGTTGGTGCTCACTGAGCGCTGGAGAAGGCAGAAGAGAAGCTATTTGAGC
>NW_022111366.1:5265828-5267559 GCF_000313985.2 Echinops telfairi
CTGGTCTATCCCAAGTGCCTAGTACAGTAACCAGCACAGTCTGTGCACTGAATGTACTTGCTTTTTCACTGTCATGGTCAAGTATTGTACACTTCCTCCTTTTCCCTTAAACCTCAGACACGCATGCTAATTCATATTCAGATAAAGATTATTCTACTTATTTCACTGTGAAAATAGAATTAACCTGAGGAGAACATCCAAATACTCCCACAACGAAGTCAGCCAGCTCACCTGCAATCATACCCACATTCTCTCCTATTATAAAGGGCAAGTTGTCCTGGCTCCTATCTGGTTAATCCCCTCCAACAACCATCCAGTTGCACACTATATCCAGTCCCCTGGTGCCCGTGTATGTTTTGAACATAGGGTTTACATGGTCCCTGAAATATGGTACATTTTTGTGAATTGATGTCTATCACAGACTAAAAAGTTTATTGGAACTTCATTGTCCAGAGTTTTTATTGGGATTTCATTACGTAGGCATGATTGACTGACTAAATGTCTATGCAGTTGAACTCAGTCTCCCCTCTACTTCCCTTCCCCAAAAGCTGTGCTGATGTCACAGTATGAGTCTTCTGAGCCACTTGCCCTGAGTCATCTTGATGGCCACTCTCAAGCTTTTAAGACTTTTTAAAAATTTTAATTAGAGAGTCCCCAAAGGAGGATGCAAAGCACTGTCTGTTTAGACAGTAAAAATCATGAGGCCTGGTCTGGACCTCCATGAATGACAGGCACTTCAGGCACTCAAGAAACCCCAAGAATTCAGCGCTTACCATCTGAGAATGGAGGACAAAACGCAACTTCTTTGGTGATAATAATTCTTCACCCCACAGACTGATACTAAATTCCTCAACAAATATTTGCTGAAGAATGGCGATCTCTCACTGGGATTACCCTTCCCTTGGCTCAGTCTCTTCACTGTCTGTCCTTCCATTTTCTCCTGATCCCAGTCCAATGGTTTTTAAAAACAGCTTTATTGGTGTTTCATGCATACATCATATAATTCAGTAGCTCAATCATATCAAGAACAGTTGTACAATCATTATTACAATCAATTTTAGAACATTTCTTCTTCCTTGTACTCATTGTTCTTCGTGTAATTCCTTTTGTAAATTATGGCAAAAATTCTCCAATTCAACAACTTCTACATGTATAATCCAGTGCCATCAATTGCATTCTTCCTGGTGTGCAATCATTACTGACATCCTTTTCCACATTGTTCCACCACCATTAACATAAACTCAATGCCCCCTAAGCAAAAAGTCTTCCTCCTTCATCCATGGTAATCAATGGTCAACTCTGGTCTCTTCATTTGGGTTTAGTAGTTTTCTTGATATAAATAAAATTCACAAATCATATACTTGCATAATTAAGTTGCTTTATAAAAGTTGTATATACATCTTCACAATCAATTCTAGTGCTCCCTCCCCACTCCCAAATTCATTGTTTGCTCCCCAATTCCCCTTATCACCCCCACCCTCATCCCTGACCTTGCATCAGCTATTGTCTCCATGCATCCAATTCTTCCGTACTTCATACACTAGGAAACCTAACAGAGACAACAACAACAACAAAAAAACCCAAATTGAAACAGAAAGAAGAAATAATAATATGAAGCTAAAATAAAGAATAAGAAAGAAAAAACCACCAGCAATATTTTAAAAGTTATTGAAGAAATTTCTGTCATGGAACAAGCGAGAAATATTTAAGCCGAGAATAAATTTAAATTGG
>NW_022111366.1:5268430-5271775 GCF_000313985.2 Echinops telfairi
GAGTATAGTCCAACTGCGAGCTGCAATCCATGAGTCGTTGCTTTGTACAGATTGATTTCTTAAGTGATTGAGTTCTATTTACATTGAGCATGGAGGTTGGCACTAGGGGAAAATTTCCTGTAATGTTCCTTACAAGGGAGATCTTTGCCTATCAGATTAATGCCTGTCATCTTAATGCAAGGGAACATTGATGTACTAAATATATGGTGGTTCTGTGTCCCCTTTCATTGGACACCCACTAAGACAAGAGTCCCATCCAGTGTCCAATGACTGACATTTCCACAGTCTTGGGGCACCCGTCCTTGACTTCCTCTCCCATCAGGGAATTTCAGTCCTAAGTCCAAGGGTTACAGGTAATTTTGAGATAGGGTGGGCCCAGTTTGTTCAGCCAGGCTTCCCTGTTGAATCCTTCTGGTGTGGCCATGTTCCCTGTCAGGTCAGTGTCTAAGGTCATCATAATGCTTAGGTTGGGAAGAAACATATTCAAAGTGTTTGCTCAGGAACACAGAACTGGGTTTATTCTCCCCTTAAGTTCCCTACAATTATTGTTCAGCATCTCTTCCTGATGTGAGGTTGCTCCTCCCCATTTACCTACCATACCCACCAACAGAAACATAAGAGCCTTCTCTAATGTGTAGAAGCTCCCATTCCCTGGTCTTAACTTGATTTTTCAATAAGTTCTCCTCTCATTCCTGTGGAGGGCCTGTTGATTGGTCGCAGCCTTGTCTCAATGTTGTGTGGCATCAAGTGAGTGGCCTTCTCCCTTGTCACTCTTCCTGAAGGCGTGACTCCATACAAGGTGAGGTCTCCTCTTGCAAGGCAGTTCTTATGGAATCCTGTTAAGGGAGGTGATGGTGAGTCCAATTCATGGCCGGTAGGCAGATGTTCTACCTCTTTACTTGGGTGTGGGGAACAGAAGGAATTCTCTTAAGTTGTCTCCCCAAAATATTTACCAAACTTAACTGCTTAAGAGTGACTGTACAATAGGTGATTGGTGAGAGTAGGTCATCTGTAGTGGCTAGACTATTAGTCTGACTCACCCTGAATAAGACCCACTCCCTTCTGATAAGGATAATGGCGGTCTATTCACTTGCAAGAGAGGGCAAACCCGCCCAAGGGTGACCAAGGTTAGTTAGCCATTATCAGCTGTCTAGATCAAGCAGACACCACTGTCTATTCCACAACCAATGTGGGCACACCCCTGGGTGATTCCTCTCCTATTGATTGTATTGCCTATGTTAATATCCCTCCTGGTGACTCAGGTTATTGTCCACTATCAGGGAACTTGCATGCCTCCCAGAATAGTAATTGTCTGTTTTATTATGTGAGACATTAGAGTGATCAAACTTGTTCTAGAATGAATTGTATTGCCCCTTTCTGTGATGTATGACTCTATGATGCGTGGTTAGCAATAAATAATGAGGCTCCCTGGTTCTCGGGAGGGGTGGCTGGCCAGAGGGTGGCTGGAGAAGGTGACTAAGGAGGATGAAGCAGCGGCTTCTTCTCTGACGGCTAAGCCCCCTCCACGAGGACCATCAAGCCGGGTTGAGGTGAGCAATGTTGCTATGTATCATGCCTGACTGTATTATTGTATTATCTCTCATGCTCTCGATGACTTTAATATAATAGTTATATATCTCAACCATACAATTGTGCATTACTGAACCCAGAAGTAGTATTACTGAACTCGTAGGAGTAATCAGCGGGTGGGGGCTGGTCCCCTCACCTCCCTCAGCGTCAATCACTTATTTTTTTAATTTAATACTACACTTGGGAATTGTTCCCTGCGATTTGTTTAATTGGTATTTCTCCTTAGAGTAGTGGACGCATACAATATTTGCCTTTTTGTGATTGATTGACTCACCTCACTCAGCATAATGGTTTCTAGGTCCTTCCAGGCTATGTGGTGTTTCATGCTCTCATCGTTGTTTTTTAATGATGCATAGCATTCCATTGTGTGTATGTACCATAGTTTATCCATTCTTCCACTGTTGGGCATTTGGGCTGCTTCCAGTTTCTTGCTATTGTGAACTGTGCTGCTAAAAACATGGGAAAGCATACATCCACTCATGTTGTGTCTCTTATTTCTTTGGGTTATATGCCTAATATTGGTATTGCTGGATTGTATGGGATTTCAAAATTCCCAGTTGCTTTAAGTATTGCTATATCATTTTCTATAGCAGTTGTATGTATTTACAAGTCCCTGGACAAATTTTTATTTGACGTCAACTTACTTATCATTTGGCCCACCAGCATACAGCCTAGTCTAGTCGATCATCATCTCCACAATTTTTCCTCCCTGGCCCTCCTTCTCAGTCATATTTGCTGATCCCTACTCATAGCCAAAGGCACCCCTGGTGGTATAGTAGTTCTGTGTTGGGCTGCTAACCACAAGGTCAGCAGTTTGAGACTACCAGCAGAGTGCGATAAAGATGAGGCTTTCTACTCCAGTAAAGAGTTGGAGCTTCAGAAACCCACAGGGGCAGTTCTACTCTGTCCTATAGGGTCACTATGAGTCAGAATTGACTCAATGGCAATAAGTGAACTTCATAGTCACAGAGTCTCTGGGTGGTAAAAATGGATAACATGCTTATCTGATAACCAAAACGTTGAAGGTTTGAGTCCACCCAGAGACACCTCAGAGGAATTTTTATTTTTTAAGCAACCACTGAAAATGCTATGCAACACAGTCCTGCTCTGACATACATGGGGTCACCATGAGCAAGTACTGACTCTACAGAAATGCTACTGACCAATGATATATCCAACTTCTTAATGCTGGAATATTCTCGTCTTGCTTCTCAGTTCTGATCTATATCAAGCTTTATGTCCTACCTATATTCTGACAACTATCAAATTTATATCTAGGGCATGAATTTAAGATTTATATATCTAACATCTCCTCTTGGATTAAAAAAAAAGTTTATTTGCATATAATTCAATAATTTAAATAAATTAAAAAGAGTTGTGCGATCATCACCATAATCAATTTTAGAACAGCCCCTTCATTCTTGTACTCATTATTATTAGCTCCTCATTACTCTCCAACCTCCCCTGTCATAACTGTAAGGACCTATTAATCTAGTTACTGTTTCTACAGATATACCTATCATGGATTCCACATAAAGAAAATCAGTTAAAAAAATCTTGTGGTAGTTATATAATCATCTGTCAATTTGAGGATTAAGAATGCAGGGGTGTAGTCTAGCTTGTCAATCAGATCATAGCCAATGAGGCCTCTGTGTGGGAATGGCCTTCTCCTGAGAATTCTGGGAAATCTGGGACTTCCTCCTTGGAGGTGGGAGACACTTCTCTCTCTGCCACTCCCTGGGAGACATTGCAGCT
>NW_022111366.1:5272292-5274008 GCF_000313985.2 Echinops telfairi
AGTCTACTCAGTCTGAGGGCAAGACTATTCATGTGTCTGGTCAATAGTCCAAGGAAATTCAATGGAGATTCTGAAAATGGATTTGGGGTTTTCACTGTCCTTTCAATGGCCTTCCGTAAACTGGATGTTCAGAATTTAAGCTCTAATGTAATTCCCCCCTCTGATCTTGGATTTCATTGTTTCAATTTTTGGATCACACAGGCTGTTGTGCTCTTGCTGTATGAACTTAGCTGACACTCCTCTTGGATTTTGAATGAACCTCACTCTCTTCTAACTTTTGTAAATAGAGTTTAATTAATAGTTAAAAATTAAAAAATAGTTTAATTAACTATAACTTTTGGTAGATACAACATTTGTATTTTGTATGTGTCTGATCCTCTCTTAGAATTTAACCAATCTATTTATTGTTTGAAATAGTATGATAAATATCTGTGAATTTATATCCCAATATAGAAAATATAACATTGGCAACGATGTAAGTTATGCTTTTGTGGCCCTTTTTCACCCTGTCTTCATACCACCCTCCACCTGAATTAACTCTTTTTCACGGTCAGCTCTCTCCTGGACTCCTGATGCAATAGTCTTCTAGTTGATTTCCCTGCTTTCACTTTTGTCCTCCCACCCCACAATTCTATCTTTCTCAGTGCATCCAGAGTGGCTTTTTAGGGTTAGCTAAGGTCAATTCACCATTTGTCTGTCATTTTGTCATACTCTGGTGGCTTGTGGGTTGCTGTGATATTGAAGACTATGAATGAATGAATGAATGAATGAATGAACATGTTGCAGCAGCGCTTCCAGACTAAGAACAGACAATGGAACAGGCTGTCCATCAGAGAAATTAGCCACTGAAAACCCTATGGTTAGCATCAAAACATTGTCAGTTACAGAAGACCTCATGAATTGAAGCAGAACAATATCAGACATAGTGCCAGAAGATGAGCCCCTCTGGTTGGGAGATACTCGAAGTATGACTGAGGAAGAGTTGCCTTCTCAGAGTGGAGCTGACTGGAATGGCAGGGATGGAGTAAAGCTCGTGTAAAGAGGCCTTCAGCGCTTTTATTTGCTGATGGGGCCTGACTCAAAATGGGAAGAAATAGCTGTACACATCAATTAACAGTTAGAATTTGGAATCTATGAAGTATGAATGTAGGAAAACTGGAAAATGTTAAAAATAAAATGGAACGCATAAAGATCGATATTCTAGACACCAATGAGCTGAAATGGGCCACTATTGGCCATTCCTAATCATAAAAATCATGTTTACCACGCCAGGAATGACACAATCTGGAGGAATGGTGTTGCATTTAGTAGTAAAAAAGGACATGCCCAGATCTATCCTGAAGTACAATGTTGTCTGTGACAGGATAATATCTATCTGCCTTCAAGGAAATACAACGCAAATTTATGTAGCAACCACAAAAGTTAATGATAAGGAAATTCAAGAATTCTACCAGCATCTTCCGTCAGAAATTGATCAAACATGCGATCAAAATGCCTTTATAATTATTGGTGGTTAGAATGCAAAAGTTGGAAACAAAGGGTAAGGAATAGTAGTTGAAAAATCTGGTCTTGGTGACAGAAATGAAGCTGAGAAACCATGATAGGATTCTGCAAGACCAATGACTTCTTCATCACAAATACCATCTTTCAACAACACTCAAAGTGACTATCGTTGTGGACTCCTCCAGATGGGACACATAGAAATCCACCTGACTG
>NW_022111366.1:5274612-5276708 GCF_000313985.2 Echinops telfairi
GGAAAGAGTACACAGAGGCACTGTACCAAAAAGAACTGGTTAACATTCAACCATTTTAAGATGTAGTATATGATCAGGAAGCAATGGTACTGAAGGAAGAAAGCCAGGATGCACTGAAAGCATTAGCCAAAAACAAGGCTAAACAATACTTAATCAATTAAGCAGGAATTGGTGGACTACTAACTGAGATGTCTCAACAAGCTGATCAAACCCTGGAAGCACTCATCCACCTATGCCAAGAAATCTGAAAGACAGCTACTTGGCCAACTGACTGGAAGAGTTCCTTATCTGTACTCATTCCAAAGAAAGGTGAACCAAAAGAAAACTCAAATTATAGAACAATATCATTAATATCACAAGCAAGTAAGATTTTACCGAAGATCATCCAACAATGATTGCAGCAGTACATTGTTAGGGAGCTGCCAGATTCAGGCCAAATTCAGAAAAGGACATGGAACAAGGGATACCATTGCAGATGTCAGATGGATCTTGACTCATGGCAGAGAATCCTAGAAAGATGCTTACTTATGTTGCACTGACTATACAAAGGCATTCAACTGTGTGGGTCATAACTAACTATGGGTAGGCTTGAAAAGAATGGACATTCCAGAACACTTTATTGTCCTCAGTGGGAACCTGTGTAGGGAACAAAAGAGGCAGTTGTTTTGAGCAACAGAAAGGAATACTGTATGGTTTAAAAATCAGGAAAGGTGTGCATCAAAGTTGTATCCTCTCACAATACTTAATCAATCTGTATGCTGGCCAAATAATCAGAGAAGCCGGATTATATGAAGAAGAATTCAGATTCAGGAATAGAAGAAGTCCTATTAACATCCTGATGTGTGCAGATGACACAGCCTGGCTTGCTGAAGGTGAAGAGGACTTGGAGTATTTGCTGATCACGATCAAGGATTGTAGATTTCAACATGGATTACAAGTCAGTGTCCAGAAAACAAAAATCCTTACAAATGGACCAATAGGTAGCATCAAAATAAATGAAGAAAAGATTTCATCTTGCTCCACAATCAATACTCATGGAAGCAGTAGTCAAGAGATCAAACAATGCATTACATTAGGTAAATCTGCTGCACAAGACCTCTTTGCCAAAAGCACAAAGAGATCTGTCTTGGAAGAAGTACAGCCAGAATACTCCTTAGAGGCAAGGATGATAGGACTTCATCTCACATACGTTGGACACGTTGTCAGGAGAGACCAGTCCCTGGAGAAGACCATCGTGCTTGGTAAAGTGGAGGGGCAGCGAAAAAGTGGAAGGCCCTCAGAGAAAGGGATTGACACCGTGGCTGCAACAATGGGCTCAAACAGAAGAACTATGGGCTCAAACAGAAGAACTATGGGCTCAAACAGAAGACAGGGCAGTGCTGCGGTGTCTTGTTCTGCTGTCCATAGGCCGCTGTACATCAAAACCAACTTGATGGCACCGATCGACAACAATGTAAATTCTCAATTCATAACTTCCAAGGACTTCCCAACTCATGCAGGATAGAATCCAAAATGCTAACAATGAAAAGTGTAAGACTCCACGTGATGTGATCCTATGGGTTCTCCTCCTCTCCTACCCTGTTCCCTGCTGTTCCCTAGCCATGCCAAGCATACTTTTTCCTAAAGTCTTTGAAGCTGCTAGTCCAAATCTCTGAAATACCCTTTCCTAGCAATCTCCATGTCCCACTCGCTCATTTTATGCAGGTTATTACTCATGCATCGAACCTTTCTCAGCTTGTTTCTTCGTCAAGAATAGCACGCTCCTTCCTGTTTCCTGAGTCACTCTCCAACTCCCTCACTCAGCCTTGACACCACTTACCCACATGACGTGTGCATTTACTTATTGCCTGTCGCATCCCCGTTCCACGCATGCTCCATAAAAGCACTGGCCTGATCTTGTTCACTACTCTAGCCTAGGGTGTGTTGCCTAGTAGGCACTTGCTGCAGGGTGGGTTCCCTAGGGAGCAGACCTTGAGATGAAATTTTGCAGGCAGTTTTTCTATTTAGAAATGTTCTCGAAATCACTGTCTGTTAAAGGGAGAGAAAGGAAGCAGGACTGCTCAGAGGGAGAAGTTGGACTGAGATGTTCTCTCGAT
>NW_022111366.1:5277899-5298763 GCF_000313985.2 Echinops telfairi
TGTTTTGTGAGATGGAGGAGGACTTTCTGGATTGGTGTCAGACATATGGGTTAATGGGTTAATGTTGGACTTGTGGGCTTGGGCAGCACTGGGTTGGGATGTTTTCTTGATGCTCACTCACCTTTATATAAAACTCTCTCTTATACATGAGTTTCTGTGGATTTGTTTCTCTAAAGTACCTAGACTAACACAGGCAAGGCCCTGTGTTGGCTGCTAACTGGCATATAATGTGGCGAACAATGTGACTCCTGCCTCCCAGAAAGAGAGTGAAACGTGACCACACATCCCCATGGTACAAAGCAGGCAGAGCAATATAACTTCCATGTTTGGCACAAATTAGTGTTTCCAAAGGGAAAAGTTAAAGGAGGTCTTTTTAAGCTAAGGGAGTGAATGAAGACAAAGAAGAGAGTGAACCAGGCAACATGGAAGAAACCTTAGCGCTGATCCCAAAAGAGGGATAATATTTTGCTGGGCAAAGGGGACAGAGGGCAGCTGACAGAAAAGCAGGAGATTGGAGGCTTAGAAGTAGGAAACTCCAGGCCAAAATGTCAACCAGTCCTCTTGCCCTCCTGTCCTCTTGCACGTCAACATTGGAGGACTGATTGCACAAGTCCCTCAATGTCACACAACAGGTGCCATTCAAGTTCAATCTTGAAAGAGGAAAGTGCTGCCTCTTTGCCTGCCAATTCTATCAGCCTGAGGGGATACTTTGTAGGAGTTATATGTGACTTGTTCTAGTTTTAAAGCTGTAATGAACCAGTGAGTCCAATCATCCAAGCAAAAAAAGAGTCCATTGTATTGGGAAAATGAAGTATAATATACACAGCAAAGGCCTCCTTTCTCAAAAGAAACCAACAATGTCGTAACTGAGTCACTCTCTAAAGGGTAGGAGCAAATAGGTATAAAGGTCAGCACTAGTGGACCTTACAAATGAAGAAGCAGAGGTTGAAAAAGTGAAAGGACTTCTTTAAGGTCACTCAACAGATCACCCCTGGGGTCACAAACTCAACCTCTCCCGGGTCCCATAAATTACCTTCTGCATCTTCAGACAGGATTCCTCACACTGTTTTTCCTTTCTCCCTTCCTTACTTTACATGAGACGGCTTCAGAACATTTATGAAAAATTCCATCATCTTTTAATCCCATTTTCCCAATAACTTTTTAAAAAATCACGGTACTGGGGGCTCTTACGGCTCTTATTTTCCACTAACTTTCTGAAGAACAAAAGTCACTAATTACCTCAGTTGTTGGTCAAAGAGAAGTTTTCATTGGATCGTAGCCACTACAGAGATGACCGACATCCAGGGCCGTTGAAATCGCATCGTCCACAGAGCAATGCTCTACCCCTCATTTTGGTGAGAAGAGACTGTGTGTGGCCAGTCTATTGAAAGCTTGTGCGTGGCCATCTAGGATGCAACAATTGGTCTTTCCCTGTCCGGAGCAAGGACGAGTGATGAAGATAAAGGCTGAAGGAAACAGTCCAAAGGACTAATGGTTGCCTGAGAAAAGAAGAACTAGATGGTACCTGACTACCACTACTGACTGCACTGATGGGATCACAGTAGGAGAAACATGTAGAATGATATTCAAATGCATAAAAAGGCCAAGACTGATATAAAGGTTGATACAAAGACTGTGGAACTCCCAAGACTACAGCCTTTTTCCCAAAAAACAAAACCCACTGTCAGCCAATAGGTTCTGATTCATAATGACCCAATAGGCTGAGATTATGACTCTTTATGGGGGTAGAAAGTCCTGTCATTCTCTCCCCCCACACACACATTCACCCCCCATCCCCTGTGGCTGGTGGCTTTGAACTGGCGAACTTGTCATTAGCAGCCCAGCCCTCCCTTTACATCTGAAACGATTTACACAAACAATGGAGGTTAATTGTCAGGGAGTTTTTACAATGGTATTCACCGAGAATGTCATTCACAGGTTTGCCAGAATCATCCACGTCTTAATACGGCAAATAGGGCATTGATGTAGCAAGACCATGCTTGTCTGCCTACCAGCAGTTCAGCAGTCTTAGTACAGCGGCTTCCAGTTCCTCAGACACCATGCATTCTCCAACTTAAATCCTCAAGTTACAGTGTGTCGGATTGTTTGTGTAAATGGTGTCCAGCTACAAAAGGATTGATTCTGTACAAGTGAATAATTCAGGTACTGTGATACGGAGTTACTCAACATTGACCCAATACCCCTCTCTCAACAGGGCTTTAAAAAATTAGTACCAGGGGCTAATCAAAGATATTACTGTTATGCCCCAGGTAGATGATCGATAAGACTTTCTGCCAGTCATTTAACAAGGACGTTTCCGAAAGGGAGCCAAAGGCAGATTTAAAAACTAACAAACAAACAACATAGATCCAGGAATGGATTTTAGGCTCACACTAAATCCTTGCTCCAACTTATGTAGTTCTTACATCATGGCCCTGCTCCATACTCGCCCTCAGAAAAGGAACACAGGAGAGATACGGGTGCCAGAGCAAAATATGTGAAGAAATTAGATTGTGTTTGGCTGTCAGATAAATTAGTGTTGGGGGTCTTAAAGGCTTGTCTCCAAACAAGCAGCTCTCTAAGTGAGATGTCAACTAAGTCCACATGAAAGAAGCTCACCATCATCAGCCACTGAAAGATTGGAATCCGTGTAATCCAAAATCAAAGGAGAGAATAGTATCAGAGCCTAAATTGTGAGAATCTGGTTTGCAGAAGGCTATGGATGACAGTGGGAGCCCAAGGTACATTTATGGGGACAACATAGAAAATAGGCCTTTGGTGATCCCCTTCTGTCCATCATAGAGGGATGGGAGCAAAGTGGTTACTAAACAGAGTGCATTAGAAAGAGGAGAATAGAAGGTCAAAGGGATAAACCTGACTTGAAAGGACAAAACCTTGTCAGTTGATCCCATGGCTGATGCACACTGGATCTGTCTGGTCTTCAACATTTTCTGTATTTTGTTGTTGTTGTTTGTTTGTTCATATTAGGGTTTATCTCAGATGTGTCAGGTCATTGGGGGTCACCCTCTTGAATTTGGGTTATATGTTTTTCGGTATCTGAAACTCAGGATTGATGAATCTATAGGGACAGCAAGTAGAATAAGAGTTTTTAGGGGGCGGGGGTGGGGCTGGAGTAAAAAGGAGAAGATGTCAAGTGGTCCAGGAAGAAAAGAATGTTTGGAAATTGACTTTGGTAGCAATTGTACAATACTGCTTGATGTGATTGAACTATGGAATGATATGATATATGTATTAACTTCCAATTAAAAAAGACAAACATTGAGAAAAATAAATAAATAAATCTGAAACTAAATCAACTTCCAGAGATCACCTTTCAACCAAACAACAGACAGGCCAATAATAAATGAGCAACATCTGTAAGACACATGCCTCTGGAAATCAGTCTGATGAGACCCAGAGGGCAGTTTTTGCCCCCAGAAACAGAGTTCAGAAGGCAGGAGGGGGCAGGAAAGATGGGTGAGTGGAAACAGGGAGCCCAAAGACGTACAACGAGTGCTGTTCTGTTGCAGGGATTACAATCAATGTCACAAAACAAAACACGTCTGAATTGTGGAATGGAAAACTAATTTGCTCTGTAACTTTTCCCCAAAACCACGCTAAAATATTTCCCCTAAAATGTCCTGAGACTAGTGAAGCACAGAGCAATTACAACCACTATGTAACAAACATAGAACCATTTTCTTCACAGCTACAATACCCTTACATCGGAAAATAAACACGGATTCAATAATATTATCAAAAACGGAGACCCTATTTAAACGTTCTCAGTGCCCAAAATACCATCCATTCATTTAAAAATTTAAAGTTTAATAAAGTTTCAGATATTGCAAAAAAATAAATCAAGTAATGACGGCAGGTAAGTCACGTTGGAGTCTGCTGTCCTGAAGCTCATGACTGGAAACCTGAGAAATAAACTGCTTTTACGGTTAGGTCAGGAGAATGATTTACAAGGCTCTAGAAGAGGGATTAGCTGTGGCTCTGTTGGAAGAAAGAAAATGCCGTGAAACTGTCATTTCAGAAAGTGAAAAACTGTCACTTGAAACCACTGGTTCAGCTTGAGGTTCCAACTGGAATTCCTGTTTGCCCATCGACTAACCAATTTCTGTTTGACTAACCTCAGCCACTTGAAGAGCAGCTTCCTGGTATGGCTCTAAAAAGTCTTTTAACTCCATTAGATTAGAAGCATATCCAGTATTGCTTAAATACCTCGAGCCCTTTGATTGCTTAATAGCAACTTTCACAGAGTTTAGCTGGGATGCGTGGGATGTCTTGTAACCAGACCAGGAAACAGGGGAAGAGTGGGTGTTACCAGTGCTCACTGCAGTGTGTGGCTGATCTGGAATCAGAGCACAATAGGAAATGACAGTTAGACTAGCAACGATTAGACCCAAGAGATGCAAGCCATCGCAGTACAGTGAATTACTTCAGGTCTCCCTTCTAGGTATAGTCCTTCATCTTGTGATTTATTATAAATCCTAGCTTGTATTCCTGTGATTTTGGTCTGATTGTGGAATGAATTGTCTGTTATATTAATAAGGCAAGTTAAAGTGAGATATATTTTGAGCCACTATCTTACTTAAATCACTACCCTTAGTTTACTTGGGTGTGACCTCTATCTAATACATAAGAATGCTTTAGATCTGCAAATTAGTCACAATCCTTTATATTTGTGTTAAAGTAAGAATTAACTTCCTGTTTTAAACCATTCCCTTATTAGGGAACCACAGCTTCCGGCTTAATTAAGAAAAATAAGCGGCTGGGGTCAAGGAATTGGCTAACATCAGATTTGGCTTGCTTAACATGTGCAGTAATAGCTGAGTGTCCTCAGCCTGATGTTTTGATGGGCCGGGGCTGAAAACACCTCTCCATCAATGCACTGGGCATAGGCAAAATGCCATCTTCGGTGACTCCCTTTCCCAACTGATGTTGTCAGAAGACCAGGGTTTTTTTTGTTTTGTTTTTACCAAATCACCCTAACAAACGCCTATCAAATGCCAGTTACCGCCCTGTAAGACCCTACTAAAAGATTTTGGCCCAGGACGAGGAAAGCCAGCTTGGCAATGTGAGCCTAGGTGCACTCTTTTGCTTGACCAATCAAGTAAGAGCTGTTTCTTTTGCTTTCGACTATTTAGCATCTCTGTAGCTATGCTGAGCAAGACTGGAAGATCACAGTGAAACTTGACCAACATTTGCTCTCTTGCTGCATCTGGCCCTTCTCTGTCTTACCTCTGGCTCTTAGGGCTCGAAGCAGCATCTCTAGCCTTGCAGCCTGTCACCTGACATGTCAATTTGGTATCTAATTTCCCCTTATTGCCCTTCAAGTTTCCACCTTTCCCTATTAGTCATTTCTTTATGTCTGACTTTCATCTAATTATCTTGCTCAACGGAGGATAACCAGGCCAGTGGCTTGGCTCTTTCTTGCATCCAAGGTACCCATTCCTATCATTCTCCCTATGTGTATAAACTTGCTCAAAATAATAATTTTTTAATATTCAAATTCAGTCAAGATGTGTCATGGCGATTGAGGATGGTGATGTGTGTCTGTGTGTAACATATTTACCTCGTAAAAGTAACTGTGTTCAACCCCATTTTGCAGATGAGGAAATGAGAGGGCACAGAGAACGACCTTGAAAGGCAGGCACCGGATGAATGGAGGTCTTAGAAGCCATGACAACCTAGCTGCCATGGCAACCTCGCTGCGATGGGAAACTACTGGAGGCATCAGCAGAGAGGTGATGCGATCTCAGATCCCCTTGCTGCGGCAGACGGGCAAAGGTGGCATCAGGAAATCTGACTGGGTGCTTGAGGAGACAGTGCCCTCCTGCTGTCAGCTGCTGATCTGTGACCCTTACTCTTCCTGTAGCCTGAGAGTCCCTGGAGGAAGCTTTGGTGCCATCTGGGGTAGCAAAATGTCACATCTTCTTCCATGTCATTTCCTTCATGCATTTCTACCCAGCTGGATTGTCGTGGATGGAAACAAAGTCAACGGAATCCTCTCCTGTCATTCTCTCTAGAGACACTGACAGCATCTCCTCAGGGAGCCCCACAGCCAGGGATGGGCCATGAGGCGGAGATATTAGCCTGCTTTTTACAAATGGTCATCGAATGCCCTTGAAGTTCACAGAGGACAATGTGATATAAACTATACAAGAGACACAATTATTTTGCAGTATAGTTTTAAAGCGTATACAAAATTAGAATATATAAATTTAATATTGGCATACTGACAGCATTTTTTTTCACTTTAGGAAATAAACAGAATTCAAAACACTTACAATTCAAGTATGAGTCAATCTGAAAAATTCACTTCCCATAATATAAAAGGGTACTATGGCAAAATATAGATATATATTTTTACTAATAAACTTCACACATAACCATTTAAAACAGTATTACAATTAACTAAGATGAGTTATAAAAATGTATTGGCACCTATTTTTCTTATAAAGGTACTATTTATTCATTACATTTACAAGAGTTTCTCACAATGTTACATAAATAACTTACTATTTTCAGAATCTAATAAATGACATTATATTGATTATAAAACTCTTGGGAAAGACTTTGGTGAGTAAGGTCAGAGGATTTTTAAAAAATACTCTGATAACATTTTAGTGGCTTCTGAGCATTCCATTCTATTGAAGTACAATAAAATCAGTAATGTAAATTCAACTGTGAACAGAATATTGTACCAGAACACATTGGTAATGTATTTGTAGAAAGTCACCATTCTCAGAGTGTGATAGCCATTAAAAATTATTTAGCGATTATCTTCTTTCTTTTTTTTGAAATTTAATTTTTATTTTTAACAGTTTTATTGGCATATTATTCACATACCATATAAGTCAATGGTTTAACTATAATTACAAAAGAGTTATGTAATCATGAGCACAATAAATTTTTGAACATTTTCTTCATTCTTATTATTACTAGCTCTCTATTTCCCACCAACATACCCTGCCATGACCCTAAGAAACTATGAATCTAGTCACTCTCTTTATAGATTTACCTATCCTGGATTTCATATTAAAAACCACAACATACAACTCCCCACCTCAACAATAATAGCAAAATAAAATGCAGAAAAACTCAATCCAAAAGAAAGCAGAAAATAATAAGAATGAACGAGTGTTAAATAGGTCAAAAGGGAGAACGAATGATAAGGTGTTAAATTTTAACCTAGCTACATCTGCATTTATCCACTTTGCAGTGCACTCTGTCTGATAGCAAGCCTGTTCACATCCATGGTCAATGGTCAGAGGGGCTTCACTAGAGGCTAAATTCAAGTGGGGACACTGCCGATGGAGTTCAGGCTTTCACGGTCTAGGAGTCTGCTTTTATTGAAAGGGGGCCGTGTTACCAGATGTCGAGGGGGTGGGGGTAGACGCATACTTAGAGACAATTGGTAAAAATTAGCTGTTATGACAAATGAAAGAGAAGAAGTTGCAAAAGAAGTGCAATTTACCAAAGATTCTCATGCCTGTAATTCAAGAACTGTGGAAGCAATAGAAGAATGATTTGGGGCTTTGTTCTACTTTTGCAATCCTTTGTAAACACTCAGGATGGCAGGCTCTCCTGCATAAAAGAAGCCTGCCAAGATATAAATCCACCTCTTCTTTTTCTCCCTTCCTATCTGGGCAGTTTGGGATCAGCAGTATAGATAACTTCAGTATAGTTGTTTTCTTGGTATGACTATAAGTCCTCTTTCTAGCTAACTGAAGCTTGTAAGTGCATCCCCTGTGGTGTTTTGTACAGAGATACTTGCTTCCTGAACTCATAGTCTAACTCATAGTAACCCTATGGGACAGAATAGAACTTCTCCTTCAAGTAGAACTTTTGCATAGGATGTCTGAGACTATACATCTTTATGGGAGCAGCCAAGCTTCATCTCTCTTTTTGGGGGTGATTGGTGGGTTTGAACCACCAGTCTTGTGGTTAGCAGTCCAATCCTCATCCTACAACACCACCAGCCCCCCTTTAATTACATCTTAGTTGATGCTAAGTTTCTCATCTATAAAATGAATTATTTCCATCTTGAAGTTTATTGGGAAGTTTAAATAAGATAGCATGTATAAGAATCTGATACAGCGTGGATCTTCTGCTACTGGTTTAAGAAGCAGAAATCACGAAGTCTTTCCACAACTGCTGAGCCATTTGGACTATACATCACAAAGAGTAAGGGCCACAGAGGAGGTATGGTAGATGTGACTACAGTTGTGTCCAACACTGCACAGTCGGAAAGGGGTACATTGCTAGGTAGGAGAAGCTATTAAAAAAATGACCCGATTTCCAAAGAGGGCCATAAGCTCTGGAGTTTACTATACTTGGTTGGCACTTTTTATTGCCATCTCTCACGGAAGCTTCTTCCCTAGATATTTACCTCTGAACAGTAAGCTTTTCATCTCTTGGATGTGTCTCCTGGACCTCAGGAGAGCAACATTTTCAACCAGCAATAACTTCAAAAAAATTTTTTTTCCAGCAATAACTTACTGACCAGACCCAGGTATCAGCTGTAAAAGCGACCTAAAAAATCCATGGTTTGCAAAGCACTCTCACTTTAATTCACCTCTCTTACATTTGCCTTCATTTCATCCACTTGATAAAGGAAAGATTCTTCCCCACAACATTAAAGATGATCAAATAAATGATGCATGTCAAGTTTGAATGTCAGCAAAAGGTCAGAATGTATTTGAGCCTGGGTGTAATTCCTGGTTCGCTACAACAAATTCAATGCTTCTCCATCCCATATCCATAGGAGAACAAGGTAGATAGGGATGAGGTGAGACATCATAGAAAACAGAATAGGTGAGAGGGACAATATCTTATCAGGCATAGATACCCATAGCCAACTGCTGCTTGGGGATTGCACTTGGGAACAGAAGGAACTGAGAGACAGACTGGAGTAACAAGAGTGTGGGCTGGCCTCTGGTCCTCTTGGGAGGATGTGACTGCCTTGTTTCAATAAATCCATAGGCTTGGAGAGAACTGAGGCCTGCTCCTCCAGGATAAGTAGGGATTGTGGCTGACCCTCGTGACCATGAGGGCTTTGGGGGAGGAGATCTTACTCACAGTTATAGAAGGTCATTTGAAGCCCTCCAGATTTTACAAGATTCAAAGGCAACACTTAATATTAAATCTTAATTTTGGGCCATACACAACAACTTCCCGATAATCCTTGAGTATGCAGGGAAAATGTTATGAGTCTCCGTTTGAAGTAGGGAAAACATAAGTTCAGAGAAGCCATGGTTTTCCCAAATTCCCGACTTTATAGTCAGACAGACCTGGGTTCAAAAGATGTATCTGCCCCTTGTTAGCTGGGGTACCTTTGGACCTTGTGGATACTTATCCCCTCTTCATGTTCCGTGGTCAACTTTTTACTTATTAAATGTACACATACATTCTTTCCTAAATATCTTTGCTGCGTTTTCATTAGACAGTACATTTAAAATATGAAATTAATACAAAAATGTATATGGTGATGTCTCAACCCTGTCCCCTGTCTACCTTGTTCTTCCACAGGTATGGAAAGGGCAGCAGCAGTGTATGTGCAGTAGGCTCGAGCACTCTACTGTGCTGACAGCAAACGTCTTTCAAACCAGGTGTGATGGTTAGATTGTATGTCAACTCAAAGGACTTTGGGTGAAGATAGGGGTGTAACACAAGTTATTAAAAAGGTCAAAGCCTGATGACACCTCCTGGGGGTGTGGCCTTTTGTATAAGAGAGCTCCTGAGCAGAACCGAGCTCTCTCTTGCCCCTTCGCCTTCTGTAGGTTCTGTATCTTATATCTGGTTTGTTGGCCTCCTGTTCAGTTTCCTACCAATCCCACCAACTTGCTCACCTTAGATCCATTCCGCTGACCTCAAACTCATTCAGCTTCTGGCTCAATAGTTCCTACAGGTACACAAGTCTAGAAAAGCTGACAGCTTACACTGACTGTGGACTTCAAATGGACTAACCTCTTTCTACAACAGTGTAAAGAATTTCTTGATAGGAATCTCTTGCTCTATATAAACACACATACAAGGGTCACTGATTTGGCCTCTCTAGGGAACCAAGCCTAACACAGCAAGACTGTAGGAATTCACGCTGTAGGCTTCGGGATGATCAAGGGTGGGGAGGGGTGGCTAGAGAGCTGAGCATGACAACTGCCTCAGATATTGGTCCTCAGCCTGGCCAGTGATGAAGGAACCAGTCCTTCCCAAAGAAAAGAGCACTAGTAGCTAGCAAGGGAAAGTTCAAGTCTCTGATGGATGGTTCCTTAATATTTTACTAGATGTCAGCATGCTTTTCTTTTCTTTTTTTTTAATCGTTTATTAGGGGCTCATACAACTCTTATCACAATCCATACATACATCAATCGTGTAAAGCACATTTGTACATTCATTACCCTCATAATTCTCAAAACATTTCCTCTCCACTTAAGCCCCCAGCATTAGGTCCTCATTTTTCCCCTCCCTCCTCATTCCCCCCTCCCTTATGAGCCCTTGATAATTTATAAATTATTATTTTGTCATATCTTGCCCTGTCCGAGGTCTCCCTTCACCCACTTTTCTGTTGTCCGTCCCCCAGGGAGGAGGTCACATATAGTTCCTTGTAATTGGTTCCCTCTTTCCAACCCACTCTCCCTTTACCCTCCCAGTATCGCCACTCACACCACTGGTCCTGAAGGGATCATCTGCCCTGGATTCCCTGTGTTTCCAGTTCCTATCTGTACCAGTGTACATCCTCTGGTCTAGCCAGACTTGCAAGGTAGAATTCGGATCATGATAGTGGGGGCGGGATTTTCAATGATCCTTTTTGAAGTTTTCTATCTTAAGACTACACGGTCTGCTCTTTCTAGTCCTGCTGAGTATTGTAAGATCGCTTTTTCTCTAGCAGAATATCACAAGATTCGATGTCTCTGGGAACCACAAGACATTTCTCAGATGCAGTCTTAGATTCAATTCATGAAATGAATTCAAAAGCAAGCCTGAAATATTGATAAGTATAGAGGTGTGGTCATTGCTTTGAATGAGTAGAACCCCTTGTTATGCCTTTCCTGGGAGCAGATTCAGCAACACGGTTTGAGGTTTTAATTTTTTCTTTGATGCTAAGGAATTGCAATTGTTGCTAGTGTGGGTGTGGGGGACATATCTTTAGTATGCTGGCTGTTCCGGGAAACATCATTCCATTCTGGCAGCAAGATAGCATGCTTTGTAGAGTTCTGTGTTTCCCCAGGTGGGTCGGACATACCATCCCCGGGCAGTGCTGAAACTATGGCAAAAGCGGATACCTACACTTTATGTAAGATTGTGGGCAATAGTACCCAAATCTTTTGTTGCTATATTATTTGA
This sequence comes from Echinops telfairi, assembly GCF_000313985.2. Taxonomy (NCBI): domain Eukaryota; kingdom Metazoa; phylum Chordata; class Mammalia; order Afrosoricida; family Tenrecidae; genus Echinops; species Echinops telfairi. The sequence goes on from NW_022111366.1 coordinate 5,289,255, forward strand.
GATGCACTTGGTTGTCACTAAAGTCCCCCAGTCCATTTCAGTTTTACTTTACCTCCTTTGTTTGCAGCCACTCAGACCACTATTTGGGTTTGAGGGATATGGAATCCGGAGGGATTTTCCTCCCTTTGGTTTGTAAAGAAACATCCTGCGAAACCCTCCATATATGTGGTTCTCTTTCTCCCGCCCATCCCCCATTTTTAGTTGCCAGGGGGGCATGGAGTGACTTTTTTTTCCTGGAAAGGGGGTGGTAGGTCGAATGAATTGGGGGACCTACGCTATCGATACTGAGGTCACTTTAGCAACTTCATCAGTAGCAGTAATGGTGAGATGTCATTGGAAGTGGCTTCCAAGGCAGTGACCATCAGAGACAAATGTGGTATACAGTAAGATGCAATAAGAGTATATCAGTTATCTATTTGCTATGTAACAAACCACCCTTAGTGGCTTCAAACCACCATTTAAAACAAAACAAAACAAAACAACCCCCCCCCATCATTTTATTTGTTTATGAAATTGTGAGTCAGTGATTTGGACTGGGCTCATGTAGTGCTCTTTCCATTGGTCCCTTGTGGCTTCAGTCACCTGGCAGGGCAGCAGGGGCTGGTTTGTGTCGGGGGTCTAGCGGACACGATGCACCTCTCTGCTACAGGCTTTCTCATGTGATGGCAGCAGGGTTGTCAGCAGCGAGAGAGAGAAGCCAGGTCTCACTGCACAAGCACATCTCAAATCTTTGCTTTTATCCCATTATGAATGTCCTAATGACCAAACCCAGGATTGAAGGCAAGGATGTAGGAAGGTATGATTCACTGAGGGCCATTAGTATCTTCCACAGTTTGGCCTTTTTCTGAGATCTTTGGAACCTGCCCTGTGTGTTAGGCTGATTTGTCTAGAGAAACGAATCCAGTGACCTTCATCTATGTACAAGAAAGAACTTTATCTCAAGAAGGCATCCCAGTCCAGCCAGGGCCTTCTGCAGATTCACATAGCTGCAGAAAGCTAACCCATGAAGTAGGAAGATCACCGGGCTGTGAGCGTAGAGTCTCACGGATCCAAACTCGATGGGCCCTGCTCTGGGCCCCACCTGCTTTCAGGGTCAGGAGGCTGCCCGGAGGCAAGCACAGTTCTAGCATCCAGGAGGGTGAAGGGGCAGAAAGAGAGCAGTTCCCAGAGTCTCTCAGTCATACACAAAGGCTTAGGACGCCAAGGAGGTGTCATCAGATTGTGACCCAATGGATAGGTTGGGCCCCGCCCCTCCATACATACAAGCTGACACAAAATCATCCACCCCCCCATCCCTCCCTAGGACTCCCCAGGGTCAGACTTACAGACGGGTTGGAGGTTCTTGCCTTAGAGGATAGTTTCAAGAACTAGTGAGATCTTTGTTATTTCCAATAACCTGACCCCCTTGATCTACACAGGAAGCTCCCTGGGTAGTACAAATGGCTTGAAACAAATTAATGACTGAGAGACTGGTGGTTCGGACCCCCTTAGCAGCTCTGCAGAAGATTAGGCCTGGCAAACAACTCCTAACAAGATCACAGGCAAGACAATCCTGGGCAGCAGGTTCACTCTGTAATACGTCGCGGCGGCGTGAGTCAGATGCCAGTGGATGAGACTCTCCGGCAGGTAAAACCTGGAGCAACAGACTAGTCGCCCTCGAACAGATCCCTGACTCTCTCATCCCTTCTGTACATCTCGCCTCCTCATAGTATGGCCAGGAGCAGAGGAGCCCGTGCCCTTTGGTGAAAAGGACAAAGCCCTATCCATTGAAAGAGAGATGAGGCTTTCTGCTCACAGCCTCGGGTATCTAGGGAGTGAGAGGGAAACCGGGTCTAAACACCCAGCACATCTCAAATCTCTGCTTTGATCCCCTTCACTAATGCCCAGAGGACCCAACCTAGAATGGAAGGCAAGGATATGGGAAGATACGATTCACTGAGGCCGTTAGTTCAAGCATCTTCCACATTTCGGGTCCCCCCCCCCAGGTCCTTGGAACATGCCCTGGTACTCCCAAAGGTCTCAGCTGCAGGCCAAACTTCTAGGAAGACCTTCAGGTCTGCCCTGTAGGGTCTCTCTGAGCCAAAAGCCACTGAATGGCAGTGGGTTTGCATTTGTTTTTACCAGAGCCTGCTGTGAGGGAAGCTTGAAGCTTGATGCATAAGATAATGAAAAAACGGAACTTTCGATGACTTGAACATTTAGAGGTCTTTGCTTTCCTTTTCATGAAAAGACAACTTACTTACACAGTAAGTTCAACATTTTCCTCTGTCTCTCAGACCAACAAAGGGGAGAGGGAATTCTTGCTTGTCGAACACATCTCCTTTGTCTTTTGTGCTCGTTCTGAATTGTCCCTTTATTTCATGTGCCACTTGTTCTCTCCTGCTGCTCAATGACTCCGTCCAGCTCCGGAAACCTCTCCGCCAGAAAAGGTCGGCTCGATCCCACTCCAACTGGATCCTTGCTCACCTGTCCCTCAGAGGTGGCCAAGTCCTCTTTGGTGCTGGGGCCTGGTGACAGCAAGATGAAGGAGACATCGTTTTCAATCTGCGAGGAGCACACAGACCAGTAGTGCGAGAGGCATAAACGGGAAATGGTGCTTTCATTGTTTGCAGTAAAAGAGAATCGCACGTTCGTTCATTCAATAAACATTTAAGAGAGTTTACTGTGTGTGCATCTTGGGCTATTGTGGAATACAAAGATGAATGTGATCCCATCTCTGTTTTTAACAAATGCCTTGTGAGGGAAAGTGTCTTGTCTGAGTCAATGGTCACCACCTCAGTACAGAGAAGTAGCCGTGAGGTACACGTGGGAGCCCAGAACATGGGCACCTGCCAGACTGAGTGGTCAGAGATTTATATAAATCAAGAAGAAAGGCAGGGGGTGAGTTCTCAGAAAAGAGAGCCACATGTAGGTGCAAAGGCACGGTGGCTTGGGAGAGCATGGCATTGGAGGAAACTGAAGGCAGTACCTGTGGGCATGCATGTCTATGCAGATGCACCGATGCTTGACATTTGGCCATTTTGAAATATGGCTCTATCGCTTTGCAATCATTTTATGGATGTGGCTCTTTAGGGTTTGCAAGCGGAACCTATTTGCTTCTCCCAAGGCGATGCCTCGTTTCACATCCCTGCCAGATGGCACTTCTGCTTCTTCTCAGGGCACATAGGCACCCTCAGCCATCTTCCTGACCCCAGGGACCTGTTCACCTTGAACTCTGAAAAGTCCCAGGAGGCACATTCTGGTTTTCCCTGCAGGGCTTTTCTGAGGTCCACCACTTAGCCACGATGGACGTTTGCAGGAGGCAGCCTGAGGTGGGGCTGCTCTCCGGAAAGCCCACGGGGGGGTAGGGCAGAAACTCTGGGCCTTTGGAGGCTCAGTCAGACTGTACAAGAATCATGGTGAAAATAACCGTTCCCCCTTCTCTCAGCCCCTGGGGGAGACAGGAGAAGAGGCGGACCCTTTCGCACGTACTGCTTGCTCCAGCTGGTGGGGAAAGATCCTCTCATTTCCCCAAAGCCTCGGGAGTACAGACCTGCCCCACGGCCACCGAGTCAACACTGCAGGGCGATCAGCCTGGTGACTGAACCACTGAGCCACCAGGCTGCCCTGAGTGATGACTTAGTGAACAAAGGTTAGCCCTGAGTCTATTTGACTCTGAAAATCTTCCCACTGCTAAACTAATCTCTTTTCTATGGTCTTTTCCTCCATCACGAAATTCGCCCTTTTGTTCCCAGCAGTGCTCCACATTGGCCCCAGCAGCTCACACATCAACCCTGAATAATTCTGTCCAAATGCTCTAGCACCCCACCCCACCCCACCCCCCACTCCCGAAAAGAAACCCAGTCAGTCAGTAGCTGTCTGCCAGCCAGCCCCTGGCTGCGAACCACCCACCCCAGGAACTCCTCCAGGGGCTCAGATGACCTGGAGTCAACATTATGAAGAGAGCGAGTTCTATAGCTTAAGAAGCCTCCCGTCCTCTTGGAGATCTAATGGCTGGATCAAAAGCCAGCGACCACTTTTTCTAAGCCCCCCCACCTTCAACAGCCAGAGTTACTAGGTCAGACACACTCAGGTATTGGGGCGGGCGATCCGTGTCTTTCCTGAGCTCCAAAAGACAGTGAGGGGTGCAGGCCCTCTCTGCATGTGGCCTTTCTGAGTCCCCCAAGAGGAGAGACCCTGCCAGTGACACCCCAACTTCTGTCTGGGCGTCAATGACAAGCAGGGATGGGAATTCCCAGCCGCCCAGCTTTCTCGCACAGCCGCCAAACTTTGGGCTGTTCCAGAGCATTCTGATCGTGAGATAACAATCTCCCTCCGGGGAAGAAAGCACCTGTGCTGAGGGGAGCCCTGCAGGAGGGGCCTGGGAAGCGCTTGCTCTGCCCCTCTCCGGTGGTCCGTCCAGCTTTGAAAAGGCAGTTCTGAGCGCTTGCCTCCTCTCCCTGCTGCCTGGGAATGGGCAGCCACGGGGCCTGCACAGCCCTCGCATCGCGCTGGTGTTTCCTCATACCTGAGCTGTCCGCCAGCCTGCTGCACGCACCACCCTTGGCATGAAGCACGCTATTTAAGGGCAGCACACCAGAGCTGGCAGTGAGTCACGGCACCCGGAGGGCAGCAGCAGCTCCACTGGCTCCAGCTCCCAGACGTGCCGTGGGAAGGGACCCCTCTTCTCACCATGGCTTCCCTGGGGCAGATCATCTTCTGGAGGTAGGGTACAGAGCAGCGGTGAGGTCTTGCTGGGTGCTGAGGGCAGCTTGGCTGTCCCACAGAGCCCCACCTGTACCTTTATCTGATCTAGTGTTAGGCTGGTACTGTAATTGCTCAGCCAGATAGCTCCTAACTGGAGTTGCATTAGCATCATACCCCAGCCACTTGGGGCACCAGTTCTGGGTTTGGGAAGGCTAACGCTTGTGGTTGGTATAGAAGGCTGGGACTGGCTGGGGCAGCACTGGGTGGAGGAGAGTATGTGCTAGGCTGGCAGCTCCATGGAAGGGCCAGGTTTTTGCTGGGGCACCAAGGAGAGAGGCATGGGCTGCTGCGGAGTGAGATGGAATAGAGTCCGAGACTGAGGGTGGTCTGCCTCTTCCCGGCGCTGGAAGCATGGAGATCATGCAGCCCCCAGGACAAAGGCTCATGCTGTGTCTGTTCTGTGTGGGTGTGATTTCTCTGGGTACTGCTTACGCCTCACCCCCACTAGCTCCACGGGGTCTCTTGCTTCCCTGGCAGCTTCTTGGAGGGCAGACCCCTCCTGCTGCTGCTCCTGTTGCCAACAGAGACCTTTATGGAAGGCCAGAGCCTGTTCCACCCCAGGGATAGAATGGGGAAGAGGAAAGATACATTAAACTTATTTTTATATATATATATAACTTATATATACACATTAAACTTATATATACATTAAACTTATATATACATTAAACTTATATATATAAATTTAATATAGATAAATATGCAGATATAAATGTACTATATAAATTACATATATATATATATAATCAAAAGCAGCAGAGACTTGGGGGCTAACTGCAAGGGCAGCATTGGGAAACCACCAGGTGCTCCTCAGGAGAAAGGCGGGGCTTTTACCCCCATAAAGAATCACAGTCTTGGAAACTCACAGGGCCCACGTTTAACCAGTCCTAGATGGTCACTACGAGTTGGCATCCACTAGATTTGGGTTTTATCAGGGGAAACAAGAGCAAGTGACCTGGTAGAAAATGCTGTTGATCCAGAGTGCAAACTCCAGATAGGTGACTAGAATGGAGAAGGTGGATGGAAGGCAGCATGAAGGAAGACTTATGGGACTAGTTAATTGCCTGGAATTTTTCTTTTAAAAAAGAGTCCCCTCCTCCCTCTCTCTTCCCTGGCGGAGCCTCGCTCTGGTTTTCCCTGGGCCCCTCTGGGAGGAAGGAGATGGAAAAGGGGGAGCCTTGCTGAAGCTGGTTGGTGGCTCACTGTTCATCACAGGTCACGACGATTCGGAAGGCCTACTTGGTTCTATAGGTGGTCAGAGGGTCTAGGCTCTGTGCCTCGTTTCCAGATGCCCTTTCCCAGGGAAGAAAGAAAAGAAGGTGTAGGGGGCAAGGAAGGACACTTTATTGAATGGCTTGTGAAGGGACTGAGGTAACGGTACATTACTAGGGACCACGCTGGGAAATGCCCTTTCTCAAACAATCAAAGGTCCCTGCATCACTTGTGGACATCTCAAATCACCAACTCTGCAGGGACCGCTTGGGAAGCCTTCCTGTTCTGGTATGGCCAGGAGAGGCTGCCCTGGGAGGGGGAGGTTTCTTGTTCAGACCTGTGTGCCCTTCAAGAATGACCTCAAGAAGTCGCTGGTCCTGCTTCTAGAAAGCTAACGTTTTTGTGTGTGTGCATGTGTGTGTGTCTCCTTTAATTCTCACCACAGCCCTGTGAGTCCTCATTGTCACCGCTGGGAAGCTACAGGCCACAGGCCCAGTGTGGCTGTGCCATGCCTGCCTCTGCGGGCCCTCCCCTTCTGCCTCTCCCAGGGGAAACACTCCCCAGGTAACAAGTGGCTCTGTTGTCCCAAGGCTTGAGGATGTGTGGGCTTTCTAATAATACATTACAACCAGCCGGACTGGTTTGACCGGAGGATTAGCAGGAGGTGGGTGTTCAAAATGCATAACGCCCACCCTTTGGAGACCCACTGGAATGAACAGAGGCTCCTCTTGTTGGCCCCAGTCCTTCGCAGTGTGTGTTCTGCAAAAACAGCAAAGAGCCCCAAGGGAGGCAGATTCTTGAGGGTGGCAGGCAGGGCATCAGTGGGCAGCTTCTGGGAAGCAGGTTCTAGGGAGCTTGTCCCCAGATTTCAGGTGGAGCCCACGTGGGGGACCTGAGGGCTTACTTTTTCTTGAGGTAATCATAGCTGTTGGTGATGAGGGAGAGCCAACCATGCTCTGTGGGCCCAGTGGACCACCTTAACTAACTACCGGAGAGTTTACTAACATCTGCTCTGACTCAAAAGGAAGGCCACTCAGGGCCACGATGCTTCTGGGCAGTGTTGATCCAGCCTGCGCTCCTTGCGGTATTTAGGAGCTGTGTGACCAGGCCCCTCTTTCCATCATGGCGTCAATGGCGGCAGCATTTCCCCATGGGACATTTCTTGAGTGATTGCTATTGGGTCAAGGACTAGGAGTGCGAGGGTGGAAAAGTCAAGATCCTGAGCAGGGGTAGAGGTTGGGAATATGAAGATGGTGGTGTTCAAGTTCTCTTCCTTAGAGTTTAGGTTCTGTTCCTAGGAATACCCACTGTGTGCTGGTCATTGGACTAACTCAAAGGTGACAAAGACAGTGACAAGATAATAGGCTAATGGAGAAGAAAGACTCCTAACCGGATAATTCCAACATGCTGTTCATAAATCCAAGGAGCCCGGGTTGCTAACCACAGGGTCAGCAGTTCCAAACCACCAGCCAGTCCAGGGGAGAAAGAGGAGGGTTTCTACTCCTATAGAATTAGAGTCTCGGGAAACCCACAGGGGCAGTTCTACCTTGTCTTACAGGATCGCTGTGAGTGGAAATCCCATGATGGCGTGTGTCTGTTTGGTTTGGGGTTCGTATATCATGAGACAATAAGCACAGGATAAAATGGGAGAGAGCCAGAGGGGACTGTACTATATTATGTAGGATGAGTTAGTGTGATCCAAGGGGGACAGAGGTAAGACAGGCACTCTGGGCAGAGAAAACAGGATAAAGTATCAAAACCTCAGGAGCCAACATGGTGCTTAGTGAGCTACAAGCTACTCCTATCATCAGAGCATGAAGTTTGGGGCAGGGAAGGCTAAGACAAGGTCTGTAGGGGTCAGATGTTACTGGACCTATTTACCTATTTACCCTATTTACCAACTCAGATTAGAGTTGATTCTGTTACTGATGCGAAGCCAGGGAGCTTCTCACACTGGGGGGTTGTTCCAATGGCCTTGTGGAGGAGGCTGTGAAGGTGGTTTGCCTGGGGACAAGGACAATGGCTGGGAACAGTTGCAGACACCAGATAAGAAATGGCAGGCTCTAAATGAGAGAATGGTCATGGAAGTCAAGAGGAAGGAAATGGGTTCAAGAATTATTTAGCACATGCAGTTGGTGTGATTTGATAAGTGCTGGGAGGAGCAGGTAGAGTCCTGCAGAATAGGAGTGAATGAGGCCAAGGGCAGAGTCTGGAATGAGTCCCATGTTTCTGGATTGCGCCAAGTGACTCGAGGAAGAGTGCAGAGAAATGAGCGAGTTCACTTTGAGACATGTTGAATTTGAGGTTCCTCTGAGCCCTCCAGGTGGAAATACAGGCAACAAACGGCAGGAGACTGAGAGTGGCAGATATCAGGGCTCAGAGAACGGTCATAAGGACTGTTTCATATGGTTCTTAGGAGGTTTTCATAAAGAGTGTTTCCAAGAGGGCAGCATCTGCTGGGAGTGGAGCAAGAGGCCAGGGAGAGCAAGTTGAGAAACGCCCACATTTAAAGGAGTGTAGAGAAAGAGGAGGAGCCCTGGTGGCACAGCAGTTATGCATTGGGTTGCTAACTACCAGGTCAGCAGTTTGTAAACCACCAGCTTCTCCGAGGGAGAAAGATGAGGCTTTCTACTCCCCGGAGAGTAGAGTCCTGGAAACCCACAGGGGCCAGTTGTAAGCCTCTCCCGAAGAGTCTCCATGAGTCGGAATTGACTTGACGACAATGAGTTTGGTTTTGCTGTGGTTCTCAACCTTCCCAATGTCATGACCCTGTAGGTGTGGTGACCCCCCAACCATAAAATTATTTCTGTTGCTTCTTCATGACTATAATTTTGCTACTGTTATGAATCGGGCAACCCCTGAGAAAGGGTCGTTTGACTCCCCAAGGGGTCACGACCCACAGGTTGAGAACCGCTGGTTTAGAGGAAGGGGAGCAGAGGGGTAGGAAGGCTGAAGGAATCAGAGAAAATCAGGAGAAAGAAGCCTCATGGATATCAACAGATTAAAGTTTGGGGGAGTGCCCAGGGCTAGCAGGAGAGTCATAGAGGTCATCTCAGAGCTGGCACTGATTGCGGACGCCCAATTCAGACAAAAATATTGATCACGGATTCAGGGGGTCACTCTGACCAAGAAGAAGCCATACTTTCAAGTCACCTCTAAAGCCGAAGGAGGTCAAGAGAGAGGGGGCTCCTGCAGGTCTTGCATTGCAATGCTCAGGGTGCCCAGTGCGGGGACCCCTACAGAGTTGCAGAGAGGGTTTGACATTTGCCAGGAGGTGTAACATTTAGAAATAACCTTCCAGATAGGAGAGACATGAGCTGAAGCTGAAGCAAAGCTAGTTGGCACGGACTTCAATTTAACCCACCTCCCTCTTCTCTCCCCTCCCTCCCTTATTTCTTCCTTCCTTCCTTCCTCCCTTCCTTATTCCCTCCCTCTCACTTTTCCTGCCTCCCTTCCTATTTCCTGGACTCTTCCTCTGTCCCATTGTGATTTTTATTTTTATTTGAAAAGAACTATTGGGAGCATTTACACAAGGAAAACACCAGAACCAA
>NW_022111366.1:5298863-5317965 GCF_000313985.2 Echinops telfairi
ATGCTCAGGGTGCCCAGTGCGGGGACCCCTACAGAGTTGCAGAGAGGGTTTGACATTTGCCAGGAGGTGTAACATTTAGAAATAACCTTCCAGATAGGAGAGACATGAGCTGAAGCTGAAGCAAAGCTAGTTGGCATGGACTTCAATTTAACCCACCTCCCTCTTCTCTCCCCTCCCTCCCTTATTTCTTCCTTCCTTCCTCCCTTCCTTATTCCCTCCCTCTCACTTTTCCTGCCTCCCTTCCTATTTCCTGGACTCTTCCTCTGTCCCATTGTGATTTTTATTTTTATTTGAAAAGAACTATTGGGAGCATTTACACAAGGAAAACACCAGAACCAATGGGAAAGGCAGACACAGCAGAAGATGGAGGCTGCTGGGAGGCCAAGGCCAAGGACAAGGTGCAGGAAGCAGAGAATGAGAAAGGGTGAAGCAAAGGAAGCTCTGGTATTTTTGCTGTAGAGTCTCAGTTTTCCATTTCGCCAGTTTTTAAGCTGGTCGGTCTTCATAGATCCATTTGTTCCTCTTCCCTGTCTGTTTCTCTCACTGGGGTTAGATCATTCAATGGCTAGACTTTGCCCGGCTCTTTCTTTTAAGGAGCCAGAGTAGCACTATGGTCTGCACCTGGGGTCTTGCGTCAGCTCACCACATTCTCACACCACCATAAACCCTCACCCATATGAGCTTCAATTCCCATCTATACAGTAAGGTGGGTAATTATAATGAATTCCTAGGATTGTGTGACTTACATGTGATAAGCATGTGCCTAAGAGGTCCGTCAATGTTAGCTATTGCCATAATCATTATAAGACAGAGCACATGGCTGGCGCTCAGCAAAAAATTGTTAACCTCAACCCTATGGCGCCAATCTCTCACCTGTCCCTGAAACGGGTGTTCCAGTGAGCGTTCCAGCTATACTCTGAATGGGCTACCACTAGACAATCTTTTTTTAAAAAAATTATTATTAATTGGGAATTAATACATATATCATAAAATTCCACAGTTCAATCATGTCAAGCAAAATTGTACATTTGCTACCACAGTTTCCAAACTTTCTTCTTCTTCCTGGACTCCTTGACATAGTCTCCCTTAAACACTCCCACCCACCCACCACCACCACTCTAGCCACTCCCCACCCTTCACCCCCGAAACCCTTCTCCTTGTCCCTCGAAGTTCATCAGTCCTGAGTTTCATGTACTGAAACACGGACAAACATACAGCACAACTTCATGAAGGTGACCTCCAATGACATAATTCCGATAAGCTAGACCCTAATATGAGCCAACAAAAACAAAACAAAAATACAGAAAATGTTAAAAACCAGATCAGGTCTAGCAAGCACCAGCAGGGGATCAACTGACGAAGTTTGAACTGTTCAAATCAGATGTGTGTCTTTGATCTTCTGTACTCATCCCTCTGTCTATCTTAGGCTTTCTGGAAGATGGTGACCTGCCACAGATCTGGAGAAGATGTGTGTGGTTCTCGAGAGGCCTCCTCATCTTTCGTGGTCTATGAGTCTGAGACCCAATCTTTCTGTAAACCTGAAGATAACCAGTTAGCTTACAATCTTTATTTAGTATCTGGTTCTTCCCATATCACACGCTATGGGTATGAGTGAAGAACTGAAGGTGGGCCCGGTGAGGCAATGCAGCACCTAACCCTTCCTGACGCGGAGCTGTTGACTTTCTGAAGACCAGTAGCTTTCAGGGGCCAGCTGGAGTTGTGGAGCTCTGATCAAGATTTCAGCAATAGTGAAATTGGGCAAACACCCTACATTCCTAATTATTTCCATTTCATAGATACAAATGTTGAAGCAAGATGACTTGTTCAGTGTCTTTAGCCAGCCTATGGCAAAACCCGGGACAGAACCAGTAAGTTTCTACCCCCTCTTCCATCTGGATTTTTCTCAGAAAAGTCTCTTTTCTATTCTGCATACCACTGAAAATCCAGGCCTTAACTCATCACTGACAACTTTAAACACAAAGCCAAACCCAATGCTATCAAGTCCATTCTGACCCATAGCAACTGTGAAGGGCAGAGGAGAATTCCCCCTTTGAGTTTCCAAGTCTGTAAATTTTTCCAGGAGTAGACAGCCTCATCTTTCTCAGGCAGAGAGACCAGTAGGTTCAAACCACTGGCCTTGTGAATAGTGGCTCAATGTGTCGTCTATTATGCCACCAGCATTTCCTCTGCTAACAACTACTCCCTCGGTAACGGCAGAGGTTCTTAGTCTGCCGCAGGACATTGCTGGAGCGCACAGGTCATCGGCCCCTTGTCTGTGTGGTTTCAGTGGTCCTCTGCACTAGTGAAGGAACAGGAAATGACCAAACTTCGGGAGAGCATTACATCCTTTTAGAGCAAGAAGAGACTTAGAAATTCAGTGTGATTTAGTAAACGTTTACTGAAAGAATAACTACATTAAATTGTGCAACTCACTCAAAGGTCATACATCTTAAAAACAAAAGCAAAATCCAAAAATGATGGCATGCATTCTTCAGTAACCTGGTATTTCGCCAATGACCCTAACTAAACACTCGACTTGCAGTAGACCATGTATTCATCAGCATCCAAGTCCCACACCTGAAAGCCAAAGCCACTTCTAGCTTTCACCGTTGACACAGAAGTGTGGGCTCTGAAGTCAGTCACACCTGTGCTCATATTCCAGTTCTCCACGTCCTAGCTGTGTGACCTTGAGTAAATTACTTAGCCTCTCTGCGGCTTCATGTTCTCATCAGTAAATCAGGGGTTAACAGTACTTCCTACTTGATAAGGTTATTGTGAGAATTAAATGAAATAATACATGTGTAGACCTTAGGCACATGTAGTGCCTAGCAAAAAGCTAGCAATTTGTGTGGTAATGGTTTTTATTAAATCATTACTTCTTATTGTTTTCACAGAGTAAGAAAGTGACTTGGGGACAGGGCAAGAATTTGCAACAGGTTTAACAAGAGCAGTGGGTTTAAAGCATCTCTGTGTTATTATTATTTAGTAAATCAAGAGGCATCTTTTCTCCAGTCCTTGTTCTGTGACATGGGAGGAAATACTTTGGCCCCTGCAGTGGTAGATTTGAAGAAATCTAAGGCCATTGTCTTTCTCAACACCGTCACTCACACTCAGTGTTGTCCTGTACCAACATAAAATATATCTCTGGACACTTGCTAGTAAGACAGGCTCTCCGACCTACCCCAGAACGACACGTGATCAAGATCTGCACTGCCCCCAGGATTCCAGACGATTCAACTGTCCAGTGACGTTTGAGAAGAATCATCTTAGAGTAGTGTTTCTCAAGGTGTGGTCTCCGACCCAGCAGCATCAACATCATTTGGGAACTGGTGCGAAACATACACCCTCAGACTCCGTGCCAATCCGACTGAGTCAGAACCTCGTGGGGCAGCCTAGTGCTCTGTGCTTGCCCGAGCTCACCGAGGACTGGGGTACAGCTCAGGTTTGAGGATCACGGCCTCAGCCTTCTCACAGGGGTCTTTTCGTCCTCAGGGAAAGCTCAAGGATTTAATCCAAGTAGTCATACATTTCACCTGGGATGGCGTGTGGTTCTATATTCCCCTGTAAGAAATGTTCTACAAAAAAATCATATCAATCTAAACGAGGGAGTGTGCAGAGTGGAGATCCAAAGCCCATCTGTAGACAACTGGACATCCCCTTACAGAAGGGTCACAAGGAAGAGACGAGTGAGTCAGGGTGCAGTGTAGCACCGATGAAACATACAACTTTCCTCTAGTTCTTTAATGCTTCCTCCCCCCACCCCCCAACCATGATCCCAATTCTAACTTACAAATCTGTCTAGACCAAAGCATGTACACGGGTACAGATAAGAGCCAGAAACACAGGGAACCCAGGGCAGATAAACCCCTCAGGACCAATAATGAGAGTAGTGATACCAGGAGGGGAAGGGGAAGGTGGTGGGAGATAGGGGGAACCGAACGCAATGATCTACCTATAACCCCTTCCCCGGGGGATAGACAACAGAAAAGTGGGTGGAAAGAGACATTGTTCAGTAAGACATGAAAAAATAATAATATATAAACTATTAAGGGGGAGGGAGGGAGGGGGAGGGGAAAAAAGAGGAGCTGATACCAAGGGCTCAAGTAGAAAGCAAATGTTTTGAGAATGATGAGGGTAACAAATGTACAAATGTGCTTGACAAAATGGACGTATGTATGGATTGTGACAAGAGCTGTATGAGCCCCTAATAAAATTCTTTTTGAAAAAGAACACATAAAAAAACAAACAAGAAATGTTCTAAAAAGCAACCAATGGGCTTTGATGACAACAAAGGGAAAAACACAACGTTTCTACAGATAAGAAGTCCAGGTTCTATTTCTCTATCAGCTTTGCATGATCCCAGGCCATATGCCTGGGATGCTTCAGATTTACTTTCACATCACTTCCCAAGACATCCCAACTGCTCCCCGCACAGCAGTAATGTGAGCGAGAGCAGGCCGTTTTCCCCATTTCTTTCTCTGCAGATCCAGAATGAAACATTTCATAGGGAAAAAGCCATGAAAGATCTGAGAGGCAGAGAGAGCAGCGATAAAATTGAGGCGCATTGAATGGTCTCTGTTAGCTTTCCATCCTGGCTCCCTGTTGTGATCTTTTCCTCTCTCCACAACAGCCACTTGACACCTCTCCTTTCTTCAATCCTCTTGCAATCCCTCCACCCTTTCTTCTCCTCTCCACTTCTAAATTAGCTTGCTTCAGCCTTCACTGAGCAGAATGAAGCAGAACAATCAGGCATTCGCCTTTTATCTCCAAAACAATCTGCTACCCTCCTCTGTGCCCTTCCTCTCTTCCTTCTCTCTGGGGGGAAGACGTGCCCAGCTCCTACCAGCCTCTCCATCCCTCCTGTCCTGCTCAAACATCCCTCCTCTGAGCCAGCACCAGCCATCTCTTTTCCTCTACTCCGTTCTTCATCCTCTCAGCACACAACCCATACATCAGGATGTTCTCCCTTAAAAGAAAAAAAAAAAGCCCTCTAAACCTAACAACCTCTCCAACTACCACCTGCTTTCTCTTTGCCCGTTCTCAGCAAACTTGTTGACAGCCTTGTCTGGCGTTATTTCGTGTAGTGATGTTGGTGCACTGTAGAGGAGAGGAAGGTAGGGGTCTGAGTAACCGCCTGGAGGGAGACTGCTAGGGCTCTGACCCGCTCTGCAGCTGTCTAGCTGTGTGGTCTCGGGCGGACTGTTTATCCTCTCTCGACCTGGAATCTTTATCTGTGAAATGACGATAAAGCTATAATGTACGTCGTCAATATTACGTGAGCGAATACATCGAAAGCCCTGAACATAAACCAGATACCCTGACTCCATTTACCAGCATGGTTAGGTTCCAAAGATCAGGTTGTTACATGAAAACCAACATTAGGTGAAAATTCAGATCACAAAACAGAAGATGGCTACACGATTGCATAACTGCCAAACCACCGAGACGCCTGGCCCAATCAAGTTACACTTGACTGAGTATTAGAGCCAGTGTTACTCTGACCTTGCACTTCAGCATTCATTATTCGACGCCTTAGATAAAGGAGTCTGTCTAATGATCTCAAAGGAAGACGATTACAATTTGGCAAAAGCCAGGTGTAGTTGGTGATGTGCAAAATTACAAAATACTGTTGTAAATGCAAAATGTTGGATAACAAGATAGTGGATGGTGAAGAGTCAGGGTATTCTATTATAAGTCTCTCAACGTAACCAGTTATAGTCCCCCAATTATACCAAAGACAGTGTTCCTGTCAATGTCTCTGATGATTCTGGGTTGTTAAATCTAATGTTTGGCTCTCTGGTCTTCCATCCTTGTCTTCTCGATAGCGTTCACTGCAGGTGTCTTCACTACCTCCTTCCTGACAGTTTCTTCTCTCAGTTTCCAGTACCTCCCACACCCTGTGACCCTGGCCCAGCCTCTTGGAGTTCGTCTCTGCTTCTGTGGATCTCAGGGATGATCGAAGCTTTGTGGGCTGCTGCCGCCGCCATACAATTCAAACCCACCAAGTTGTGACACCAGGGAACCTTTTTGTATGAACACATAACCTTTCCTCTTTTTTATTTGATGATTGATTGTACTCTTTCCCAAAGTCCTCAGGATGCAGGACTAGAAGGTAACAGTACAGGGATGGTTGTCATTTAAAGCAGAGAGCATACACTTCAGAGCAGAGAGAGGTCCTGTGGGAGGAAGTGCCTTTCAATAACCCAAGGCAGATGCCCTTCAAGTCTGGGATAAAGTTTCTAGATCGATCCTAGTAGAAACCCTGGTGTTAGAACTGAGACAAGGAAATATTCTGATCAGAAAGAAGCTGAATTCTTATTTTAGTTTCGATCTCTCTGATTTCCTAAACTCTTGCTTCTTCCTTACATTTTTTTAGAGAAGCCAAGCCTTAGACTAAGTAGCCAGAGTTGATAAAAAGCCAAGGCACCTTTCTCGTGGCCGTAGATAAAGGAGCCTGTCCAAGGGTCTCAAAGGGAGACCGTCACAATTTGGCAAAAGCCATTGACGTCTTGACCTCCTACTGTTAGAGGCACCTCTGGGCGTAGCCTGGACGCCGGTTCTGTAACAGGGCACGGGAGGGGAGGTGGGTATTTGCACAGAGCATGTGCAGACCATGGGATATATTGGGATGACAGGTCCCCAAATCCCTTGCTCCCCCCAGCAGAAGTTCTCCTGCCACTGGCAGACATTTCCCTGTGATCTTGCGCGTGTGCTTCAAAGCAGCTGGCGGGGAGAGAAGCCTCAGACCCAGCCATGCTGGCTGGTGGGCCTTTCTCTCTCTCCTGGGAGACTCGCAGTACAATTTTCTATGCCCCAAACAACCCATTCTGTGCCTCTCGGGGTAGATCTTTATTTCGGGAAGGCAAAGACCTGAAACTCCGCTAACAGTTCTGTGGACACTTCCCTGTGCAGGGAAACTGCCTTGTATGTACTTTCACCGGCTCCTTCAGATGGACTGTACGCAGAGAGCGCGGGGACAGCCCAGGAACAAGGGCTGCTTGGGGGTGAGTCAAGAGGGGAGGACTCAAACCTTTCTCTTACCTAGAGCGAGAGAGGGTCGTCCTCACCACAGTTCCTTTCGGGTCCACAGCCCCCCGTTTCCCTTGGACTAAGACACTCACCCTTCACCAACCGGCTGCTAAGGAGTCCAGTCAGATGCGGAAGCCATTTCCAAGTCTACACCATTCATACCATAGCTGAAATTGTGTGTTTTATGACAGGGATGTTTTCTTTTCCATTATAAATGTACAGTATATCTTTAAACCGTGGGATTCTTAGGTTTGGGGTCCTTGTTGAGAACGCTAATTGGTGTTTATAAGCAAAATGTCTATCAAATCTTGCTCAGAAATGTAAATGATGAGCTTGGGACACAGGCTTTTAGAAAGCAGCCCCTGGGTGCTGGAAGACCTGTGGGTTTGTGATCTAGGTAGGAGCGCCTTCATCTGCAGGGGGGCCCGAGGGCCCTTCCTGAGACACAGTGGCATTGTCTCCTGGCTTTTTGACTCCACCCAGCTCAGTGACCACAAAGGCATAATTTACCAAACACTGGAAGCTGGCGGCCATCTTATCCTGAATTCCACTCTCCCACATGGAAGAGAATGGAGAAAGAGACATTGGGATTTTCCCCAGAGGAGTGTCTTGAATTGTTTGGATTAATGTCCTGAAGAATAACTTGTGTGGTGTTGTGGGGGTTTTTTAAATTCTGAAACAGCATAGCATTAACACTCAAGGGAATCTGGGTTGCAGGGGTGGGGGCGAGGGGGGAAGTCATTCATGGTTCTAACATGGTAAAGAATTATGTTGTTTTTTTCCCTGGTCTTTCCTGTCTGTAACCAAAGGCAAATAATGTTAACATAGCAGCTCATAGAGGGAACTTTCTTAGTGTGCATTCGGCTTTCTTTGTTAGATATCTGTATATTAAACTAAACGAGCAGACTTAGAGTTTTGATCCTTTCACTTTGACACAGCAACAATTGTAAGTCTGCATATTGTAACTTGCATTTTCGTATTTGTGGGCGGGGGGTGGGGGTGAACCCTCACACTGGGGACCCTTCCTGGGCATTCAGCCCAGAAGCCTGGACGACTGCTCTGGCCGTCGCGGAAGTCCTCCCGCTCTACTGTCCTCTCTGCACTTTGACGGCAGCAGGGTCTGAGCGACGTCCTTTATACGCAGGCTGTAGTTCCCAAATGCGTCCTGAGGCCGCTGATACAATACGAACTTGTCCCTGGAAGAGCCCTATAGTCACGCAGATTTTTAAGGACAGGATAACATTAGGTTAGAGTGTATGAAATTAGCACAGTTCATTGCTTTTGACCCATTCTAAATAGTGCAAACGAGTATGCACCCCACTTGGACATTTACTGTGCATATTACTATATTAAAAACCTTTAAAAGTCCTATAATTAAAGATGTCTGTGATTAACCCAATGTTATGAAAATGCATTCATCTACATAATCTTTTCTGAGATAATACTTACCAAGGCACACTTCAGAAAACTAGGGACTGGGTAATTACAAAGAAATACAAGTCGTGAGTAGAAAAAAAAGCTAAATAAAATGTATTACTTTGGGTGCCGGGCACAACATCAAGGGCTCGTTCATGCCATCCAAATCGGACATGACTGGCGGGGTGAGTGAATGGCCCAGAAGCCACGGGCATGCTTTGTTCCTGGAAACGCCAGCCTATCTTTGATACTCAAAACCATCCTATTTTTTTAGACTCTCCTTCTACAGTGATTCCTTCTTAATTAATCTTGCCCCAAATTGGCTTTTTCTGAACTACCTTCTGTCCTTTTCCTCATCATAAAAATGCAGGGAGATTAAGAGGGGACAGCAATGTTTCACCCCATAGCCCTAAAATAACAGATACTAAATGAGCAGCATATAATTTCTCCACCTTCTCGTTATTGTAATTATTAGTTAGTTCACCTTTTCAGGGTATTATTACCATCCCAGTGCACCGGTGTTCATCTAACCTTCCTGATACTAATCGAGTCTGGCTGCTGAGAGGGCCGCCAGCACTGACCGCTGGTGCTGCGGGAGCATCACACAGGTGCCCAGGAAAGAGCAACGTGGATGCTGGAGGCACATGTAGATGGAAGTTGGTTTTGTTTTTTTCTAATACTATTTTACTTGCTTTCAGTGAAAGTTTACCCAGCAAATTAGGTTTCCATCTGACAATTTCTTGGTTTCTTTCTTTTTAAGTTCTGTAATTTTTTAAAGTTTTATTGGCATATAATTCACATGTCATACAATCCGGTAGCTCAACAACATTAAGAGGAGTTGTGCCGTCATCAGCACAATCCATTGTAGAACATTTCCTTCTTTCTTGTGCTCTTTGTTATTGGCTCCCCATTTCCCCACAACCTCTCCTGCATCCCCACAAAACTCACTGCCGTCGGGCCGATGCCGACTCCTAGTAGAACTACTCTCATAGTCCTGAGACTGTGACTGGGTAGGGGAGTAGAACGTGCTGCCTTTCTCCCTGGGAGCAGCTCGTGGTGTTGAACTGCTGGTCTTATGGGTGGCAGCCCAATGCATAACTGCTGTCGCCTGGGCTCCTGGCTATACCACCAGGAAACCATTAATCCAGTTAGTGCCTTTATAGATTGACCTAATCTGGATTTTCTATACAGAAAGAACACACAAAAGCAAACAAACAAATAAAAAGCGAACACTAACAAGGCCAAACCAAGAAAAAAAGAAACAAAAAGCAGAAAATATTAAAAATTCTAACAAATTAAAAATGTGTCAAAAGGGAGATCAAATAAGGTGTTAAACTTTAACCGAACTGCATCAGCAATAACCCATCCTCCAATGCAGTCTGCATGTTAGCAAGGCGATTCACATCCCTGGTTCATGGTCAGAGGGGATTCACCCAGGGCTGAATCCACATGTACTTCCTGTTCACTTGTTTTTTGGTTTTTAGACTGAAACAACTTTTAAAAGGGTCATAAGAGAGACCATATGACAATTTCTATACAAATTGTTCCATGACAGTATTACCCATTTTACAGCATGCCAAGGTTATCGTTAGTTGCATTCTGGTTGTTCCGTTTCAAGACTCCATTCTCCCCCTTGACTTCTCACGTTTGTTTAGAGTAATTGTGGTCCATTGGCTTCATACAGACGTTTCCTTAATGGAGCATCATTCCCATGGTGTTCCAATGTGGTATTTTATTCATAGATGACCACAGGGCATAGTTTTGGTTCAAGGTTTAAAGATTATCTCAAGGTAGGACTCTCCTAGTCTCAACTGGGCGAGTAAGTCTGGACTTTTCAAAAATGTGAGTTCTGGTGCATGTTTTCCTATTGTTCTTATTAGGGTCCATCTATTGTGGTCCTGATCAGAAGGGTGAGCAGTGGTAGTCAGGTACCATCTAGTTTTTTCTGGTCTCAGGGTAGTTGACGCCATTGCTCATGTAGGTTATTAGTGCTTGGGACTAGTTTCTTCCTTAGACTTAGATTACTTCTTACTCTGTTAATTCTGATGAGTATAAACCAATTGCTGTATCTTCAATGGCTGCCACAAACTTTTTGTATCATCTCACTGGAATGCAAAACATAAACTTTGTGGATGATATCATACCAATTGACTGAGTTGTCCCATGAAACTAAGAACTTAAGTTTTCCAACCCAGAAAGCCAATCATGCAAGTCATTTGGTTGTGTCTGAGAAATATCTGTAATTGTTTTCTCTACACTTGTATGCATGCATACACATATTTGTATGTAAATGTGGCTACAGATACTCCTATCTGTGCATAATATGTATCCACATGTACCTACCCATGCACGTATGAGGGGGTGCCCCCCCCAAAAAACAGAAAAATCTCTGCTGGCAGAGCTTTCATAGCATGAATTTTTCCTGGTAGGTGACCATTGAGCAACTCACTCTGAGGTAGTGCACCCCTGTGGCATTGCCTGGGAAGGTTCCCTCTGGTCAGAGTGAATGTTCAGGTAAGAGCTATTTCACTCAAACCTACTGTTTTGTAATAGCTGAATTAAGAGAACAGCATGTGGCTGTGAAAAAAAATGCCACAGAAACTGTCGTGATGTTGAACACAGCTTACAAAGACACGCTATCGGAAAACTCAAGTGTATGAGTGGTTTTCTTGTTTCAAAAGGGTGAAATGTCGATCGATGACAAACCTTCTTCTGGATGTCCGTCAACTTCCCAAACAGATGAAAATGTCGACTCATAGTGCATTTGGAGTTTGTTCCACCAGGTCAGACTGTTAATCAAGCTTTCTATGGAGAGGTTCTGAAAAGATTGCGTAATAGTGTGCAACAAAAAAGGCCTGATTTGTGGCAGACAGGGGACTGGTTTTGCCACCAGATGGGGGACTGGATTTGCATGTGCTCATGCAGCCATCTCAATGTGCCAATTTTTGGCAAAAAACATCATGCCTCTCTTACCCCACACACCTTACTCACCTTACCTCACTCTGTGCGACTACTTTTTGTTTCTGTGAATGAAGAGGGACATGAAAGGACAGTGATTTGATGACACAGAAGAGTAGAAGAAAAGAAAGAGTGAGGTACTGTCAGCCATCCAAACAGTTTGAAAAATGTTTCCAAGAATGGAATTGTAGATTTGACAAATGTATTAAGTATAAGGGAGAATACCTTGAAGGTGATAAGGTTGTTTTGTGGGGGAAAAAACAAAATACATAGGTTTGAAAATAAAAATTCCGTTTTTGTGGGGTTACCCCCTTATCTATGCCTATACACCTACATATGTGACCATACACTTTTTTTCTTTTTTGTATTGTTGGTGTAATCACAAGATCATTGCAGCTAGATTTTTCATTTGTTTTTCCCCCAGACACTAGAGCCAAATGTCTAATAAAGAGAGTGGAATTGTTGGACGGTGGTGGATTCAGAGGGGGGACAAGGAGACAGTGACACGGCCAAAAATAAGTCCTCAAAGTGTCCATTGTTTCCCCCACTGACTCTTTATGGCTCCCCCCACCCCCTGGTGATAGTCCTTAACAGGGTGAAAGTTCATCAGTATGAGCTATCTGTGGAGTGACGAGGGAATTTAGCATCATCCTGGAGATCTGGTCGTTTATCAACTGTTAATTAAATGTGAATAGGAGTTATGATAATACTTGGTACAGTGGAGGAAGAAAATTGAAAGGTTGGCGCTTCTCTATGGGAATGTAGAGTTAATTTAATAAAAGTGGTTAATTGTCACTGGGTGGGGTTAAATGACACTTAACGGGAACCGTGACCTATTTATGCTCCTGAAAGGCACTACCCAGAGTGACGGTATCTACCAAAGAAAGTCTTGGACTCCCAAGGGCATTGCTACAAACTCATAATTGCCAGGAAGATTGAGAATGAGTCTCTTCAATTTCTCATCATGAAAGTGAAAATAAAACCCTTGACTTAGGCTCATCAAAAGGGTAAACACTGATAAAACCTGAGCAAGCCATATTGTCCTAGATCCTCACATTTCATTTGTCCTCTATCCGTAAAAGTTATTTTCATAATATATATGGAGTTCTCTGAGAATGTCTTCGTGTCCTAGAACTAAGCTGGAGAGCTGATAACAATAGAAATCTATGGTCGTATAGTTTTAAAGCCTGAGAGCCTGAGATCAGGTGTCAGCCGTGCTGAGTCCCTCTGAAGGCTCGAAGAGAGAATTGTTCCATACTTGTCTCCTAGCTTCTGGTGACAGCAAATGATTTTTGGTGTGTCTTGTTTGTAATGCATTTTAACTTGGCTATGCAAATCTCTCTGTGTGTGTCTCTTCTCTTCTTTTATGATCATACCAGTCATATAAGATTGGAGCTTTGGTGGTATGCTGACCAAAAGGTCAGCAGTTCAAACCTACTAGCTGCTCCACAGAAGGAAGATGTGGTAGCCTGCTCCCACAAAGTTTAGTCTTAGAAAACTGATGAGGTGGTTCTACTTTGTCCAGGGTTTCTCAACTTTCCTCATGTTGTGGTGACCCCCCCCCCCAACCATAAAATTATTTTCATTGCTACTTCATAACTGTAATTTTGCTAATGTTATGAATCAGGTGACCCCTGTGAAAGGGTCGTTTGACCCCCAAAGGGGTTGCGACCCACAGGTTGAGAACCACTGTCTTATAGGGTCCCTATGAGTGAGAATTGGTCATGTAGAATCAGGAGTCACCCTACTCCAGTAGTGGAGTGCTGGTGGAATAGTGGTTACGAATTTGGCTGCAATCTGCAGTGTCAGCGGTTTGAAACCACCAGCCCCTTTGTTGGGGAAAATGGGGTTCTCTATTTTGGTAAAGAGTTACAGTCTCAAAAACGCACAGAGGCAGTTTTACCCTGTCTAATAGAGTTACTATGGGTCGGATCGACTCGGTGGCATTGAGTCCACTCCAGTAGATCCTCGTGTTGACCTCACTCTTATCACCCTCTAAGACCCAACATGCACTCCTCAACAGTGTCAGGTTCCAAAGACTAATTTGTTATATGAGAATGGGGGATGACCATATAAGAACACAAAAATGAGGACAACTACACATTTTTGTCATAACTATATAACTGTCGTGTGCATATCCTATCTTTACATAACTACCAAACCACGGAAAATCGTGGCCTATCCAAGTTGACACGTAATCTAAACTATCACTGACAGAGTTACTCTCTTAGCACCTTGGCATTCATTGATGTACGTCATTAATTCAAAAAATCAGTAGATTTTCACTGTTGTTACAAATGTAAACTAATGAACAATATGATAAATAATGAAGCAGTCGGTGTATTTCTGAACAGAGTCACATCGATAGGTACAGAGCTTAGGACTTCAATCTATGTTTTGGGAGCATATAATTTAATTAATAACAGAAAGCAATGGGAAAGTGGTAGTGGGTACCGCTGCTTTGATTCAGCTGTACAATCGATGGAAAGAAGGTGGAATTTGAAACCTGAATGGCCTGAATTTAACTTCCCTTTCCAAATGTATTGTCTCGTCCTATGGCAATTAGTTTCTCTGAAACTTGAGTTCCTTCATTTGCTCAATGAAGATCATAAATGGACCTATCAGAGCTGCCATAGGCGCCAAGGGTACACAGTGGAAAGGATCATCATGGCACTGGTATTGATGGCAGCACTGAGCTCTCTTCTATTGCCAGGTAAATTTGTAGATTGAATGAAGAAGCTTCTCTGACCAACTGCAATAAGATAACTTTCTTTGAGAGGACTCTTAGTTTTTTCCAACTTTTTAGTGTGAATCAGGTGAGGGTTTACAAAGCACACCATCAGTTTCCCATTCAACGTATATACATTTTGTTCCAACTCATCCATTTCCATTCTCAGTGTACTTTCACTGATCCCACGTCTCTGTGTTTCCGGTTTCCATTCCTCCTTCTTTCCTCACCTCCTGTCCTCGGTTAAATGTTACCCTTTCCATCCAAATGGTCGATTGTTCTAACACAGGGTGAGTTCAGTTCTAGACCTGAAGGGTGACCGAGGGCCATAGTCTTGGCGGTCCCTCAGTCTCTAGCCCTGGTCTCTTGTGATCCTGAGTTTTGTTCCATATTTTTCTCCCATTCTATCCAGGACCTTCTCATGGGATCCTAGGACCATCTAGTTCTTCTGGTCTTGGGGATGCAGGGACGGATATTGGTGTGGTCCACTAGCCCTCTGGGCTGTTCCCATACGTCTGTCATGGACGTGGTTTGCTTCCCAGTGGACAGCTAGCTCCCCAAAGGTGTTTGTGGTGCTTCACCTTGGTGAAGCGGAGACATCAATCACAAAAGGTGGAAAAAGAGAGCCACAAAACCAGGGCACATTTCCAGAGTAGAGACATAGTTAATTAAATAGGGTCATTAAAATGTGAGGAAGTTATAGGCAAGCTGTTGTGTCTGCTGCTGGCGTCCTCTCAGGCTCTACTGTCATGGGGCCTAGCTGCAGGGCTCACTCTCGCAAGAGCTTGTGTTTGATGGAAGAGCTCAGAGCAGAGATGAACGAAGGGGGGTGGCGGTGGCACGAGCCTGCAACTCCTGCAGCTCATCATCATGGGCCCACTCAATGTTGCCCCACGCAGGATTCCTCCTCCAAGCATGACGGCAGCACAGCCTGCTCCCCCAACAGGCACAGATCCATCAGGCTCCAGGTCAGCACCATGGACCTGAGCTGGGCCACCCCAAGCTCCCTCCCTTGGAGGGTGCACGTGTTGTAAGAGGCCAGATGACTGGCAAGAGTCTCCTGCGTCTTGGCTGCTATGCTGGGGGCCCAAGATGCTGGTGGAGACACTCGTCTCCAAGCCTTATCTCGCCTCTGCCCACCCAATAACGTGATCCCACTCAGTCCTCCGAAGTTCCACTCCTGTCTCTGGATCGTCCACCCTATAGTAAGGAGATGGTGTCAGAGTCCAGAAGCCTCAGAGCTGCTGGGATCAGCTGGTCCTTGCTTCACTGGGTTGAGTTGTCCAAAGATGTGTTTGCACAAGGGGGTCAGGTACATGGTGTCGAACTTGGTGGTATCTTGCTGAGAGTCCCATTCAGTGGACACTGCGGTAGCCAGGGCCTCCCAGAGGACAGTAAAGAGCTTGGCTTGGGGTGTTTTCAGCTTTCTATTGTCCAGCTTTATCTAAAAGCCACTTTCACCCTGGATGATGCTAACATTCTGGTAAAAGCGCTTCCTTTCTAATGGGATGGGTGGGTGGGTGCTTAGGCTCTGCCCTGGAGCTGAGGGGTGGGCCTGGACACCAATGGGTCGATGAGGTATCCCAGGGGTCCTATCAGGGGCAGCGCTCCCAGTTCCGCCAAGTGGAGGCGGCTGCAGCACATCGCACCTGAGAAACTTGGAGGATGCTGAGGCGAAACCTGAGCGCTACACACGTTTCTAGCATGCAAGCTATTAGAAAACGCCTCATAGACTACCAGGTCCATCTGCTGCCATGGGTGTTGCCATCATTCTCATGACATTAGCAGCCAACATAGTTTTTTTTTTTAAAGGACCAAAGATCTATCTAACTGGGCTTTCAAACGGATTCATGCTGGGAGGGGCCTTCAGGTCAGTCCCGAGCAATAGTGACCTTAAATACAGCGGAACCAACACGGAGCACCGCCCGGCCCTGTGCCACCCTCACACCTGTAGCTAGGTTGGAGCCCAGTCTTGCAGCCACTGTGTCAATCCATCTCATCCAGGGCCTTTCTTTTTCCGCTGCCCCTCTATCAAGCATGATGTCCCTTCCCAGGGAGTGGTCTCTCCTGATAGCACGTCCAAAGTATATGAGATGAATCTTGCCATCTCAGCCTCTAAGGAACATTCTGGCTAAACTTCTTCTAAGACAGGTGTGCGTGTTCTTTTGGCAGTGCACGGTACTTTCAATACTCTTCGCCAGCACCATAATTCAAACTATTTTTAGGTTGCCAGTTTCTAATAGATAAATTATTAACCATAAAAACCTCAAGTTCACTGTCATTGAGTCGATGCTGACTCATAGGAAAGTCAGACCTTACAGGACAGGGCAGAACTACAGCTTCCTCCTGTGGGTTTTCAAGGCTTTAAATCCTGTGGAAGCAGACAGCCTCATCTTTCTCTCCAGAACCACAGGTGGGTTTGCACCACTCATCTTGTGGTTAGCAGCTCAGCGTGTAGCCCACTGCACCACCAGGCTCCTAGATAAATTACTAAAGCAATAAAATGCTGAACTTTCACAGGTTTGCCAATAAGTAATTATAGTTTTATTAATACTAGCTCTAAATATGCCACTTATTCTAACAAATATGTGGTGTGAAGGCAAATGCTAATTTTGTGCGACAGAAAGTATGGTACCTATTTTTAAAATCTGTCAGCTCTTCAGATCTTTGCTCTTAAGGCTAGCACAATGGTAAAGGAATGAGCTGTAGGATGGTGGTTTCCATTAACATTTCCAAAAGGTGTCTAACTGAAGAAGGTGCTCAGTTTACTAGAAAGTTCTAGAGGCTTCTCATTCTGCTCACCGGGGCTCCGGGGAATGGAGACAGCTCTCTAATCATTGCCCGAGGCCGGTTGTGAATGGTACATAGAGTTCTGAAGAACATTTTTGTTCTCACTTAAGGAAAGACAAGTGATGTATAATTTCCAGTGCACATTCACTGGGGCACAGGCTCTCACTGTGAGAACGCTACAGAAAGTGCAAACCATTGATCCAGGACACAGGTTTAAGTTAACAGCTTTATGGGAACATCAGATTGAAAGATGCCTGTTCAGCCATCAGTGAAGACAGAGCCAGATTAAACCTAAAGAAAACAATCTTGTGTTTTCACTGTCAGTTTTCAAAACTCATGTGGATTTTGAAAGCACAGAAAAGTGCAAAAGAAGATATCAAAGACTTTACTCTCTAACCCAGATATAATCCTCGTCAATCTGTCCTTCTTTTTTTATCTCTGCATATGTATTTGATAGATGACATCATATGACACATACTCTTTTTTTTAAATGATTTTTCACTTAGCTTTGAGAATATTTTACCATGCAAATAATTCTTCAATAATGGTTTTGGGGGTTTTTTCTTCACAATTCACTGTTGGGTAGTCATTGCATTGCTGTACTTACCCAACGATGTCAGTGGTTCAAAACCACCAGCTGTTCCCCAGGAGAAAGACGAGGCTACTTGCTCCTGTGAAGATTTACAGCCTTGAGAACCCTACGTAAGGTCACTGTGAGTTGACATAATGGCAGTGGGTTTGGTTGTGGGGAGTAGTATTGCGTAATCCGATGCACCTATTTCACTCACTCAATTCCCTTTTGTTGACTATGTGCCCATATTACTAGACTAACTGTACAGTAATGAACCTCCCTGTAAAAGCGTCCTGTTGATTCCTTAGGATGGATTTCCTGGATCACAGGGGCTGTGCACACTGTAAGTCCTCTGGTGCTGTTGTTAGTTGCTTTCCAGTCACCCAGGTGTGCAGAGTAGACCTGGCCCATGGGGTTTCCAGGGCTATGACCTTCCAGATGCAAATCCTCTCACCTGTGTTCTGTGGCACCACTGGCGGGTTTTAAACAACCGTCCTTTGGGGCTTGTAGTTGAGTGCTTAAGTGTTTGTGTCACCCAGGGACTCTCCCCTCACCCTGAAGTTCATATTAATGGATACTTCTACCAGTCATCTAAGGAGCCCTGGTGGCATTGTAGATTACATGTTGGGCTATGAACTGCAAAGTCAATAGTTGGAACCCACCAGCCAACTCCAAGGAGAAAAGTGAGGCTCTCTGTTCCTGTAAAGATTCACAGCTTTGGAAACTCTCTATAGGATCTCTATGAGTCTGAGTCAACTTGATGCAAGTAGGTTTGGCTGTTTTTTACCAGCCACTTAGACTCCCCAGTGGGAAAATTTAATTTACATCTTTCCAGGGCCAGCCCTCAGCCCCAAAAACAATTTATAGAGAAAAAGGGAAAAATTTGCCTTCAAATATTCATCTCTAACTTCCAAATCTCTTCCTATTTCTGGGATTTTCCTTGTGTGTTAAGTTTCTTCTTCTAAATTTTTCATTCACATCTACTCTCAAGAAATGAACTAATACACCCATTTTTGTCTTCAGCAATCGTGTTGGGAAGGTGAGTATCAACGAGTGCTGGCTTCTAAGAACAAAGTGTTCTTGTGATAAGGGAGGCCTTGAGTAGAGTCCAAAGTCCATCTGCTATCGTAATACTTAACGTATAAGTATATCTACAGTTGTCTCTATCCCTTTCATTATAAATTACAAAATGGGTGGATAAGCAAAAGAGGTGAAGAGAGTGGATGGTGCCTGGCTATCAAAAGATATAGTGTCTGTGGTCTTAAAGGCTTGAGGTTAAACAAGCAGCCATCCAGCAGGGAAGCAAATAAGCCCAATGGAAGAAGCACACCAGCCTGTGTGATCGTAAGGTGTCGACAGGATCAGGTATTAAAAGATTCAAAACAAACAACTATATTGAGAGAGTTTCGAGTGGAGACTCAAAGCTCATCTGTAGACAATTGGATATCCCCCCACAGAAGGGTTATAAGGAAGGGATGATTCAACCAAGGTGCAGCAAAGCACTGACAAAAAACACGTCATTCCTCTAGTTCCTGAATGCTCCCCCTCTCCCCCCACTACTATGACCCAGTTCTACCTTACAAATCTGGTTAGACCGGAGAACACACATT
>NW_022111366.1:5318261-5320407 GCF_000313985.2 Echinops telfairi
ATATATAATTGATCATGGATTCACGAAGTTGAAAGGGTGGGGGAGGGAGGGGTAAAATGAGGAGCTTATACCAAGTAGAAAATGTTTTGGAAATGACGATGGCAACATATGTATAAATATGCTCGCTACAACTGATGTTCGGGATGTTATAAGAGCTGTAAGAGCCCCAATAAAATGATTTTTAAGAAAGAAATTAACTAATAAACTCATTCATACTCGGTTGTTCATACTCATACCAATGAGTATGGTATGAGTATGAACTCATCATATGCATATCAATGAGATAAAATAATATACTACACACTTTAATCAGGAACAAATCAAAGGAATTAATTTCTTATGATAGAGTTTCACTTAATTATTAAGATAAAGATGGGAGTTATTTGGGGTGAAGAGGTCCCCTCTGCCAGCCCCTCAGAAATAGTGAAACTGAGTCTTGTTGTTCCTTTAACTCTTAAAGTTACCCTTTGCTAAGTCTCCTTTCAGCCTCAATGCCGCAGAAAGATGCTGGTGTTCTCTGCTGAACTCCCCCACTCTCCAGCTCACAATGATGAGTTCAGTGGAGTATCAGGCAGAGGCAACGGTAGTAGGTTATGAGAGAGAGTGAGAGAATAAAGATCTCTTGGTGAGAGAGAAGAAAACAGCCTTAAGGTAGCAGAAGGAGCTAAGAAGAAGAGATGGGAGATGGTTCTGCAAGTGTGTGGGGGATTTTTCAAGGAGGGAAAATTTGGAGACCTCAATAAAAGAATCAAATTGGGCAAAGAGATTTTTTTTCCCCTGAAAATAAGTTTTGCTGTGCTTTATCTATATAATACCTATGACATTGTCCTAGAAAGCCATTAATTCTAGTTAAATTCTTCTGCTGGGTTGATATTTCCTTGCCTGTGACTTTTTCAGAAACTGGACCACAAGATGTCTAGTATCTTCCTGGGAACGGTGTGCTTCAAAACAATGTTACTGATTTGTCTACCAGTTATTCGCGTACCTAGGGGAAACAGAGATTCTTGGTAATGTTGTAGAGTCAGTTAAAGCAGAACAAAACAAGGATTGTTTTTATTTTTTTATATTTTAAAAAACAAGGGTATTTTTAAAGGGCCCTCAAGGGGGTCCAGAGACCTTGACAGACCAATGGAAGAATAAATAGCTTTTCTAAATCTGCCCTGCGGTACCAGAGAAACGAGCCTGAGGTCGGAGGCCTGGGTGACTCACTGTGTGCAGGATGGTCTATGCATTGCATCCGTCACTGTGCAGAGACGGGTCGGACAAACCCGGGCACGGCTATGTGGGGTTCACAGGGAGACTGCGTTCTCTTTCCTGCCGTCAGTCCTTCTTTTCCTTTGCAATAACGAGTTTGTTTCCCTGCCCCAGGCCTCCTTTCCATGGCACTAAAACAGGCCATCAAAAGATCTTCAGGAAGATACTGACACATGTAAAAGAACGAGCTTGATCCTGCAGTGAAATGAACATAGGGAGGAAGCAGCTGTGACCCGACAGGGCCCTGGCTGGGTTTGTTTGTTTGTTTGTTTGTTTGTTGTTTGCTGGCTCCTTCCTAAGGGCATTTCATCTGACGACCAAAAGAAAAAGAAAATACAATCTACTGTATACAGTGAGAGAAAAGGCCCCTTTGAGGGCTCAACCTACTTTGGTTACATGCCTCAGACTGAACAAGACTGCGCTAATTTCAGCTATTTCACCTACTCTTCTTCTACCTGGACCATCAAAATATCCTAGAATGCAAATAGTTATGACTCCGAATTAGGTCTTCCACACTTCTTATCCCTGGACATACCACAGATAACTATGGTCAAACCACATGGCCCAATTTTTGGAAAATACAGCTTCCATAACCAGGACCACACTTCAGAAAAGGAAGTAGGACACCATATTTTAAAAATGCCACTTTTCAACTGAGCAGGGTGTGACCAATCCTGATAGACCCTGACTCTGACTCTGCTGGGAGCCCTCAGAAATTCCCTCTGGGAGAATGTGGTTGGCTTTCATGAGGCAACAGGAAAATTGCTGAGGTGAAAAAGGACGAACCTCCTCAATCATTTCTCTTCAAAATTAAATATAATATAAATATATTAGTTAACATCTTATACATTGTTTAATATATTGCATATAATTTTATGTAAATTATATAATG
>NW_022111366.1:5320896-5329250 GCF_000313985.2 Echinops telfairi
TGCCTCGGCATGGTGGGGTCAGATCAGGTGCAATTCCCACACTGTGTTCCTGGTGTTGTCCCCCGCAGGGCCATGGGCCAGTGAGGAGCATCTCGTCTCATAGTGGGGTTGGCCATGTGGTCCTTTCTGTGGATTGGCTGCTCTATTTGGCCTAGTGGGTCAGGATGTGCTCCAGTCTCTCTAAAAATAATTTTTAACACCAATTTTTTATTGTAAATTAGGTGGGGGGTTTATATTTCAGATAATCAATTTTTTATTCAATGGTTTAAACGATTAATCAGAGGCTCCAATAGTTTACCCATCACCTGCTCCTTGATTTCTCTTCTCCCTCTTGGGGACTACCGCCTTCCACTTCAGCCAAGTTAACATCATCAACAGTCTGGCCCATTGGTTTATCTTTCCTCCCTCCATCTGCCTCGTCCCTGGCTACCCCACTCCTTGGCACTCTCCAAAGCCTGTTTCCCTTGGCATAAAAGTATTTTTCTTGTTTTTTTAATTGTTTACCCTCTTATCAGTGGTCTCATATAATGCTTGTCCTTTGGGATTGGCTAGTTGCAATCAGTCAAGTGTCGATTTAGCTGGTACAGTTATAAGGGGCAGGAGGATGGGTTCCTTTTTCTTCCCCGAGTTAGGAGAGAGGCTGACTGCGTCCACTTCTTGAACCTGGGAAAAACAGGGAACCACTGCTTTCAGGCCTTTGAGTCTCTGCCTCTGAAAACCTTGCCTAACGCCCCTTCCTTTCCCTATGGACACACCCCACTCTCCCACCACACCCAGCTTTGGTCCTGAAATACAGTGCTTTCAATCCACAATCATTCTGGTTCTTGCTGTGGCCCCTAGCCACTGGTAGCAGGAAAGAAAGCAGACCTTTCTGGGTCACTTCCTACATGTTACATATATCGTAAAGAAAGCACAAGTAGATGACTTTAAAGGTAAACACCACACCACCTGTCCCACACCTAATTCACAGTAACGAATTGACTCATTCAGAGAGAGAGAGAAAGGCACCAAGAAGACAGTTCCTTCCCCCAAAACCAAACTGTCATGGAGTCGATGCCAGCTCACAGTGAGCCTATGGGACAGGGTGGAACTGCCCCTGTGAGTTTCCAAGACTGTAACTCTCTTCAGGAGTAGAAACCCATGAGGTGGTTTCGAACTGCTTACCTTGCAGTTAGCAAATGAACATGTAACCACTATATTACTGGAACCTTCCCTCACCCCAACAAATGTATTCCTCAAGCTCAGGGGAAATAGCATAAGCGCGACAAAGATGAGAGTGGTGCCTACCAGTGCCTCCACAAGCACCTGCTGGTGAGCAATAGAATTCAAAGTATAAAGAGTGCTAAGCCGTAAAGCAAAAGTGTATGCACAGGTTACATTTTCAATAGGTTCTGTGCTAGTATGGGTAGACTAGAGAAAGAAATTCATAGACACTCATGTGTATAAGAATGAGCAATATGTGTATACAAGAGCAACTGAATATTTAAAAAAAATCCTGGCCCAGTCCAGATCAAGTCCATAAGTCCAATACTAGCCTATATGTCCAATACTAGTCCATAAATTCCTCTTTAGACTCACGCAGCCAGGCAACAATGCCAAATTCAGGACGGTCACAGGCCAGTGGATGGAAAGTCTTGTGGGTTCAGTGGTGGTAGAAGCATCTCAGAGCTGGCAGGGGTCTCCATGTGGCTCTTACAGCTCCCAGCAGTCTGGCTCCATCAGCCTCTCTCCATGTGTCTTCTCAACAGCAATGTCTGCCAGGGAGTGAGCACGAGTCCTGCCTCCAGTGAGCTATTTATCTCCTTAGCACCTCCCAATGAGGTCATCAAGCTGCGACCTGACTGACAGGCGAAACTCCACCCCTTCACTCCCTAAGACTCTCAAATTGACAACAGATGATGTAACCACCACAGGTTCCTTCTAGTTTTCCTGGTTGTAAATTTCAAGATAAGTTCTTCAGACCTTAACCGCTGTCTCTGACCCTCTTGTTATGACTGTGTTGGCTGCGGTGGGTGGGAGGAAGCCATCCCTATTTGCTAATGCCATAAACACAAGCTTAACCTACCTAAGAGGCACCTCAGTGCCCACCAAATGCTTTCTTTGGTCCCTCTCTTGAAGTTCCCAGCAGGCTGGACCCCTGGATGAAACATTTTATTTTGACTTGTTTCTTCATCTTGAGTAATCTGCCTGAAACAGATTCTTCGCATGATCGCTAGAACTGATTTCACTCTGTGGCAAAGGTGTAAATCTCACTGTAGGCTTTATATCAGCATTCACGTCCTCATGGACATGATGGTGCGACCATGTTGTCTCTATATGTGTCAGCGTTGACCACACCTGCCTGGTAGTTCAGGCCGCACATGTCATTTTCTCTAGCACTTTCAGGATCTAATTCCATCCTTTTCTGACTTCCCTTGTTACCTGAGTGAGTAAGCTGTTACTTTAATGGCTGTTCCTTTCAAGATAATATATCTTTCCTCTCCTGTTGCTTTTAATCATTTCAGTCCTAGCACTTCTTCAGTTTCACTACCAACGATCTTTCATTTTCCTTTTATTTATTCTGCATGAGGTTCATGCATATGAAGGTTGGGCCTTTCACGCACAATAGGAAATACTCAGTCTTTTTCTCTTCATCACCAGGAACCCTGGTGGAGTAGCAGTTATTCTGTGGGCTGTGATCTAAAGGGTCAGCAGTTCAGAGCCACCAGCTCCTCCAGAGAGAAGGTGGAGACCGTCTTGAGTGGCGGGGCAGCTCTGGCATTGACTCGATGGGAGTGAGTCTGGTATTGTTTAGTTGTTGTTTTGTTTTTCAAATCTTTGAATTTGGCTTCCCTCCTCTTCCCACCCACCCAGCCTATTCTCTCTTTCTGATGAGAAAGATATTAAAATTTCTCTTCATGTGTCTCATCCTCATTCATATTCTTAGTCTCTTTGTATGACTTTCCCAGCATTTTCTTCAATTCTTCTGTTTAACTAATTCTCTCTTCCAGCTATAATCGATCACTTAACCCGTCCAATGAATTTTAAACTTTGTTTCATGTTTCATTTTTACACGTTCTATTTTATTCTAAATCTAATTTTCTTTTTTAATGGTTTGTTTCTCTTCTATCAACTCTTGCTCACAATACCTTTTTCCTGGTGTACTTTGTGCATTTTTATTATGAGCTCAGATATTTGGGAATTTTATTGGCTATAATTCTTTGAGTCTTGTGTTGAGAGTGTATTTCCTCAGACCATCTTTGGGTTGACTGCTAATTAAGCATTAGAACTTTACCAATTAGAAACCCTTTCAACTTAAGTCTTGGCTTAGGATTCCTTGGGACTGGAGACAGTGGGAAATCAGACTTCAAGCTTGCACGCTATTGTTAAGTTCCCTTCTTGACCCTGACCAGCCAAGTCTTCTACTATTTACAATCTTCCAAGCAATTTGTTATAATGCCATAGCATCCCCAAGATTTCACATGCAGAGGCACTGTTCATTACCAAGAAGGAAGAGGCAGGAACGGTGTGTGTGACCAGGGGGCAGTCAATGCCATGGACAGTGGCTGGCCACAGCTGACCATCTCGGCTCCCCTATGGCCCCAAGCCAGGGGTCAGACACACCTTCAGCCTCCATCCTTCCTGGCACGATTCTGACACCAACCACTCCTCCTGCCGTTCTACTTCTATCTGGGGTTCAACAAACCGTTGTAATGGCTGCACGGAATTCACAGACAATACTGATTACTAAGGGGTTAGTAGGGAAGTTAACTGGCTCCCACACATCGGGATCGGTGAACAGTCAGGAGACAGCTGTTGATCCACCGCTGCATGTTCCCGTCGCCAGCAGCAGAGCTGCTCTCCAGCCCTCAGCCTCTCCGCCATGTCGATCCTTGTTTGTTCCTCTGTGGACCAGCAAACCAGGCCACCTGTGACTCCGCCTCACAGTCTCATAGTCTCAGGCCAGGTGAGGGCAGGTGCCCCCTTTTCTGGGTGCAACTCCTCTGAGTCTCTGCACCAGTCTCTGGTGCATCTGGTCTCAGCGGCCTAGGCCACTCCTAGGCCACTCTTCCAAACAGTGCTGGGATTGTTTCCCAGAGGGCTCTGCTATACTGGGGAATGGCGGAGGTGTGGTTTATCTTTGAGTCAACCATACCCCCAAGGAAAATGAAGGATGGTGTCACACCCTCTAGTACAGTAGTCTGGAAAATGCCCCCGAAGAAAAAAAGGGTGTGAGTTGGTTCGCATCCTCTACTGAGGTGAAGACTTCACATTGCCTCAACCTCAATCCTGTAACAGAGGGGAGGGGACAAAACTCACTGCCATTGAGTCGATGCCGACTCAACAGGACAGGGCAGAACTGTCCCTGTGAGCTTCTGAGACTATCTCAGGGGTAAAACATCCTGTCGTTCTCCTGCCGAGAATTCCCTCCAAAAAGGGATCATAGTCAAAGGCACAGAATCCAGAACTGTAACAGATCACTTAAGGAGGTATGGCTAGCAGGGCCACATTCATGGATGGCATTCCCCATCCTGTGAAGCTCCTAGATCCAAAGGGAAGATTGACACAAAGACAAACTGAGGTCGCTAAGGAATCCCAGGCCCACAGATGCTGAAGGAAACCAGTGCCTTTCCCCAGAGCAAACGGGAAAGCTGTAAGCTAGAGCCAAAAGTCACAACCAAACTTAGCGCCATCCAGTCGATTCTGACCCACAGCCGTCTATATGCTGGGCTAGAACTGCCCTGTGCGTGTGCGGGGCTGTCAATCTTCACGGAAGCAGGAAGCCTCCTCTTTCATTGTTCGGTTGGACATTGGGCCACTGTGAGTCGGAGCAAATGCAATGACCTCATACAACAAAAACAGAAGCCTTCCAAACTACTTATTTGTTAAAGAATACATTTATTTGTTATAGACATTTAAAAAAAGATTTCATATGCACCATTTTTTTGAAGACCATGTTCTTTTGTAGGGTAGATAAGTGATCATTTCTCTCCCCCAAATGGCTACTTAAAAGTTAAATGGTAAAATTGATAGGCAGTATGGACATTCATTTATCCATTGATTCACCTGGTTCTAAATGCTATATGGTAGACACCCTGCTGGAGCTGTCATAACATATTGGGGTAGGCACTGGGCCGCTAGCTGCAAGGTCTGCAGTTCAAAAGCAGCAGCAGCTCCAAGGGAGAAAGAAGTGGCTCAGAAGCCCACAGGGTTCATTTCATTCTGTCATTTAGGGTCACTGTGGTTCGGCATTGGCTTGATGGCAGTGAGTTTGGCTTGGTGTTGAAGACACTCAGCTCAGGTGCCCGGAATGGTGCACAGAGTTGAGCAGTAGCTGAAAAGTTGGCAGTGTCGACGCACAAGGAGACACGTTGGCGGAAGACCGGCCTGGTGACAGGATGCCGAAAGGCCAGCCTTGACTGCACTGTGGAGCGGTTTGACCCTGCGGAGCTGGACGTGACTTGGTGGCAATAACAAGACACCCTGCTGGTATTTGAAAGGGAAATTTCTTTTCTCTAAAGACCTTAATGTCTATCTAATAGGGAGAAAGCAGGTGAAAGGGCAGTTCCTTAGGCAAAGCATTTATTAAGCATTTAGATGTCTTCCATGTCTCAGGAACTGGAAAAACAGCATTAAAAAAGGCAGAGAGGCAAGAGATAGCATATTTATGAAAGCAGAGTGGTTTAGAATAGATGGAGCAGGTGGGGGGTGCAGCTGGGAATGGGGCAAGCCATGGGATAAAATAACCAAGTTAAAAAAGATCATTTCATTGGGGGTTGTGACAGTTCTTATAACATTCCACACATCAGTTGTCTCAAGCATGTTTGTACATGTTGCCACCATTCTTTTCTAGCCAGTTACTTTCTATTGAGCCCTCCGTATCAGCTCCTCTTTTTTCCCCTCCCTCCCCAGCCCTCCTACCCTCGTGAATCCTTGATCAATCATATATTATCATTTTGTATCTTACACTGTCCGTTGTCTACTTTCACTCACATTTCTGTTATTTTTCCCCTTCGTTGGGGAGGAGGACTATATATCCAACTATATATCCCCTTGCTTCCCCTTCCTCCTCCCCACCATCCCCCCACCCTTATGATATCGTTACTCCCACTGCTGTTCCTGATAGGGTTTATCTGTCCTGAATTCCATGTGTCCAGACCTCTTATCTGTAACAATGTGTGTTCTCTGGCCTAGCCAGATTTGTTAGGTAGAACTGGGTCATGGTAGTGTGGGGAGGAAGCATTCAGGAGCTAGAGGAATGATGTGTGATTTTGTCGGTGCTCTGCTACGCCTTGGTGGAATCGTAAAATGGCCACATTTTTATGGAAATTCTTCCAGAGTCTATATTTATTAAAACTTGAAAAAAAAATTCAAAACCAGAGTGCTTCCTTCACTTGTTAGGCTCAGCTCAATGTTTTAAATAATATCCTCATGTTCAACTCGCACGTTTTACAAAATACACCGTTGTCTGAATGTAGAGAAGCATCAATCAGAAGAGAGGCAAACTCCTGTGTTTCACACCAACGCGCTGTGCCTGATCTTTTCAATCCCCGCACGTGCACACGAAAGGTGGGCGTTGAGTCGGAACAAGACTGGAGGTAAAGCGATGCCTATGTGGCTGGCGAAGAAGCTTGCCGGTGCCACGAACCGCCAAAAGAACCACCAGACCTGTCTGGGCAGAGGTGCAGCCAGAGTGCTCTTTGGAGGCAAGGATGGGGAGACCTTGGATTTTGGAGGTGTTGTCAGGAGAGGCCAGTGCCTGCAGGAGGACATCCTGCTCGGTAAAGTAGAGGGACAGCAGACAGAAGAGGAAGGCCGTCGACCAGAGGGACTGGCACGGTAGCTGCAACAGACTCAAACATGAAACCAACTGTGAGCAGGCCGCACAGGACGGGCTGGGTTTCAGTCTGTTGCACACAGGGTGGCGACGAGGCAGAACCTGATGGCAACAAAACAACAACAACAACCCGTCAGCACCAGGCCCTGGGCAGCGGTGGGTCAGGGTGGCCCATGGGCATGGGCCCCGTAGGACACAACAGGCCCATGTGGCTTATGACATCGGGCAGGGAGTTCCCTGAAAGTCAGGTAGGACCTGGGGGAAAGAGCAAGTGCAGTCTGAATACATGAGTCAGCTCGGAGTCAGCAGAGGACCCGGCAAAGCAGGAGCCTGAGGAAGGAGCAGAGCAAAATCGCAAGGCTTGGGTCCCAGTCCTGCTCCAGATAAGAGCTCCAGTACAGATTTCAGGCACTGAGGATTTGCAGTTCCTGGTAGGGCTTCCAGACCAGAAGGCCAGGGACACCTCCCATATGTCTGCTTCAGAGGGGCAAGTGCACAGAAGAGCCTAGGACAAAAACCACCCCACCCTACCGCCTTGGGTTGAAAACCACCCTGGGAGAGCAGGCAGAGTTGCCCTGGCCAGTTGCCCCAGTGTCTGCCCCAGGCCCTGAGGGAGGGTCTGGCAGCCCGATGTCCTCACCTCTGCTCTCTCAAGCTTACACACAGATGCCCCTGGCTACACTATGGGGATGTGGGTCTTAGCCAGGAGGATTTGCAGTGGAGTAGGGCTTTGAGAAGGTTTGATAATATCTCCCCTATTAATTTCCAGGATCAGAGGTCTGCTTTCCACGGAGAAGATTTTTCTGGGCTTCTAGAAATAAAGAGCACATGTGGCAGATACCTTGGCATGTACGAATAATAGCACACTGTCCCTCCTTTCAGGGATGTGGAGGGATCAAACTGCTAAGACAGGGCTCTGTGCTCTGGCAGGGGAAGGTCCCAAGGGTGATGGGTGGACTTCTGTCTAGCTTTATTAATTAATGAGTAAATAGCTATCTGATCCCAGGGCTAGGGTGTCTGGGAGGGGACCAGCCCCAGGACATCTCCAGATCTCTGCAGTGATGGGCCCGGGGTTCCCTGAGGGTGAGAGAAGTAAGAGCAGTCACTGTAGCTTGAGGGTGTTGCAAAGAAAGCCTGGATCAGAGATCAGAGATCACTGTGCTGTCAGGCCATCCACCTGCCTGGGGCCCAGGTCATCGTGACTGATGGGGACACGGGGCTACCTGGAAACACACCACCCTTCTCAGCTCTTCCTCCTGCCCACCCAGCTCTTCTCTTAAAACCCCAGTGCCCCTCCCCAGGCAAGGCCTGTGAGGCCCACTGTATTAGTCTGGGTACTTTGGAGAAACAAATCCACAGCGACTCATGTATAAGAGAGTTTTATATAAAGAAAATGTGCATCATAAAAACATCCCAACCCAATGCTACCCAAGCCCACAAGTCCAACATTAACCCATCAACCCAGCACCAGTCCACAAAGTCCTCCACCTCACAAAACAGAAGCAATGATGCCGACTGCAGGAGGAAAGCTGAGTCA
>NW_022111366.1:5331212-5333086 GCF_000313985.2 Echinops telfairi
GGGGTCGAACAACCCTTTCACAGGGGTCACCCGATTCATAACAGTTGCAAAATGTCAGTGATGAAGTAGCAACGAAAATAACTATGGTTGGGGGGTCACCACTGCATGAGGAACTGTATGAAAGGGCCGTGGCATCAGGAAGGTTGAGAACCACTGCTCCAGACCGAGGGGAAGAGTGGGGCAAAGATACAATCAGTTTGATGAGAATCCAAGGTTCTGGAAGGGGAAATGGGTTAGGAACATAGCATTTTAGCAACAGTTTTAAATTCTAGGCTAAACTTGAACTCTAATTCATAATCACCAAAACGACACTAAAACTTTGGGGGTGGAAGATGTATAAAAAAAGTGAACATTCGCCATTCTGAAAAATTAGCTTCTATTTCTACTTTACGAGCCACTGTTTGTTCCTTTGGAGCCTCTCAAAAACCTGTGGGAACGGTTGTGCTTCAGCTGCGTACAGTTGCGGAATGGATGGCAGCATTTCTTAATTATACAAGCCCCCTGGGGTGCCCAGCTCCCAGCAAGCCTTCATTAGAAAAATAATGGCACGTTTTCCGTGACACTGATAAGGTGACAGGTGTAGCAGCACCTTCTCTTGGTTTCACCCATTTCAGAAATGACCAAGGTGTCCCTGAGCCATGAGGCTCTGAGGAGGAGGGGCGAGGAGAGCCGGGGCAAGGAGGGGAGAAGGCTGTGCAGGAATAGGCCCACAGAAGGAAGTGTTCAACGAGAAGCTACCTCTCCCTCCAGGCACCCTGGTGGCACAGTAGTTGTGTGCTCAGCAGTTAACGGAAAGGTTGGTGGTTCAAACCTGTCTGTTTGACATGGGAAGAGGAGGGGGCAACCTGCTTCCAGAAGGACCCCTCTTTCTGCGATGGTGAGTCTGGCTCACAGAGATCCTAGAGGGCAGAGAAGGGTCCCCGAAGGTTTCCAAGGTGACAGACAGTCTTACAGGGTCTTTCTCCCAAAGAGCTGCTCGTGCAAACGAACCACTGAGCACGAAGCATTGTGCCGCTAGGTCTGCTTCCCATCAAAAGGAAAGCCGGGGATCGTGGACTGGGGGGAGAGGCCTTAGCAAAGATAATGGTGAGCAAGGAACGAATTTCTAAAATCCGTAGAAAGCTGCAGTACCTCCACAAGAAGTATAAATAAATTATCCCATTAAAAAATGGACAACCCTCTTGTTGAACTCCTGCCCTGTCCAGGAGGTATCAGATGATCAAGAGTCCCTGTCTCCAATCTCCCCAGGAATTGGAGCAGGACTAAAAGTGAACCCTCCTGCCGTGTCCCCCTCCCCGCCTCCCCCCTCATGAATATTCCCTTTACCTTCTCAGAGCCAACAGGGAGACTGATGGCATCAGTTTAGGTGTGTTGCTACCTGTATCAAAAGCCAGACACTCTTCCGAGGTCTCATTTTTAGTGTTTTTGTTTAAATCATGTATAAAAGGTACTTTTCAAATG
Source organism: Echinops telfairi (assembly GCF_000313985.2). Classification (NCBI taxonomy): domain Eukaryota; kingdom Metazoa; phylum Chordata; class Mammalia; order Afrosoricida; family Tenrecidae; genus Echinops; species Echinops telfairi. The sequence continues at coordinate 5,332,674 of NW_022111366.1, forward strand.
CAGTATTTTTTGTTTTCAAAAAAATCAATAAACACTATTTTTACAGCAGATAATAATAATAAAAGTGGGCAAAAGCCTCCCTCACTGCCATCTAGTCAATTCTGACTCAGAGTTACCCTCCCGGACGAAGCGGGACTGCCCCTGCGGGAGTTCTGGAACTCAATTAGTCACAAACTAATATAGTGACAAGATTTGTAAAGCATTCCAAAATTGAAGACATCACCCAACCCATTCAAAAAGTTTTTCCCCCTCTCTGTTACACATAAAAGGAGAAGACATTTTTGTTGTTTTTAACACAATGTGGAATAGGGTGTATTTAACCCATTTCTTAAATATCAATTAGTATGGGTTTCAGGTTTCTGAGCAGCGGAGATTGTTCACCACTCAAGTTTTTGCCTTGTTTGTCACCCCCC
>NW_022111366.1:5333289-5335866 GCF_000313985.2 Echinops telfairi
CGCCTTCTGCTTTCTCCTTGTGAAGAGACGTATCCATAGGAGTAGCAAACAGAGGACCACGGTGGGAAGGGATGAGAAGCCATGCCTTTTAAAAAACCGTGGAAGAAATTTAGAGAAGGTCAGTGGTGTAGTGGTTACAAGTTGGGCTATTGTCCTCATGGTTGGCAGTTCAAACCCACAGCAGCTCTGAGGGAGAACGATTGGGCTCTGTACTCCCACCCACAGTGGGTAGTAAACCAGACAGCGTATATCAAGTTCTCATTGTGTTAAAAACAACAAAAATGTCTTCTCCTTTTATGTGTAACAGAGAGGGGGAAAAACTTTTTGGGTGGGTTGGGTGATGTCTTCAATTTTGGAATGCTTTACAAATCTTGTCACTATATTAGTTTGTGACTAATTGAAATTCAAAGTAGGATGTAGGCATATTTAATTTAAAATTAGAATGTACTCAGATACATTATAATTTTGCTTTAGACCTGGTTTTCAGCGTCATGAGCAATTAGTTATTAACTGCTCCCGGGGAGCTCAGCATCTGATCTTTGAGGATCGGGGCCTTACAGTCCCGTCAGTATTTGAGGAGACAGAAATGAAAAAACAGAGAAACCGTTCCTGTCTGGGTACCGCACAGGGCACTCTGTGTTTCCAGACTTGGTGCCCTCTGTGCTGGGTAGCAGAGCCTGAAAGCCCTTGTTTTCAGGAAAGGAGGTAGGGACAGGTGATGATCAGGGAAGGGATTCAATCATGCCTTCTGCCATAGGATTTTATCTAGGAGCTATGGAGTCTGTTTAAGAGGAGGGACTTGCAAGATGAGCCCTCTGCCTTTGAAACTTGATTCTCTCTCTTCCTAGCAGTGACTTAACCCATTTAAGCTTCTGTTTCCCCATATATGAAAATAGTAATAAATACTGTTGTTGTAGGGATTGGATGAGATATCATTTGTATATCGTTAGGCACAGAGAATGTGTCCCATAAGGATTCACCATGGCTTGTCGTCCTCACTGGCCTCTGGCACAATGGAAAGGTGCCTAAGAGACAGCCGTGTCTACCCTTGATGTGTCAGACTGTCTGTCTGCGGCAGTGTGTGGTCCTCTATACCGATGGGCTCACAAGTGGTTGGAGACGGGGATGACGGCAGTATAACACAGAGGTTTCATTCATCTTATCATGTGTTTCAAGGCGCAGAGAGCTAAAACATTGAGTACAACGACAACTTTGACAGGAAAGGAAAAACCCACAGATCTGTTTTTAGCTCCAGTTTTTAAATCTTGAGTCTTTTCAACCTGCACTGGGGGCTCGTCCCCCAGAGAAGAACATCCCAACCTTCAGGTGAGGCAGGTCGCACAGCCTCCTGCAGCCCCTTTCACTGCACTCCTACTGCTCACAGAATCCACAGCCCAGAGTTTCCACATATGATTTGGTGCATTTTAAATATCTCCTGAAGCAGTTTCTGACCCTATTAAGTTTTCTGCCTTGGCTGTCCAAGTTATCTCCTATGATACCAACTATCACTTGTGTTAGTAGACTGATGAAGATGCCACATAGATTTAGAATAATCTGCTTTTAACACTATTTTCCTCCCAGAAGCCATGTTACTTTCATTGTGTAATTCTGTAGAACATGAGGTATGGGTATTGCGAATTAAATGGTTTTATATATATATATATATATATTGAAGTTATGGGTATTGCGAATTAAATGGTATATATATATATATATTTAAAGTTCTGGCCCCTGGCTGAGGTCATACCAGAGTAGGGTGGGTCCTAAACCTTTTATAGAACAGAAGAGACAGCGGGAAGACAGGTGCCATGTGAAGATCACTTATGAGGATAGAAATGCCAAGAATGTCCAGTCATCACCAGAAACTAAGGGAGAAGCCAGAGAAGCCCACAAAGGGAACTGACATGGGTCAAACTCTGATTCATACATTCACCCTCTTGAACTGTGTGAAAATAACTCTCTGTTCTTAAATCCACCCATGTGCGTGACACTTTGCCACCAGTAGCATTAGATTATTAAGACTTGGTTGATTAAGAATGCATATATCATGTTTTAGGAGAAATGCCTACTTTCTACTTTCTTTTCAATGCTGATGGCAGCAGCTGAAACAGATATTTATAAGGGAACAGAGCAAGGCCAAGTAGAGGCCTCGCTACCCTCAGGTCAGATGGATTCGTTTGGTGGTGTCCCAGGTTGCAAATCATGTCCCTCTCCTGGACAGCACTGAGGTCGGTAGCATCTGAGAACACCTTCCCAACCCACAGCCTCACAGGTGATGCTTTATGGCTCGAGGCAGTAGACACAAATAACACGACGGCTTCGGTTTTCTGCCGTAGATCGAGTGTGGAACAACACCAATTAGCTCGCTTTATTTTCTAATAAATCCTTTCTCTTTGTGCTGTGTGAAAATTGTTCACGAAATAATTTCTCCCAGATTGAAAGTCTTTCTGCCTCGCTAGAGCTCCCCTGAGAGTGTGGTGCTCCCTTTTCATGTGTTCCAGGTCACATTATTTCAGTGCCATCGTGTGTGCGTGTGTGTGTGTGTGTGTGTGTGTGTGTGTGTGTGTGTGTGTGTGT
>NW_022111366.1:5337966-5340280 GCF_000313985.2 Echinops telfairi
TTATTTTCTGGGGATGTCTTACTTTCGGGAAAACACAGTATTTAGAGGTTCTGGAAAGATTGCCTCCCAGTGAGTAACAACAACAAACCTGATTTGTGGCAGCCGAAGGACTGGTTTTGCACCATGACAATGCACCTGCTCACTGTGCCAGTTTTTGGCAAAAAAACAGCATGTCTCTCTTGCCCCATGCACCTGACTCTCCTGACCTCACTCCATGGGACTTCTTTTTGTTTCTGCGAATGAGACAGGACATGAAATGACAGTGATTTGATGACCTAGAAGAGGTGAAGAGAAAACAAGGGAGGTGCTGTCAGCCATCCAAACAGACGAGTTTAAAAATGTTTCCAAGAATGGAATTGCCGATTTGACAAATGTATTATGAGTAATGGAGAGTACTTTGAAGGTGATAAGGTTCTTTTGTTTTTTTAAAAAAAGGCTTTTTTTAATACATAGCTTTGGGGAAAGTTCCAGGTTTTGGGGGAGGGGGGCGGGGTACCTCCTTGCACTATGGCTAGCTTTATCATCATTTTCACAAATACCTCAGCAGCTGAACCAACATGTGTTCCCCTCAGTAGTTTCCATCAAGGGAACCAGTATTCTAAGTTAGACACTTGACTTGTCATATTACCTCAGCAGACAAACAAGAACGAGTACATCTACTACTCGCCGAAGCTTTCCCTTTGCCAGGTGATGCTCTAAGTAGTTTTGAAAAATGGGATACTTTATTTAATCTTCACAAGGAGGAAAGGAAATGTAATGCCACGCAGCTAGTAAGGAATGGTGCTAGACGTGACCCTAGCCAGGCTGATTCCACACTGTATTGCTTTCTGGGCTAGCCTTGGTCCCAGTTGCAGGAGCAACTAAATGGCTGCCCCTAAGCCATTCTTACAGAAACATTCTGAGTCACCATGGTTCTGGGGCTAAGAAGAGTCGATTGGAGAAGTCCAGGCTAGAGGTGGGAATAACCGTTAGGGAAGTGTTGCAAGGATGCTGGAGAGACATCTTGGTGACCGGGTACAAGTAGAGACCAAAAGAAATGAAGGGAATCGAGAAAAATGAAGGAGATAATCAGGAAGACTTAGTGATTCAGATAAGAAAACGCATGTCGGACCCTTAGCACCAAGCCTTGTATGTGTTATTTTTAATGTACCAAATTACTATCATAGTTTTATTATTATCATTTGGGTTACTTTCCATTCCATCATAGCTTTTAATAAGGAATATATAGCAAATAGTTACAAGTAAACTTTATTCATAAAGTTTTCTAATTAATCCTAAAACAACCCTCTGTGGCTGGCAAAGCAAGAATTATTCTTAATCCTATTTTTACAGATAGGGAGAATGAGTTACAGAATAGTGAAGAGGTTTACCCAAAGTAAAAACCTTGGGTCAAGGTGCAATCCTCCTCTGTGGCGCATCAGTCAAATAGCCGGGTTTTGCCTCTCCCAAGGAGCCCTGGTGGATTAGTGATTACACATGGCACTGTGATCTGCAAGGTTGGCAGTTTGAAACCACCAGCAGGAGAAAGAAGGGGCTTTCTACTCCTGTACGCAGTTACTCACAGGTGCAGTTCTACCCTGTCCTGGAGAGTCACTGGGAGTCAGCATCAACTCGATGGCAGGAGATTGGGGTTTTGGGTTTTAGTTTCATGCCTCTTCCTACCTTGCTGCTCCTATACGCTTGGACCAGTAAGGACTCCGGCTGCACCCAGGTGTGCACAGAAAGACTGTGCTGGTTTCCTAAGACCGCTAGAGCAAAGCGGTGCCTTAGATGAACATAGTGATACTGCCGGGCAGTTCTGGAAGCTAGATGTCTGAAGCAAGGGTTTCCGTTGTGCTGACTCCTGAGTGCTGAGGGAGATTCTGTTCCATGACAGTGGCGAGCCTTGGCGTTCCTTGACTTGCAGCTGCAGCATCGCTGCACTGCGTTCGCCACCTTCACATGACCATCTTCCTCCTGTGTTTCTGCGTCCCTTCTTTTCACAAGGACATGACGCATATTGGATTAGGACCCAATATGCGTCATGTCCTTGTAAAGACTCCAGGATGACCTCATGCTCCCCAATAACAACTTCAAAGACCGTTTTCCAAACACACGGTCACAAATGCCAGGGGTTAGGATTGCAACCTGTCTTTGTCTGGGTGGGGTGGGAAGCACAGTTCAGTTCAAAGTACAGAGGTCAGGATCAAACGTGGCCTTTTCTTGGATCCAATTTAGCAGGGGATCTGCTGTTGCTCCCAGAGTCCTAGGTAGAGACAATGCATGCGCTTGGCTGCTAACAGAAAGGCTGGCAATTTGATTCCACCCACAGGTA
>NW_022111366.1:5340704-5345359 GCF_000313985.2 Echinops telfairi
GGAGACTGGGCTTTCTACTCCCGTGGATGGACAGTTCCGTCTTGGAAAACGCAGAGGCGTGGCTGTGAGTCAGCACGGGCTCGATGGCAGTGAGGACAGTCCATTGAAAGTTGCCATCATTTCGAATATTTTCTTTCTTTCTTTTCAGTTGAGGTGTTTAATCTGTTTTACTTTGTTATTCTTGTTAGGTATTTTTTATTTTCGAATGGTTTTCTGTATATGAAATCTAGGATAGGTAAAATCTATAGCGACAGTAATTGAATTAATGTTTCCTTGGGGTGGGGGGCTAATAACGACAGGTACAAGAATGAAGAAAATGTCCTCATTCTGGTTGTGATAATGATTGTAGAACTCTTCCTGATGTGATTGAACTATTGAATTGTATGATATGTGCATTGTATGTCAATAACACTGTTGGGCAAAAAGAAGACATTCGATATGGGGGAGGGGCAGCAGAGCACAATTCTTCTGTAACACACAGGGGGTTCAAGTTGACCCTACAGCAAGAAGTTGGTTCTATTGTTTAAAGAGCTTTATGGCTGCCTGTGTGGCTCTGCCTCCCCAGGGCTGGCCCTCCGGGGAAATTGTTTGCTCAGTTGGTGTCTGGTGAGTGCGGTTTGTTTGTTTGTTTCTCTCTGGTGGGCCCATCCCTGAGCCAGGGGAGCTAGGTACAAAGAGACCATTCAAGGCAGAACATAAAGTGCCTGTACTTCCCTTTTCTCTCTATCGCGTCCTTGGTCAGCTCCCCGCGCCTTTCTTTTGTCTGGGTCTTGAGCAACACCAGGGTGGGTGTGCAGAGTGTGTGAACCACAGGCTGTGAAAGAGGGGGGCTGAGGACACCTGCCTGATGATGTGTGAACCAGGGTGGGCATCATGGGCAGACTGGCCGGGAACTGCTTTCCCAGCAGGATGGCTCTGACCTGCCCCTGCTGCTGGTACCCCCTTAAGGAACAGGGGTTCCCCTTGGCAGAGGAAAGGCACACTTGACGTCTGTAAGCCCCCACATTTCAAACGCAGGGTTAAGGAGACCGATTCTGGGGACAGAGCGAATCCCAGCTATGCCACTGACCAACGGTGCACCCCTGGGGAAGTTACTGAACCCCCCTGTGTCACCTCTTATCCTGTAAAGTGGAGATGCTCAACCAGCTTACCTCATAAAATCACTGAAAGGATAAATTAGATAATCACATATGGTGCTTAGTACTCAGTACAAGGAATATTTATTTCTTACGTATTTTTCCTAGAAAGCTATTTGTTCAGTTCGTCATAAAAATCTGGCAAGGTACTTATCACAGAATTGTCAGTGGATTGTGGATTGTTATAATAGCTGTAAGAGCACCCAGTAAAAGGACTTTTAAAAAGAAAGGAAAATGACCAGTGGAATTACAGGCAGTTTTATTGTACAAGTTCTGTGTATCTGTATTTTCTAAATTTTCTATGCCAAACATGTACGGGGGTGGTTTACAAAGTTTCTAGGAAATGTCTATAATCTGTCAATTCTATTTTTTTTAATCGTTGTATTAGGGGCTCATACAACTCTTATCACAATCCATACATACATCAATTGTGTAAAGCAAACCCCCACTGAGAACCTTTGGGAGGCAGTAGACTGGGTGTGAGTAGATACAAAATGAAGAAGAACGAGCTGTTGTCTTTACTAAGGTTCCCCGAGAAGGAACAGGACAGCTCTGGTAGACAATGGATGCAAGAAGGATGGACAGCAATGCCCATGGTGGGGCTGAAGGTGGAGCCTGTCCCACTCGCCCCTCGTGGCACCAAGCATTAACATATGCCCTCAGTAAGGCTTGCCCTAGTAGTCTTTGAATATAGTCTTCCTTGATCTGGAAGTAGGAAATGAAAACAAGGCAACCCGAGGCAAATTAGGACACAGGCAGACCGAGGGGGTACTCCTATACAATTTCCCAAGACCCCCGGAAAAAAATGAATGGAAGAGTTGACATTCCTTTCTAAGGTCTCTAATCTGAAGAAGGCAGCTATGTTGAAGAAAACACTGAGCTGCCTTACGTAGTGCCTCCTGTAAGTGACAGATAGAAACTCAGGATTTAGACCCACGTGTCAGATAGAGTGAAGAAGTAATATCCATTATCTCTCTCTTTCCACAGCATTATCAGCATCATAATTATTCTGGCTGGAGCGATTGCACTCATCATTGGCTTCGGTATTTCAGGTATGTGATCTCTTGTCATACCATGATCCAGTCACCCTTCGCCAGTACCAAACCCAGTTCCTCATTGTAGTGGCCTGGGAAGGGCACAGATCTTGGGGCCAGAAAATGCCAGTGCGGAGCCCTGACTCTTCCATTTACTGTGTTCTCACCACACTGCTCATTTACCAGCCTGGTCCCCAGGTTCCTCATTTAGAGAGTGGGGGAAGCAATGGCTACATCATCAGGTAGCTGGTTCTTAACGGAGAATCTGGTCTACCTTCTATATACCAGTCAGTGCTGAAGACGGTCTTTCTGGGACTATGTGGAAAGCTCCAGGGCTGACCTTTATATCAACGGTTGACCTGGGACAGTAATTTCTTTGAAATGAGGCTGCATAGGAAATCTTTAAAAACAGTCTTGATCCACGCGAGCCTTGGGTAGAAAGAAACCTGGTCGGACTGCTGGACCAGGTCGGGACAGATGCCATGATGGCAGGGGTGGTTCGTTTCTGGAGGCAGCTGGAGGATATCACTTGCTCTTCCGTGTAGGCTATTTCTCTCAAGCATCTATTGTAGTTGCCACTTTAATTAAAGCACCAAGGCCAGCAGCTGTCTTCTGTGACAGCCATAGCTCCCCTGAAAGGCTGGACTCAGCCAACGCATTCATTTTAACTTAGTCTGTGACCAAGAGGGTCACTTCATGCCTATAATTTGTGTAGTTTCAGAAGTCATGTTCTTCTTCTGTCACCCACTTCCAGGTGAGTGCGCTGTCAGAAGGCCTAAAGCAAGAAATTGACCTGCAGGTGTGTTTGCCTAGAAAAAAATATTAGCATCCTTCCCACACTTTCCTTTATCATCATGAATATGTATTTTACATTTTGCCCATTTTTTAAATTGGTCATCTGTCTTTTTCTTTTTGGTTTGTGGGACGTTCTTTCTATTTGGGAATGTGAGCTTGTTTACTTGCATTTTAAAATATCTTCTACTGGTGGCTTACGTTGTTGCTCTCTTAATGATGCCTTTCAGGGAGCATAAGTTCTTAATTTTGATACAGTCCGTGTAATCGGCTTTCCCTTTATAGTATACTCAGAGCTTTTTGTTTGAGAAACCTTTGCTTATTTCAAGGCCACGAAGATGTTCTTTTAGGCTATCGTCTGAAAGCATTAGTGTTGCCTCTCACATTGATATCTAGAAACCATCGGTAAATAATTTCACATGTGTGCAAGATGAGGCTGTCTAGTTGACCCAGCAGCATTGGCTGAAAAGACTACCTACTTCTCTCCCTGGCCATTCACATGTGTGTGAATCTGTTTCTGAACCCCCTAATTGGTTTCCAGACCAATATCCTTTTATAATTAATTTTCTCTTTATGTTTTTTAAACTACTTTCTCATCCTTTTCCTATCCTAATATTCCCCTCTTCCACTCTCTCTTTCTCTCTCTTTCTGCCTCTCTTTCTCTCTTAAAACAAGTTTACAAAGTGTTATTAGCTCACAACAGTTTTCAAAGAACCAGGCTTTTGTTTTATTTATGGTTTCTGTGATTTGTTTTTTTATTTCATTAATTCTGGCTTTTATCCTTATTAGTGTTCCTCTTCTTGCTTTGTTTTGCTGCATTTTAATGATTTTACTAATATCTTAAAACAAGTACTCCACAAAAGAGTACCTCCGAAAGGCCAATAATTAACTTACAGTAGACACTGGCGTTCAGTTTTCCAAAGTGATTTAGCAACTTAGTCTTTGCCAGCTGTGATCGTGGGTACCATTTTCTTAGCAACACTGGATGTTGTAGAATCATGTTGTAATTCTAATTTGTATTTTCTTGTTGTTGTTGAATGAGGAGACAAAGAACATTTTCATATGGGAAACAATGCTGAATGAAGGAGCCAGACCAAAAGATGATATACTATATGATTCCATTTGTATACAGTTGAAAAACAGGCAAATGAATCTCAGCTATTAAAAGGCAAAACAATGGTCTGTCTTTGAGAAAGAGTGAGGGGCGGGGGAGCAATTAGGAGAGGGCTGGGAAGACCTCTGGTGGTGGTGAAGTTCAATGCCTTGGTGCAGGTGATGGTTAAATGGGATGCACTTGTGATTAGTGTTCAAGCTGCACAGTGAAAGTCATTTTTCCTTCATAAGGAAATCAAACAACATTAACTGGTGGAGCAACTATTTTGGAATCATTTTAAAAGACATTTGTGCTAAGATATATTATACCACCCTCCTCATTAATATTTAACTAATTAATGCTTAACTAGTTTTATTTTCTCGTATTCCGGATTTCATACACCACTGGGAATTAAAGCCTGAGTAGTTAGTGTCTTGGTGATGAGATACCTTGAGCCTAGGACTAAGTGGTTGTCACCATCGTCCCTGTGGGTTGTTGATCTTCTGGTCATTGTGACTTTGTCTACCCTAGTAAGAATGTTCACCTTGTGCAGCTTCGCTGTAACAGTCAACATTTCTGCTTCCTTACTTTTTCCTGATC